>NC_064644.1:19531140-19840783 GCF_023864345.2 Schistocerca serialis cubense | reverse complement strand
ATGGTTTGTAGGTTGTCTTGTGAGGAGAAGCTGAGTTTCGCACGAGCGATGCTTTCTAAATCCCTGCTCACGCGTGTACACAAGCTTTTCCGTTTCAAGGAAATTTATTACACTCGCAATGAGGAAACGTTGCAGTATTCTGCAGGAAACAGATGTTACGGATATTGGTCTGTAATTTTGCGGCTCCGTTCTTTTACCCTTCTTATATACAGACGCCACTGGCGCTTTTCCCCATTCTCTTGGCGCTACAGTCTGGAACCGCGCGACCGCTACGGTTGCAGGTTCGAAACCTGCCTCGGGCATGGATGTGTGTAATGTCCTTAGGTTAGTTAGGTTTAAGTAGTTCTAAGTTCTAGGGGACTGATGACCTCAGATGTTAAGTCCCATAGTGCTCAGAGCCATTTGAACCATTTGAACCCATTCTCTTGGGACTCTGCGCTTGCCGAGAGATTCATGATAAACGGAAGCTAACAAGGAGACGGCACGACCGTGGGGTCGGGGATTTGTGCGAAATTGTGTGTGGTGAAAGAAGACCCCTAACACTTCACGTGGTCAAAATATTAGGACGCACTACTCGGAAAATCCCGAGAAAAATCGATCCAAAGTTTCTTAGGTGCCTTATGACTATATAATGTTAGTACATTGCCGAGCCGCCGTCTGGCCTAGAAGGTTAGGGCTCGGACTCGGACTTTTACGCCAAAAGTCTCGGGTTAGATTCCTCCTCTGGCACTTTTTTCCCTTCTATTCCACTTTCTTTTGTTATTCCACCAATTATTCAAAAAGTTTCCCAAACCTACATTATTTTTAAAACATTATTTTATCTGAAGAACGGAAAGTTTTTCATTTACTGAAAAATATTCGTGCTCATGCACGAATATCGGTAAAAACATTTCGTACGCAGAAAACATGTATTTACCTTTTGGTCAGTGTTTATCACATATTCCTCATGGTACTGAGGGATTAAACGGCACGTCTGCCGACGAAAGTTCTCCGCAGACGCCTGGATGTCCTCCACTGGCGACGCGTTTTCTCTCAGTTCTTTCAACTGTTCCTCTACGCCACGAATGTCTATTACTTTGTCCTCATACGGGAGTGTGCTACCATCAAACGACGGTCTGTTACCGCGACTCTCCTGCGCGAACGATTTCTTAAACGCAAAACTTATAACTTAGGCTTTTCGTTTAATGTCTTCCACTGTCACACCAGATTGGTCAACGAGTGACTTAAGCCGGTAAAGAAGGTGCCGATTTCGGCCGTTAGACGGAGGGATACTGTGAAGTACCTGGCGGCGAGAGTCTGAAACACAATACTCCTCCGCTGCCGTCGGCAGTACGTACTTAGATTTTGGCGAATGTAGTGGATACTTGCCGTTGGCTTAGCTGGGGAAGAGTATTGGGTGATCTGTCGTGGTCACCCCTCTTGATCTGGTACCTCGAGGCAAGTGGAGTGAGCCTCGGTCAACGGAAAAACTCCAAAGAGGCGCCCGTAAAATCGCCGACATCCCGCTGTTCTTTCAGTTTTTAGCAGTCCTTGTTCGAAGTTACATGGCCGTCCGCGGTCCGTATCCACCGCCTCTGGTGCGTCGACATGTTTTTAGCTTCTACAAGGTGAGCCGCACCGGCATTACTCTCCCTTGAGAGACATTCAAGCATTTCCCCTTACCTTAGGCCTTTCTGGAAGTGATTCCTAGGACCTGTTGCAACTCGCTCCCCGTCCAAATGCGCCAGGAGACTCATTCTGAATCAGGATTCATCTGTGAAGAGCACATTCCTCCAGTTTCTCACGGTCGAAACCAACTGTTGCTGAATCTGCGAAGAAAGGCCCGTTTCTGCCCTGCTGCGAACGGCACGTACACTGCCGGAGGTCCACCAGACAGACTGACCACTGTCAGACTCCGATACTCAGCTGGTAGGGGAACGATAATTCGTGAGGTCGCCGGATGCTTTCCACAGGTCTGTCTTGCCGACATCGTTGGCTTCCTTCCTGTATTTAGGACCAGATTTAAACCACATTGCGAAGTGGTTAGATTTCACCGATCTCTTATTTGCCTACGATGACAATTTCCTATCCCTGAACCGTGGTGACAGTGTCTATGGTTCACTGTTGTCCGTCTTAGTTCAATGCGACCTCTCTTATTTCCTCTTGTGAACAGGGTTCAGATGGCGCCTTTGTAATGTAACAAAGTAAACTTCACGAGACTGTACTCCGCTCACAAAGAACGTGAAGTCGCGACAGCAGCGCTATGGCTCTCCAGCACTGGTTCCCGTTAACTTTCAATTATGTGAGTATCCGAAGCCGATAGTAGCTGTGTTTGTTCATCTTTTCTCTTTCCAGTTTCTTTTTTTCCCCAAGCTATATCTACGATTTGGAGGCTTGTTCAGTCACTTCCAGTGCTCTTGAGTGTTCTCCAAAATAATGTTGACAACCAGGAACTGTCTCAAGACGCAACGGTCTCCTCTTCACAGTATGACAAAGCATAAGGAAACTCTGTGCCGTTTGAATACGGCAAGGGAAGGACGAGTTGAAGGTTGCGTCAACGCCGGACTCCACAATCTACAACCTTCGTTTATGAATACGAAAGCCGTGTGGGAAGCATCCGAGTACGGGTACGTAGACATTTTTGCACTATCAGAAGCATTTCGTGGAAGCACCGACTCCCTGTAAGTTCTCTAAGAGAATTAAAGCGCCACGTCGCCCTCAGTCTTCTACCTCCGACTGAGACGATATCATGACATCATGACACCAAGTGATCAATATCGACAGCAACGATGACGGGGGCGTCCCTACCTCCTGAGTACACGGCTTCTGTTGTCGACAGGTGTGAAGGCACCTCCACCGTTCCGCCTGGAGCGCTCACCCGGAAACCTCTCTGTACTCATCGGCTCTCCGTACAGGCTTGGCGAGCGGCCGCTTAGTACGAGAGGCGCGTCCTAGTTCACCTGTGGCGACCCTCGTTAGCAGCTTCCGCAGCTAATTACCTAACTTGTACGCCACCAACACTGAGACGGCAGTTTGCAGCGCTGCTCGCCTGCTGTTGACGGCTAGCTTACGGAGCACAGCTCGGTAGTTGCCGAACAGCAATAGCCGATGGCGAAGTCGGCGGTCGGAACTTTAATATGTCTACACTTGAACGCCCTGACCTGATCGATCTAAGCAAATTGTGGTCCCGGACAGCGTGGCGGAAATGATTCTGAGAACAGAGAAGAGGTGGGTGGGGGGTGGGGGGGGGGCAGGATGACGAGGAGGTGGAGAAGAAGAAGAAACGGGGAGAGAGAGAGAGAGAGAGAGAGAGAGAGAGAGAGAGAGAGAGAGAAGGAACACAGATAGGGATTACATGTAGGCCCATACTCGCATTTTCTTTGCAACATATACTTGACTACTCAACAATTATCCCTTTGAATGTTGCTAGGTACAGTCGAGGCTGTCGCGTGTGAAATGCAGTGAAGTGTACTGTTGTGGAGGAAATATGGGGCTCGCACGTAAGCTGTGATGACTGCTGTCTGCGCCGCTCGCTGCTGACAAATAACTCTCGTTCTATCTGGGACTGGCCTTCGCCAGTCAAACTGTCCCTACACCTTGATGAAATCAAGGATTCCTATTCGCCCCTAGTCTAACTATTGGCGTGGTACACCGATCAGATAACCACTCCACCACGATGCCACTCAAAAATCCGCTCGCAGACGTTTAACTATAACTCTGTCCGTTCACACCGCACAGTAAGTGTGTCGGCCAACACAGTGAACAACGCTTAATCGCAAGGACTCAATATAGAGAGTCGCACTTCGATTCGCTCTCGACAGAGGTGCTCTCCCAGTGAAGTACTGAGGAGAGACTTGTTCCTCGCTCCAAGAGCGACAACGGAACGGCGCCTCTCCACGCCAGACGTGAAGGGGTATATCTTTCGGTCTCTTCGTTACTCTTTCACCTCAAGGCGTCAGGAATATCGTCTGCCAATCAGCATTGCAGTTCTAAAACGGGGGACTGACGTTTTGTTTAAGGCGACCAATCCGGAAATCTGTAGTATCGGCGTTTGGCGTTCGCTGTCTCCCTGTGAAAACCTCTGAAACTGCGTGCTATGTGTAAAGAATGCGTAGGCTGGCCGCTCCCACACAATGTAGCGGAATTTGCTTTTAAGCCGAACACGGGGTCGTTCCTCCTTTTCCCTCGGGTGAACTCTGTCTGCTCCACTGGGAGGCGGTCGCCGGCCGACGTAGGACCGTCCTCCTGGAGTGCGGTCGCCCCTCTCGAACTAAAAGCTCCTGTGACCGTCATGTCTGGAATGTATGGTGTACGCCAGCCTCGAGTATTTCAACCACGGTGCGCACTTGCGATTTATTAGTTATTTGCATATCGTTCACATGAATTCATACAACATTGACTTTATCTTATCGAGTTTGGGTTCGAATGAAGCATCTTGATGTGCGGAATATGATTGTGAGGGCGGAATATGTAAGCAATGAAGGTCATGAGACCACGACGTCTTACAGTATGTATCGATAAGTGAATGGATAAGGGTCTAGCAATTTGTGTTTAAATTGCTCATTATCACCTACAGGACGTAGAAATATTAGTACATCCGCACTAACGTGGATAAAAAATACGTCTTATCTCTTTTGACTGTCGCTGTGGTAACTACACAGGGAGTTTTCGACGCTCATTGACTTTCGTTCTCGTTTTGGGACCGGCGAAGTAGATTACTTCTATAGAAATGCATCTTGGCACTCTATGTAGAAGCAGAACGAGCACAGCTACATTGCCCCAAGTCATTAACTTCACTCTGTACACACATTAACAAACGCACGTATACATTTAATACGCTTATGTCTTACGTTTTTGGTGTGGAACACAGTCGCGGGATTAAATTGAAATTGGTTACGGCAGTCACTGAGCAAGTTTCTAAGGACATTTCCCTTGGTTATAAGGCAGATGGCGGAACTCTTGGACTTCTCCCACATAATACCAACGGGGGCGCCACCTGCTCCACTACCCGATCGATCGCCTGGTGGAATCCGCGACTGGCCACAGAGTCTTTACTCCGACGGGTTGCTCAGCCTTTGAACAGTAGATATTTCAGTGTATTTAAATAAGTGACTCGCTACGCTGCGTTGGAGAGTTAAATTCTGTTACTACTGTGACACTAACGCTGAGCCGTGTACTTGTCATTACAAATCTCAGCGGACCAAACAATGAAAAAAATGTGTAGGGAGCGTAAACGTATTTTACTGATTTTATAAAGTTTAGCTCCATTTAGTTTCTTTTTTGTAGACTAGCAATTCGAAACAGCCTACTAGGGTAAAACCAGTCATTCTTGTTGATGGAGTAAACAAAATGTCACAGACAAAGTAACATCTTCCCCGGCTACGATGTTGTTAATCTTGAAGTACGATTAATCCCACAAAAATGTGAGATACCCAGAAGGAGAGGAGCAAATGAAATGAAAACTTCGGAGGTGATGGGTCATTTTAGTTATTACAAAACTGAATGAAATTCACAAAGAATGAGGATGCATCCCCTGTGGCCTGTATGCATCCAGTGACTCAATTGGGATGAGTGTCACGAAGCCGTTCTATCGTATCCTTACGCAAGTTGTCCCACGGGACAAATGTGAGGACACTGCTGGGCGCAGGGGTACCTCAGCACGGCCGAGACACTTCACTTCATAGAGAATCGTGTTGTATGTGGTCGCTAACTGTCTTGTTGAAAAATTGGACGACGATAGCGTTAACACGAGAGGTGACATCTGAGGACGCACGATGCCAGTGACGTACCGTTGTTCCCTCAACCACTACCAGCTGTGACCCTATCGCTCCCCACGCTATCACACTTACGGTAACACTGCCGTGCCTCTCCAGAACACTGAATGAATGCGAACCCTCCTCAGGTCACCGCTATTCCAGGCAGAGCGGTACCGCCGTTCACCAGTGAAAACTATGCGACGCCATTCACCAGAAGTCCATGTTTCCCGGTCAACGCACCACTCCAAACACAGCTTGTGTGTTGTTGTGTTAACGGCAGCCTACGCGTGGGACAGTAATTCCCTGGTCCAACTGCTGCTTGTAAAATGACACAGAATGCAGCAGAGCGCCCACTACTTGTTCTGGAATGGCAGACGCAGACGTGAAGGGAATGCGAAGTGTCTGGTGTTCACAGTATGGCAATCGGCGCTGTGATGGTCAGACACTGACCGCCAAAACCTAGTCGACGAGTATGGCTGGCCTCACTTTGCCATGCAATCCAACATCGGGCCACTGTCACATCTACATGGTTCGCAAATCTGGATATGCATGGCCCGACCAACTGGCCAAATTGAGGCTCCACACTAAGTCCTATTTCAAACACTGTTCAGGTGCTGATAACACTATCTCAAACGAGTACATGGCATCCCCCCGTCCTGTGTAGTGACCACTCAACAGCTGACGCTCTTCACGCCTCTTAAATACTCTACCAGACTTCCTACAAAGACTATACACCAACAACACTAATACACTTTGCTGGCCGTACTACATGTCGCAAACAATTGCAACTCTAATCATTTACATACCCGCCGGCGATGTTTACGTATACGAAGATACACCGCATCCGACCATGTCTTCTGCGTATGTCACTTTTATTTTCAGTTTACATTCAAAAGTGAAAAGGCGACGCAGGCAATACGAGGGCTATTCGGAAAATAAGGTCCGATCGGGCGCGAAATGGAAACCACAGTGAAAATCCAATAAAGCTTTTCACAGATGTATTCGGCAGTGTCTCTATCATGCCCGTCGAGCGTGTCACGTTGCTCTTTTCAGTTCTCATCGCACAGTGAGCACGTGAAGAGGCCTAGAAGATAGTGTCTGCCGCCAAGTATGAGGACCTGGCGAGAGAATTCGCATGCTGTCATGCAGCCAACATAACATAACTGTCACCCGTTTCCTTCTTCGTGACAATTCTCGGCCGCACTCTGCAGGAGAGATGAAAATGCTTCTGCAGTGTTTTCGATATGAAGTGTTTGATCACCCACAATACAGCCCGTAATTGGTTCTCCCTAAGTTTCCTCTCTGCTCACATGAACCGCTGGCTACGAAGACAACATTTTGTCATAGACAAAGAGCCGTAGTCCAGTGCAGAGAACTGCCGGAAAGCAAAGTCGGATTGCCTTCTATGACGAGTGTGTTGGAAGTTGGTACAACGCTATGACAAATGTCTACGTCGGAACGGCGACTGTGTAGAGGAGTAGCTAGAAGGTGTAGCTAACTGTGCCGAATAAAACATTTCTATTTTCAAACAGCCTTCGTACGTGGGGGTTTCACTACACGCAATCGCGTCACAAAACTGTTTTGGGGCAAACAAGACAGCGTCGGCGACCGGGTGGACGAGCCTGCAGCAGAATCCACCAGCTAGCGGGCCTTCCCGGCAGCAATGCAGGCGCATCCGGAAGGCGCGCGGCGCTGCGCCACGCCGTGTTCGCTGATGGGAAAATTATCGCCGGTGCCCGCCGGACGGTTTAATCAGCTCGGTAATTGGCGCGTGCGATTAGGCTGGCGCGCCATCTGTGCGCCGTGCAATAACTGATCGTCTTTTTTTGTCCCTCCAAACTCTGCGCCCAACGCGAGCGCCGATGTGTCGACACGTACCGGGCGGCCAAAAATCTGGCCGCCGAAAGCGAGTGCCCGTCCCACGACGCGATCCAGCGCCGCCGCCAACCTAATGCAGTGATCAGAAACACTGGACACGAAACTACCAATTCGCGGACTCCGGGTTTAGCTTTTTATTGGTTCCGAGCATTTCACTCACAGGCGCAGTATGTCATTGCAACATAGGTCGCAATGATGCACTCGATATTCAACTAGTTACCAGCTTTGCAGAAAGCCAGCGAGGAAGTTCTGGAACTGAAATGGAATATACATCTTTTATGTCTTCCTGAATAAAGTAATGAACGCTTGCATGGATTCCATTTGACCTATTTATTTCCGCTTATGGCGAAGGAATAAAGAGAACCGGCATTTCTGCATATAGCAGTTCACACTGTGACGCTCAGAATACAGTGGAGCTTTGTAAGGATACCAAAAAAGAACCATCACCTACATTTGTGACGTTCCTCTAATTTAATTTTATCGTCTTTTTGCTGGAAATAGTACAGAAATTTACAATTGCTTTTTAAGTTTGGTTAACACAAACGCCTCCGCAGCGAATACGCCATATGGGACCTTTAGCGTCCTATTCGTTTCTTCCGTTCTCTCACACAACCTTATGCACGTGCAGGTTCTTAAACGTACATCCCTTGACTACCCCTACAACGCTCAGTTAAAATTCTGAGTGCTGCATTGTCGAGGCACGTTCGCCAATGGCCGAATCTCTAACGGCGTGTAAAAACCAATCTTCCGAGATCAAAGCTACAAACAACTAAGAGCCGGATCAGAACGAAGAATGAAGCCCCGTACTATGAAGAAAGGCCGAGCCACCTGCGTACGCCTTAAGCCCGGATCCGCTGCTTACAACTACAAGGCAGGGGTCTGCATTCGACACTTTGTGTTACACAAATGCTTTGCATTTTGTGCTACCGATGAGTTCTGGAAGCAGTGACCGAATACTGGACAATGTGTGTGTTGGCGAACGCTGCACATAAACGACAGTTTACTTCATACTGTCCGACCGCAAGGGAGAGCAGTCTGACCCACAATAGATAAGAGGGCATGCTCGAAAGTAATGCCTCAGTACTTCTACGTGCGAACTCACCAGCTTTTCAAACAAAACACAATTCTAAAATTCTACACCTTTATTCTTTACGTCTACATATCTGCAGCCCTCTGCGGCTAGAGAGCTCCGAATAGTAACGTGTAACAAGTTGGTGTGTAACGTAACTATGCCGTTGTGTCAGAAACAGCTTACTGTAACCGAGTTTCGAATTCGAATAGTCGTCCACAAATGGAAGACTCTCTCGTTCAGCATCAGGATGTCAGACCACTCGTGAGTGCAGCGACATCTGCAACAATCCGATGCCTAGTGTTCGCTGCCATCGATCATCCTCCATGAAGTACAAACTTGGTCACATCCGATTTTCATCTGTTTCCACAACTTAAAGAACGCCTTCGTGGACTTCACTTTCATAGTGATGAAGTGGTGCAAGCTGAGCTAGGTTGTGGCTTCGTCAACAATGTCAAACACTCTACAGTGACGGTATCAACAAACCAATCTCATGTTGAGAGAAATGTGTTCGTCGCCAAGGTGACTATGCTGAGAAATAAGTATGGTAAATATCGCCAGCACGGAGACATGAAGAATAAAGGTGTAGAATGTTAACAACGATTCTTTTATTTCAAAACCTTCCCAGAGTTTACACATGACAAATTCGGAGCCATTACTTTTTTAGCACGCCCTCATATTTGTAGAGCGCAGGGATCATGTACTTCCTTATGATGCGTTATGGTTCCATACCTTGCAGTGTACAAGAATTCTTTTAAAAATATTCAAATTTTCAGCTCCATTATACAGGGTGAACCACCAAATGCTTGCACCACTAATATTGCAGAAATGGAAAGTGCTGTTGATGTGCGGTCTTCAGAGAATGGGTTGCTGGTGAGGGGCTCCTACTGTTAGTTGAAAATGGTTCAAATGGCTCTGAGCACTATGGGACTTAACATCTGAGGTCATTAGTCCCCTAGAACTTAGAACTACTTAAACCTAACTAACCTAAGGACATCACACACATCCATGCCCAAGGCAGGATTCGAACCTGCGACAGTAGCAGCACTGCGATTCCTGACTGAAGGGCCTAGAACCGCTCGGTCACAGCGGACGGCGCAAAGGGGAAAACGTGCTGCTTTTTTGTCAAGTTTCTGAAACGATATGACAAAGAATGTCCAGGCAGCCATTTCCACAACAAAAAAATGTAGCCAAAAGTAGTACAGATAGTTTCGGATTTGAAGTTCCCCGTCTTCCGATGCAGTTCAAATGTGTGTGGCCGGCCGAAGTGGCCGTGCGGTTCTAGGCGCTGCAGTCTGGAACCGCGAGACCGCTACGGTCGCAGGTTCGAATCCTGCCTCGGGCATGGATGTGTGTGGTGTCCTTAGGCTAGTTAGGTTTAAGTAGTTCTAGGGGACTGATGACCTCAGAAGTTGAGTCCCATAGTGCTCAGAGGCATTTGAACCATTTTTTCAAATGTGTGTGAATTGCTAAGGGACCAAACTGCTGAGGCTATCGGTCCCTAGACTTACACACTACTTAACCTAACTTATGCTAAGAACAGTACACACACCCATACCCGAGAGAGGACTCGAACCTCCGGCGGGAGGGGCTGCGCAGTCCGTGACATGGCGCCTCAAACCGCGCGGCCACACCTCGCGGTTCGGATGCAGTTCCAGAAAACTATTAGAAATATACTAAGTACAGAAATAGGTTTGTGTTTTTCTTTTCCTCCGCACCGGGAATTCGGGCAGCGTCTTAGTGTACGTAATGCTGATCTTCAGTACGACTTAGAGATTCGCTTATTTACTGAGTCCTGTATTGACCGTTCACCTCGTAAGTCATTTAATCCGACAGGCCACCTGCGTCTCGCCAGCTGCACGTCGCATCCTAGGTACGAGTAACCAGCCGCTTAACCGACTTATTTAGCGAACTGTCAGCTGACGGCGTCGTTTCCATCCGTCTGTGAATGACGTAGACTAGCGAAAAAGGTTTTGGTTTTGTTAATTTGCTACAAGGCTCGACATAAAAATTGAAGTACCTGAAGTCACAGTCAGACGCCAGTGTAATTTCCTATACGTACACGCAATGGGCGGGTATGTAAATGATTGGAGTTCAATTCTGTTGCAGTGTTTTCGCGTGTGTGGTGTTGGTGCTTGTCGTGGTACAGGATATATGAGTCGCGAACGTGAACAGCGGCAGATGCTGAGTGATCACGCTGAAGGACGCGGAGATACCCCGCACACGTGTGAGACAGCGTTATTAGCACCTGACACAGTTGGTCTCCACTTTGTCAGCTGGGCGGACTGCGCAATATCCAGATCTGGGGCATTCGGATCCGACAGTGGTTCCATGTTGAACTGCATTAGAACGTGGGGGTAGGAATACCCTGAAACGGAACTTGTTGTACTGTTCCAATGTTTTATTAAATTGCTAGCACGCAGAAATTATTAGCAAGAGTTTCTTCTCTTGCAGGTAATACCTCAGCTGGTGTCCAAAAGGAGAGAATGGATCAAACATTGTTATTTGTTGAATTTTTTTCTGTTGTGTACCGTGTTTCCCATTTTCCTTTCCTTTGTGCGGCCTGGACGGTATAAATGATTGAGTGTATGAACTAACAGAAAACGTTAGGCACAGATTGTAACGCTGCATGAACGGTCGTTCTGGGGTAGGGTAGTACCAACACCCCAAGCGTGAACAAGTTTAGCAGAGACCAAGTTTGCAGGTCAGGGCAAAGATGACACGAAGGCGCGCGTATTGGCTCTGTCAGGTTGGCGCGCCACCCCCACTATGTTTGTAAGCGGAACGGTTAGGCGAATTCGGTTGGAAGAGCACTTGTTCCTGGGTCGTGGTGCTGGACAGACATGGAGACGCAGCTCTCGTTTTGGTAATGTTAACATAGGTATTAGATTGTCTGAAATCTGCTTTGTAATGAAGTCCAGATGTTGAAATCAGGTGCGAAATTACCACTGAACCCATAAGGGAATTGATTTTCTTAATTTACTCGAATTTCAGTAGATCTTGCGTTAGTGCCTTGTTCAGGCAACGCACCATGTGCCTTAAGCTCACGGCGTCGTTATTGCTCTGTGCTTAACGGAAATTCACTCATTCAATGTATTTTAATCTGCTCTTCCATTTACAGTAATATTTTGGGGATTTTTATTTATTTTCCATGTGTTTTCTTAGTGAACTTGCTTCCGCACCACGTGGTCGGTTGGAGCAACCGCCGCATTGATAAATTGTAGTTTCGGTCTGAAAATATATTGTACGCGATGAATAATCATACGATAGTGAGCGAGTGTAAAATAGGGAAGGAATAATTGTGTGTGTCCATATTTTTCTGGGTTTCTGTTGGCTACTGAAACTTGACCATGTGGGTTGAACAGCACTGAAGTGATGTCTCTTGTGCACCCCCCATAACGATTTGATTTGTTGGCGATGTTGTGCTTTAAGTAGAATACTCATGCCACTAGGAAAAGTACCGGATTTTTAATGTCCACTCATCTGATAAAGCTTTGCGAAATACTCTTCCACCCTGACCTAGTTTTGCTTGTAGTGTCTTTGCGGAACTTGTTGTGAGTAATCTATAGCAACTGGATGTACTAACCGTGGGTTTAGGTGTAATTGTGCGGTTGTATAAAATTACATTGAAGCCAGGTCTGCGCTCCTTTGTCCCATTCCATAATTACGTGGCGAAAGAATTTAAGAAACCGTTTACTACAGACGGTAGCTTGCAGGAGCGGTAGGACATGTCAAAGCGACGGTAATCTACCTACTTAGGTAGACTTTTACGACCAGACCGCCAGTACTGGAAGGATACGTTGCAACCCCTCAAGGACCCCCTCGACCGCGCCCGACCACAACAGAGGACGATCACCGCATTCCGCACACCCGCGCCTGCCTTCCGAGGACGAGTAGTGGACTCACTCTAGTGGCAACATCCCGTGCCATCCCGCACCACTGATGCGAGACGCGCGGCACCCGCGCTACGGAATTAGCGTCCTGTGTGTGGCCTACCGTCAACACGACACAAAACGGCTGTGTCTGGAGTGGAACCGTAACCGGTGAGAGTGATCTGTATATGACTGACGTCGCGCTGTGTTCAGCGACGAGTCGGTGTTCGGCACTACCATGGATGATCACCGTCTGTGATCTGTGGAGTTCTAATGTTCTGCAAAGGCACAGCGGTGTTACTCCTGCCACGGTGCGGGGAGCCATCGTATGCGACATCAGCTCACAGGTGTCGGTGATTAAGGGAACTGTGGCGGTAGGGCACGGACGCCCTGCGTCCTTATGTACTACCCATCGTGCAGCGTAGTTCAACAACACAATGTCCGTTCACACGTGTCATTGTGAACTGTCTACGTGATGTTGACTCACGACCCGGCCTCATAGCTTCACTGGAAACGCATGTAACAGGAATGGAAAGAAATTAACTTTTTTTTAATTTTTTTATTACTATGAAAAGAAGTGAAAGATGGGAACATCTACTTACTGTAGAAGGATTGTACGCCCAGTGGATTATGTTTCCTCTCCCTTCCCTCCTTAAAGCATCTAACCCAGATTATTGTCTACTAAACTGCCCGTTGCACCTCTCGGGGAGATGACCTACAGTGGTCTTTCATCGTGTTGGTTGGTCTTGCATCGGCCCTCACTTATCTTTCCATCACTCTCTCTCGTGTCGACGAAACCGCTCACTCTGTTCCTTACGGGCATCACCAAACTTTTTAGGGAGTAAAAAAGTCAATATTGAGACTCCTCAAGCAGTTGAATTTCCTGAACTTTTCCAGGACGCTGGGGCTGGCCAAAACAGAAATATAACATTCGTCTCGTTGTTGTCTAAGATTTATGCTACGGTAACCTCCTCCCCCCCCCCCCCCCCCCCCCGCCCCGCCCATTCAGCCAGCCAGTCAGCCACAGTCATTTTTAGTTCAGAGCAGGAGTCGCACAACTGAAAGTCACATTTCGTGTGTCAGGCTCTACAGACACATCTGTATTCTGGCAGAGATACTAGCAACTTTCCTGATCCTTGGACGACGTTTTGTGTAGGCCCAACTCAACGTGTGTCGGTGGTGAAAACTTTTCTAATTGGCATTCGGGACGTGCCCGTACACTCATCTCAGCACTGGAGAAACGACTCGGCAGTATGTCACGACAATTCAGAACAGGCACTAGGGTCAAGCCGTATCCTGGTCCGAAGTTACGTAGGCTTAGATTCGTCATGTGACGCCATGCACACGATTTTCGTGTTACTTACGAAGATAAGGACAGCACTCAGTGCCCCAATGGGGAAAATGTCGGACACGGCCGGGAATCGAACCCCGACCCGTTCAGTTAGCGTGCTGGTAAAATTATTTTTTTCTGATCCACAAGAATCTTGCGTAAAAAGAACAAGACCCAAATACCTCGTCGTAGTAATTAATACTAACCACTTACAACTACTGTCGCCGAAACATCTACTTTAAACATATAACTCTGAATAATACATAAAGAATCTATCCTTTAAATCCCAAAAAATGCATTTTTTACAAATATTGAGTCTAATTTGTAAACACGGTGGTTGATTCGCCTTTTTTGTTCTCATATCGGGATTCAGCACACTTAAACACGCTAGTAAAAGCCAGTCCCATTTAAAAAGTTTTTTTTTTCATCATTGACGTTTGTTATGTTACAAAATAAAATTTACTGGGTACTCGACTTAGCGAAACTAAGTTACGTATCGAATACCATTTGAAGCGGTACGTCTATCGTGCGTCCAATCTTAATTCTGCAGAGAACTGCCCAAGATCGCTCTTAACTATCTACGAGGGGTGTTTGAAAAGTACGTGCCAAAATAAAAACTACTTACGTGTTTGGTTTAAACCTTTTTTATTTTTCGACATAGTCTCCTTTTAGACATACACTTCGTCCAACACTGTTCTAATTTGTTGATTCCTTCCGAATAATAGGAATTCTCCAAGTCCGTAAAATAGCTATTAGTTGCTGCAATCACCTCCTCGTTTGAATAAAATCTTTGCCCCACCAGCCATTTCTTCAAATTGGGGAACAAATAGTAGTCCGAGGGAGCCAAGTCTGGAGAATAGGGGGGACGTGAAACGAGTTGGAATCCTATTTCCATTAATTTTGAGACCACAACTGCTGAGGTGTGTGCTGGTGCACTGTTGTGATGGAAAAGACTTTTTTGCTGTCCAATCGTCAGCGTTTTTCTTGCAGCTCGGTTTTCAAACGGTCCAATAACGATGAATGATATGCACCTGTAATAGTTTTACCCTTTTCCAGATAATCTATGAGAATTATCCCTTGCGAATCCCAAAAGACAGTCGCCATAACGTTTCCGGCCGAAGGTCTCATCTTCGCCTTTTTTGGTGCAATTCTCCCTTGGTAACCCATTGTTTAGATTGTTGTTTGGTCTCAGATGTATAGTAATGTATCCATGTTTCACACAGTGACGAAACGACGATTGAAGTCCAGCGGATTCTTCCTGAACAGCTGCAAACCATCCTTGCAACACTTCCGTTTTTGGTCAAGCGTGAGTAATCGCGGAACTCATCTTGCGGATAGCTTTCTCATGTCCAAATGTGTATGCAAAATATTATGTACCCGTTCATCCGAGATGCCCACAGGCACTAGCAATGTCACGCACGTTAACTCATCTGTCATCCATCACCATATCATGGATTTTATCAATGATTTCTGGAGTCGTAACCTCCACAGGGCATCCAGAACGTTCAGCATCACTTTATAAAATAAATAAAATAAATAAATAAAAATATATTGTTATTTAGATATTGATTATTCTATCTGTATGATGGTGATTGTGATTGCAATTGTAATTAATATTTTGCTTATCTGGAACGTGGACGTTTAATTATTCGTTATCAGACGCTTGACAATGGCTTTTTCGTAAAGGCAATGTTACTCGTAGTTGACCGTGAAATAAAACTGAAATAATCGGACTTCGTAATTAAATCGTTTCCAAAGACTGCTGCGGTAGGTGCGGACTCATAATCTAAATCTCAATATTACAATAATTTGCCAGCCATGCCAATACGTCGTACAGAGGTGATTGTCTACTAAACATAAAAAAGTTACACAGTTAGTTAAATCAGATATATTCAATGAATAAGCCTACAGTTCATAATCCTACTTACTTTTATAAATATAATTCTTTACAGAATCGAGTGCCTAGTGTGGTTGCAACTCGCAGTATTCTTCTATAACATGAAATATGGCGGTGTGCCAGACAATAAAATAAAATACGTGCTTCTCGCACCACTTCAACCAGAGCTCTCCTTTTCTTAATCAAACATAAGAGTAACGTAATTGTGCTTTTGTTTTATCAGCGACACAGCGCTGCAGTTGTGTGCCATAGGCTTTATTTATTTGTCACTGATTATTTATTTAATTAATATTTCGCGTTTCCGCGGAAACTCACGCTCGGCATGCAAATGTGCCTTTATAACTTGTGCCCGTATGCCCACTCTGAAAATTTTGAAACCACTTATAAACTGTTCTAATCGAATGTGCAGGGTCACCGTAATGTTTATGAAGCATCTCTTTAGTCTCCTGAGGCGTTTTGCCTTTCATAAAGTAATGTTTAATCACCACACGAAATCCTTTTTCGTCCATTTTTTGACAATCACTCTACTTCCTTGATTCACACGAATGCCAAACACATAGACCAATATGGCTGAAACTTGGTGTACGTTCTTTCCGAAGCTGCTACTAACTAAACATGACCTCGATACGCGCCGGTGGTGCCATCTCTCAGATTTCGTAGCTTCCTCAATCTCTCATATTCATGAAAAAATTTGCTCAAGAATCTATTCCGTAAGGTTACTGCTTGATTTGTAAATTCATTAATGTCTCACAATCTGTTTTAGACTGATATTCTCTTATGGATGCTGTTTGTATATTACAATTTTAATAAAGACTTGTATCGAAAAGTCTTGGAATGTTGACTGAATTTGCTGTTTTCGGCGGTACTTGAGGCTCTGTTAGCTGACAGTAGGTATTGGCGAGTGCTCACAGCACCTGAACGAAGTCCGCCTTTCCTTTTTTTTTTTTTTTTTGGGCTTTGACGTGTGTCGCAGTTTGTTTAGGGACGGCGGCCGTGCAGCAGGTTAATGCCTGCTCGCCCGCCTCAGGCCGTGTCGATATTTGTGGCAGGGCCGGCGCTGGTTGGCCAATTTATGAAGGAGAATATCTAGCGGCCCCCTCGCTGCACGCCTTCCTAGCGGTGCAGGCAATTTCAGGAGATGAATGCCCACGTTACCCTAGCCATAAAGGAAAGATAAACCGCAAATAAACACCAAAACATGACCGCCAAGAATTTATTTGCGCCGTAATTTAAGGGTACGACATTTTCAGGCCACACATCGACGCTTTCTTGGAACAAAAGAGACGTTTAAAGGGCATTCGCCGCGACCTAACGGGTAACAAAACTACAAATATGGAAAGCAGGCGAACAGGCAACTAGTAAATCACCAAATATCAATAATAATAATAATAATAATAATAATAATAAAAGGTCATAGTTGAATTTGGCTCGTCTACGATTTCAGCACGTGAATGATCCGCTAATACCCCAAACTGGGGTTTCAGATCGCAGCCCAAATTACTGCTCAGTCTGAGAAGGAAGCAAGAAAGTTATTACAGAAAGCAGCGGATACTCACTTCTACAAAGTAATACGTAACAGTTTCAGGATAATCCAAAACAAACCTATAGACCGAAAGCTGTGCTTGTTCAGTACCGAACCCGACTAGCGAGCTTCAAACACTGACGGAGATCAGACGCATCTGTGGCCTGAAGGAGAGGGTATGAGAAGCTCATCGGTGACTGCAGAACATCTAGCCGTGTGGACAAACAACTGCGACAAAGTAATGAAGGAATGTACGCAAGACTAGAGACATCGAATCTGTCTATTTTCTGAGATCATGGTTCACATAATATTGGGGAATAACGAATATCCCAGGAGTCACAATAAAGTATGCTCATTCTTTAATTGGCAAATATGCAAAATTTTAAGTGTACCACTAACGTGCCTGAAACAGTAGTACGCTTGCACGAGAAGAGATTACGCCTATTTATCCATCTCTACGCCCGTATGACGGGAACACTGCTGAAAGCTCCTCATAAGAAACTGAAATACAACGATCTGAGCTAGTAGTCAGTCCAGTGTGGAATGTTACAATACCGCCATCATTACTGGTGCCCTGAGAAAAGCACAACAAAATTTGAAGAGTACTCTGTCTAGAACCATAGGATGTAGTGAGGACCGATATGGTGCATTCAGAAATGCCCATATCTTGCATAAAGTATTGCAAGAAAACTTTACTGATCAGGCCTACTTCTGATTAAGCTTGTGTCGGCTTGACTTTGAGCAACAATGTCATCTTTGATGTAACAAATAAAAATATTATTAATAATATGTTGGTAAGTAAGAGAATCATTATTATTGTAGCTTTCGGGGTTCACAGGACACCTCAAACGATAGGGTAAAGTGAGATACAATCGTGATAAATTTATTACTTTGCTAATTACTTCTGATGTTTATGAAATTAATCTTTTATGAATAATTGCCTGCTAGGAATCGGACGCAATACAACGGATTTAGACTGTATTTCTTATTTAAATAGTGGTGCTGAATAAATATTGCAGCATCTTCCAAACGATAAAAAGTATCTAATTTCGTGACACGGGTAGGTAATTTTGTGATAATAGTAATCTAATTTCGTGATAAATCATAATTACGGTAATTTCACAACAATTTTATTGGATTGCTTCTTTTTTTTTACAAACTCACAATTCAAATGGCCATGGAAGTGAAAATAATCTTCATTATCGTTATAACATACTGCTAGGCATTGTTGCTTACGATGTCTGAATCTTTGAACAGTTGTCGCATATTTAAACGTCCTTCTCTGCGCCCGAAAGCTGGCGTTAAGCAAAACGAGCACCGAATCCATTTAGCTTCATTCTTTTTGCGAACATCACTTGGGTAAGATTTATGGCCTGTACCACAAAGCCAATCATTTTATGTCTTGTCTTTTTTGCGAGTGGTTTTTGTGAGCTATGATTTCGATGTAGAGGCCTTTAGTTGCACTTCGCTCCTGAATCTTTTTTTATTCATTTCTGATTGACAGTAGGACTATTGGATTTTATTGCTACTGCTGGCAGTGTCAACAGACGGTTTTCCTTGTCTTGCGCCACAGGCCTATTTTATGTGGCTTGAACAGGCTGTGACGGAGCAACAGCCCCTCCGGAAATAACATTTCTGTTGAAGGGATAAATTGCAGCTTTTCTGAAGGCGTTTTGCATATTCCTCGCACAAAATATCTGAATAAATGCCGGATTTAAAATTGTATGAAAGTTGCTTCTGTTCGGCTTGTCGGCCGGATTTTCTTTCATGTACTGGTTCAGTCTTTTGACCCAGTGAGCCTTCAGTGATTTGTACACACCCACATCAAGTGGCTGCAGCAGATGCGATGTGTGGGCTGGAAATGTCAACGAGAAAACTTAATTGTCATCAGCCACTGCTACGACATCAGAGTTAATATGCGATGCGTGAGAATCCATCAGGAGGAGACCAGGATGACCAGGAGAGATGGCACCCATTAAAAAAAATATTGAACGATTCTATAAACAAATCACTGTCAATCCAGCCTTTCGGAGAGAGTTTTACTAGTGAATTTGGAAGACTGTCATGCTTTAGCACATCGCTCCACCGTATTTCTTTGAATATAAAGATACGTGGAATCCATGTTCCATTGGCACAGATACATCCTAAAACTGTATGCGGCTCTCCACAATCTGCGTAAATTCTGTTGTAAACTTATCGCTTCCCTACTGACGTAATGACTTGATTCGCTTTCACAAAATAGGACGAACCAGTTACGTCGCAATTCCATAATCGATAAGGCAAGTTTGAATTTTTAAATCTTCCACCAATTTCTTTAATTTGGAA
Source organism: Schistocerca serialis cubense (assembly GCF_023864345.2). Taxonomy (NCBI): domain Eukaryota; kingdom Metazoa; phylum Arthropoda; class Insecta; order Orthoptera; family Acrididae; genus Schistocerca; species Schistocerca serialis. The sequence goes on along the minus strand of NC_064644.1, from coordinate 19,821,155 downwards.
AAGAAATCACGAATCATCTCTTCATCTGCCATAGAAGCCCTGTAAGCGGCAAGGTTCTCAGGAGTTCGCAAAGTAAGATTGTACTTAGTGTTGTAGCTCAACCACGACCATTTTCTGGAATTTACTTTTTCGGAGTTTAAGAAGTTTCCACGACGAGCTCGTTTCTCTAATTCGTATGCCGCTTTTCTCACCATCATAGCAGCCAACGCGAAACTCAGTTCTTGCATCTTTATAAAGTAGTTGTAGAGTTATACCTCAAGATCTGGCGATAGAGCAAACAGTCTTCCTAATATAGGAGGATCTCGATTGTCTTTCACATTTTTGTTGAGGTTTTTTATGTGCTCTACGGAACATCCATTTCCTTTGAAGCTTGGTATAGAGACACGTTATTAAATTTCGCTACTTCAGCAGGGCTAGAAGTTGCTGAATAGTACACCTGCGGTATTTTGAAAGCTCCTTTGGCATCTCGTATGTGACCTGCAATAAATGTAGGTAGGTAATTTCGTGATAATGTAAATGTTCGTAGGTAATTTCGAGATACGTCAAAATATAAATTTAGAAGGACAGACGTGTAGAACACACTATTAGCAACATCTTTGCTTTAATACACTAAGACGACATCTCGCTTACAATTCATACAATTTCACAAAATAAGAGAGAATGCAAGGACACCATTCTGTTGTGTGGAATTTGCTAAGAAATTCACTCCCAAAGCAGGGCTTCCCGCCGGCTCTTTCTAGGGGGTCCGCGGCCACCTTTCACCAAATCGTGTAAAATAATGAGTAAAATTATTGAATGAAAATGTGAAAATCAAATTCATCACTTTTTTTCGTGTGAAAAACACGTGTACTTTTACTTCAGGTAGTATTCCCAAGCAGCCTTTGCGGTTCCTAAGTGAGAACGTATACACAGTTTAGTGCCGGAGAGTGCGGCTTCTCTGATCGACCGTTTCGCAACAATACGGGGGTCGTCTGTGCGCCGGCTCACGGCGGTAGATGCGCTGAAACCTTTTACGCATACGCGGAGCGAGCTTTGTCGACCAATCACAGCGCTCGCTGGCACGTATGCAGCCCCAGGCATCATTAAATGTTAAAGTTGCCTTGTCAGTGCACTACCTATTTCATAAGTCGAATTTTGACCTTCAAGTTGTTTTCATTCATGTCTAAACCAAAGACTGTTGATACTTCGGTGTGGGGGGGGGGGGGGGGGTCATTGGGAACATGGCACTTGCATTAAGAAGCTTTCAGTTTCCATGGCTTTCGCTCTGAAATTTAAAGTTACTGTGCTCTTGACTGACTAGGGGGTCCGCCATGGATTTTCGACTGAAGAAGGGATCCGCCAGCTGAAAGGGTTGGGAAACCCTGCCCTAAAGCATTATCACGACTTAAGTTACGCCGCACGCAATGGATTTTTACGTTTACTCTATCACTGACTATAGCATATCGTGAAATAAATTGCTTACCTTCAATAGTTTCCACGCAGTATCAAATATACACAGACGATGCAATAACCACGGCAGTATTTCACGAAACGGCACGAAGAATGAGAAAAAGTTTTGTATTGTTGACTTTTAGCGTGGTGGAACAGAAACAGGCATATGGTGCCATCTGGCGAGAAGCCCGGAACTACTGCAACACGTGCCTACCTTCTCCCTGCATAGGGATGTTCACTGCACACGCGCAAAAATTACCACGGAATTTTCAGACCGCTAGAATATATCCCTATCATGCTCTCGGGACGGTACATTTATTCATTAAAAAGAGTCTCAACTCCGAAGACTGTAATGAAAACACCAGTGCCGTACTGGATGTAGTCGGTGGTACCGCTTTACCTTCCGTCAACTACCATTCATCTCATCTCTCCCCCCCCCCCCCCCCCGTCACTCTATTAGGAGCTAACAAGGGAACCTCCCCATCGCACCCCCCTCAGATTTAGTTATAAGTTGGCACAGGGATAGGCCTTGAAAAACTGAACACACATCAATCGAGAAAACAGGAAGAAGTTGTGTGGAACTATGAAAAAATAAGCAAAATATACAAACTGAGTAGTGCATGCGCAAGGTAGGCAACATCAAGGAGAATGTAAGCTTACGAACGCCGTGGTCCCGTGGTTAGCGTGAGCAGCTGCGGAACGAGAGGTCCTTGGTTCAAGTCTTCTCCCGAGGGAATAGTTTAATTTTTTATTTTCAGACAATTATCAACGGCCGTAATTTTTCCCGAGGGCATGCAGCTTTTACCTCTTGGGTAAAATATTCCGGAGGTAAAATAGCCCCCATTCGGATCTCCGGGCGGGGACTACTCAAGAGGATGTCGTTATCAGGAGAAAGAAAACTGGCGTTCTACGGATCGGAGCGTGGAATGTCAGATCCCTTAATCGGGCAGGTAGGTTAGAAAATTTAAAAAGGGAAATGGATAGGTTAAAGTTAGATATAGTGGGAATTAGTGAAGTTCGGTGGCAGGAGGAACAAGACTTCTGGTCAGGTGACTACAGGGTTATAAACACAAAGTCAAATAGGGGTAATGCAGGAGTAGGTTTAATAATGAATAGGAAAATAGGAATGCGGGTAAGCTACTACAAACAGTATAGTGAACGCATTATTGTGGCCAAGATAGACACGAAGCCCATGCCTACTACAGTAATACAAGTTTATATGCCAACTAGCTCTGCAGATGACGAAGAAATTGAAGAAATGTACGATGAAATAAAAGAAATTATTCAGATTGTGAAGGGAGACGAAAATTTAATAGTCATGGGTGACTGGAATTCGAGTGTAGGAAAAGGGAGAGAAGGAAACGTAGTAGGTGAATAAGGATTGGGGCTAAGAAATGAAAGAGGAAGCCACCTGGTAGAATTTTGCACAGAGCACAACTTAATCATAGCTAACACTTGGTTTAAGAATCATGATAGAAGGTTGTATACATGGAAGAACCCTGGAGATACTAAAAGGTATCACATAGATTATATAATGGTAAGACAGAGATTTAGGAACCAGGTTTTAAATTGTAAGACATTTCCAGGGGCAGATGTGGACTTTGACCACAATCTATTGGTTATGACCTGTAGATTAAAACTGAAGAAACTGCAAAAAGGTGGGAATTTAAGGAGATGGGACCTGGATAAACTGAAAGAACCAGAGGTTGTACAGAGTTTCAGGGAGAGCATAAGGGAACAATTGACAGGAATGGGGGAAAGAAATACAGTAGAAGAAGAATGGGTAGCTTTGAGGGATGAAGTAGTGAAGGCAGCAGCGGATCAAGTAGGTAAAAAGACAAGGGCTAGTAGAAATCCTTGGGTAACAGAAGAAATATTGAATTTAATTGATGAAAGGAGAAAATATAAAATGCAGTAAATGAAGCAGGCAAAAAGGAGTACAAACATCTCAAAAATGAGATCGACGGGAAGTGCAAAATGGCTAAGCAGCGATGGCTAGAGGACAAATGTAAGGATGTAGAGGCTTATCTCACTAGGGGTAAGATAGATACTGCCTACAGGAAAATTAAAGAGACCTTTGGAGAGAAGAGAACCACTTGTATGAATATCAAGAGCTCAGATGGCAACCCAGTTCTAAGCAAAGAAGGGAAGGCAGAAAGGTGGAAGGAGTATATAGAGGGTTTACACAAGGGCGATGTACTTGAGGACAATATTATGGAAATGGAAGAGGATGTAGATGAAGATGAAATTGGAGATAGATACTGCGTGAAGAGTTTGACAGAGCACTGAAAGACCTGAGTCGAAACAAGGCCCCCGGAGTAGACAACATTCCATTGGAACTACTGACGGCCTTGGGAGAGCCAGTCCTGACAAAACTCTACCATCTGGTGAGCAAGATGTATGAAACAGGCCAAATACCTTCAGGCTTCAAGAAGAATATAATAATTCCAATCCCAAAGAAAGCAGGTGTTGACAAATGTGAACATTACCGAACAATCAGTTTAATAAGTCACAGCTGCAAAATACTAACTCGAATTCTTTACAGACGAATGGAAAAACTAGTAGAAGCCGACCTTGGGGAAGATCAGTTTGGATTCCGTAGAAATACAGGAACACGTGAGGCAATACTGACCTTACGACTTATCTTAGAAGAAACATTAAGGAAAGGCAAACCTACGTTTCTAGCATTTGTAGACTTAGAGAAAGCTTTTGACAATGTTGACTGGAATACTCTCTTTCAAATTCTAAAGGTGGCAGGGGTAAAATACAGGGAGCGAAAGGCTATTTACAATTTGTACAGAAACCAGATGGCAGTTATAAGAGTCGAGGGACATGAAAGGGAAGCAGTGGTTGGGAAGGGAGTAAGACAGGGTTGTAGCCTCTCCCCGATGTTGTTCAATCTGTATATTGAGCAAGCAGTAAAGGAAACAAAAGAAAAATTCGGAGTAGGTATTAAAATTCATGGAGAAGAAATAAAAACTTTGAGGTTCGCCGATGACATTGTAATTCTGTCAGAGACAGCAAAGGACTTGGAAGAGCAGTTGAATGGAATGGACAGTGTCTTGAAAGGAGGATATAAGATGAACATCAACAAAAGCAAAACAAGGATAATGGAATGTAGTCTAATTAAGACGGGTGATGTTGAGGGAATTAGATTAGGAAATGAGGCACTTAAAGTAGTAAAGGAGTTTTGCTATTTGGGGAGCAAAATGACTGATGTTGGTCGAAGTAGAGAGGATATAAAATGTAGGCTGGCAATGGCAAGGAAAGCGTTTCTGAAGAAGAGAAATTTGTTAACATCCAGTATTGATTTAAGTGTCAGAAAGTCATTTCTGAAAGTATTCGTATGGAGTGTAGCCATGTATGGAAGTGAAACATTGACGGTAAATAGTTTGGACAAGAAGAGAATAGAAGCTTTCGAAATGTGGTGCTACAGAAGAATGCTGAAGATTAGATGGGTAGATCACGTAACTAATGAGGAGGTATTGAAGAGGATTGGGGAGAGGAGAAGTTTGTGGCACAACTTGACTAGAAGAAGGGATCGATTGGTAGGACATGTTCTGAGGCATCAAGGGATCACCAATTTAGTACTGGAGGGCAGCGTGGAGGGTAAAAATCGTAGAGGGAGACCAAGAGATGAATACACCAAGCAGATTCGGAAGGATGTAGGTTGCAGTAGTTACTGGGAGATGAAGAAGCTTGCACAGGATAGAGTAGCATGGAGAGCTGCATCAAACCAGTCTCAGGACTGAAGACCACAACAACAACAACAACATCAAAGTTCAGGCACTCACACATAATCAACTTCGATCTCCAAAATTCCAGGACATGTTCAGATTTGTTTGGACATATGCAGGATTTGACGGTCTACACACGGACACATTTGAAAACGTAAAAAACATATGTTGTGACAGAGCACAGGGAAAACTGTGCGACTGTGAAACTGTTGCATTCATTTGTTGCAGTTTATGTGACAAAGTCTTTATGTTTTCATCACTTTTTTCGGAGTGATTATCACATCCACAAGGAAACCTAAATCGGGCAAGGTAGAAGAATCTTTTTGCCCATTCGCCAGGTGTGCAAGTTAGGTGGGTCGACAACATATTCCTGTCATGTGACGCACATGCCGTCACCAGTGTCGTATAGAATATATCAGACGTGTTTTCCTGTGGAGGAATCGGTTGACCTATGACCTTGCGATCAAATGTTTTCGGTTCCTATTGGAGAGACACGTCCTTTCGTCTGCTAATCGCAATGTGCGGTCGCAAAACACAGACACTAAACTTATTACAGTGAACAGAGACGTCAATGAATGAACGGACAGATCGCAACCTTGCGAAAATAAAGAAAGTAAAATTTTCACTCGAGGGAAGATTGGAACCATGGACCTCTCATTTCGCAGCTGCTCACTCTAACCACGGGACCACGGCACTCCTCAGCTTACATTGTCCTTGATGTGGCCTATCTTGCGCAAGGACTACTCAGTTTGTATATTTTGCTTATTTTTTGTTAGTTCCACACAACTTCTTCCTGTTTTCTCGATTGATCTGTGTTCAGTTTTTCAAGGCCTATCCACTGTGTCAATTTATAACTAAATCTGAGGGGGTGCGATGGGGAGGTTCCCTTGTAAGATGTGAATGTCGAGATCCTTCCGGAGAATATGGGATAAAGGGTACAAAACTTCTCCTCACTTGACTGAGGCATAAATGGATAACAAAAACTGTTTTGATGTAATGTTATACGCAGATATAGTCGACTGTAAAAGTGATGCACAGACACTAATACGTCCAGATAGTAATCCACACCAGTGCTTCGAAGGCGAGTATCCGGACCTCTGTATGCGAAAATTACTCAGGCCGACGCAAGACAGACGTCAGACGTCGGGCATACCGGAAAAGGTTAAAGCGGTCAGGAAAAGTTGAAGACTCAGGAACGCAGATGAAAGGCTTGCAGGTGCGGAGATAATTTCGCCCGTGCGCACAGACGACCGGCGGTAGATGTGCTGTTTCCAGAACGGCCACAAAGACCTGACCAGCGGTCCCTCTCCAGTGCGCACGGGGAAGGAAACCACAGCTTTTCCCGCCATCAAATTCTACCAAACGTGTCAGAAACTGCAGGGGATGGCTGGGTGGCAGTGGGAGAAGGGGAATGTGGGCATGAACGCTAACGACTAAATTCTCTTCTTTTCTATATTTTCAGCTGGCTTCCATCCCGACACCAGACCTCAAGGAATCTGTTCTGCATCGGGAACACTGTTCAACAACGAAATTTTTGCATAAAGAAAAACATCAAATCGTTATCGACTGTGGTACGCTGAATTCGGAAATGCATTTTTTTTAGCTCACGTAAGAAGTTCGTTGTACGATTTGTTTATCAACTGTAACAGCATGGATGAAAGGAAAAAAGTTTCCATGCGTCTTGTAGCGCCGCCCGTACGGTGGGAACATATGAACCACATAACAGATTGCTACTTCTACTAGGTGCCTCTGCTCAGTACAAGTTTCATCAGGAAACTGAACTGTATCATAAAGTATACTAATACACCAAGGGCCATGTGACAAGCGCCCCACCGGCCAGAGTGGCCGAGCGGTTCTAGGCGCTACAGACTGGAACCGCGCAACCGCTACGGTCGCAGGTTTGAATCCTGCCTCGGGCATGGATGTGTGTGACGTCCTTAGGTTAGTTAGGTTTAAGTAGTTCTAAGTTCTAGGGGACTGATGACCATAGATGTTAAGTCCCATAGTGCTCAGAGCCATTTGAACCAATGCCCCATGCATCCGGCCTTCAGGTTCCACGTACTCCTGTAGCCGCAACAATAAACTTCTCCAGTGACGATGCAGATGGAGACCAGTCAGATACACTCCTTTCTTCCACATTCAACGATTCCACCTTTACACCAATCTCACCTAGTTAAACACACAAAATCACGCAAAGTGAGCTCCATGGTCTTGTTAGGGAATTGGACCTCCACAACATTAAGGCGAACTACTAGCTTGTCACTTCTTGTAGTGGAGTCATCTGGAAGATACAGAACGAATATGTATTTTTTGCCAACGTTACCAGACGCTCGAAGATGTAACGACATACTGTACGGACATTTAAGATTTGATGCAAAAACAAAATACCTTGTACAAACCGGTCGACTGGAGACTTTTCATGTCTGGTCCGAAAACTAGTTTGAAAGCCATGCCATTACATAATGACAACGTGCTTTCTTCCGCCCCAATGGCACATGTAGCACTAGCAAAGGAAAGTCACATCATGATGAGAGATATTTTACACATTACCGGCTGTTATAAAGCACCAGTAGCTTGTATGTGCTGGTTGAGGAGTCATCGGTATTCTTAAGGACCTACAATGTGCATACACTAAGTACTGTTGTTGCGTTTCCGGGTGGGACAGTCGTGCTAATGATTCACTTTACAAACAGGAGGGCTGGCAACAACGAAAAGCTTTAAGGCCTATCAAGAAAAATGTCTCACAACAGCCACTTGTAAATCCTAGCAACGTCCTGTTACTACCACAACATGTGAAGCTGAGACTGGTTAAGTAATTTGCAACAGCAGTAAGTAAGTGCAACGAACAAGCATTTGAATACTTGTGTGAAAAATTCCCTGGACTGGTTGCTTAGAAGATCAGCCATCGAGTATTCACTGGTCCACAAAAACTTAAGGTCCTTAGAGAAAAGCAGTTCGAGTATATTCTTAGCCTCGGTGAGCGAACCGCGTGGCAACGCTTCCACGAAGTTACGTCACTGTTCTTCGGAAATGGGTGTGCTGAAAATTACACTGAACTTGTGAATGACGTTATATGTGCCCATGAGAAACTGAAATGCAACATGTGACACAAAATGCATTACATTCACTCACATATCGACGTTGTCCCTGAAGATAGCGAGGGAGGGGGGGGGGGGGGGGGGGGCTTTATGATGAACATGATTGGAGATTTAATCATCAAATCTCTGTAATGGAACATCGATCCCAAGAAAGATTCGCTACTTAAGTGTTGGCAGATTTCTGCTGGACATGGCAGAAAAACTCCCATCTATCCCGTAAGCAACAGGCGAGGAGAAAACGCGTGTTTTTGTAAAGATAGCTGTTAATAGCGTATCTTCAATTGAACTAAACTGACTGTACCTTTTCATGCACTTCGTATAAAGCACTTAGATTTATTTTTCCACACGATTTGTGAATAGGTTAGGCTTTACAATTTTGCATTGCTCACGTATTTCAGTGGCACAGCCCACCAAATATCTAAGAAACTAGAGACCATTTGACAAAAATGATGTGACATATGGATTCAGCACCCCTTAAATTGTACAAATCCATTTAGATATTCTCCCCATTACGTGAAATTTTGAATTGAATACAAAAAATACATTCGTCAGTATTTCAGTAAAAATGTATCTAAAAAAATGTACCTAAAATGTATCTAAAAAATTATAGCTATTCTGGAAAAACGGACTGCATATTTATCAGTGCATCCAATTAATCCCAAAACACTGTCAGTTACTTGGTAAGTAAATGCGTGTTGGGAAGTGCAACGTTTGTTGGTCTATGGTCCATAACAACATGTGAGGAACATTAAACTGTTAATAACTTCCAAATCTGGGCTAAGCTAGATTTTTAAGTGTCATTTTCAACTTCAGCACACTCAAATCATACAAACCACCTATTTCGGCCTTTGTAAAAAACAAAAAGTTAAAATTTGTTGTCTAGTGTAATACAAAACCTTTTACTGGGGTTTTCTTCTTTTTCTCACTATTTAGTATTCTATGTCATTTACAACATTCGAGCATGCGTCTCAGGGCCCAGAAATATTTTTAAAAATTTAATTTTTCATAAGAAAGTTATTTACAGCGTCAGTATGTGCCTGTAGCTGATGCTTCTCAGCGGTCGCGATTATCAGTTGCGCCGCTACTATAGCTTTCAAGTACGCAGCTGGTTTGCTCCATATTTAGTCACGCTGCAACCTACACCCATTTGAACCTGCGCAATGTAGCACAAGCCGTAGCTTCCTTCTATGATTATTATCCCCCAACACCTCTCTCCAGTATCAAATTAAATGTTCGTTGATTGCTTAAGACAAGTCGTACAAGTCTGTCTCTTGTTTCAGGCAAGTTGTTCGACGAAGCTTTCCCCGATTCGCTTCAGTACCAGTTTATTAGTTATTCCATCCATCTAAGCTTCACCTTTCCCCCACAGCGCCACATTTCAAAATCTCCTATTCCCTTCTCTTCTTGTCGGTATTGCTTGTCCTTGTCGGCCATATTTCACTTCCACATACGCGCCTCTCTCTCTCTCTCTCTCTCTCTCTCTCTCTCTCCTGGCGTCCATTCCGTGGTACACGGTTTTCTGTTCTCTTGTTTAGAAAAACTTAATCTATTTTAACTTTATGGTTGGATCTCTTCCCCGTCACTACATCGATAAGTAAATGTTCAGTGATATTTAACGTATATAATGTATCAATGAAACGTCAATTTTTTAGGGATTCTTCAAAATGGATAAAACTATTTTTGCGGAGCCTTTTTTCCCGACTGTCCGTCTGTTTGCCTGTCCAAATACTACTCAGGATTGGCATGTTCAAAATGAAGTGGTTTTAATCATGGGCTAAGAACATTGTTTATTACACTTTTTAAATCTAAGTACAATATTTTTTCTGTGAAATTAGGGCTGCAACAGGTAACTGTATTTAAGATGCACTATTACGAGCTTAATTAAAGAATTGTGGGCCGGCCGAAGTGGCCGTGCGGTTAAAGGCGCTGCAGTCTGGAACCGCACGACCGCTACGGTCGCAGGTTCGAATCCTGCCTCGGGCATGGATGTTGGTGATGTCCTTAGGTTAGTTAGGTTTAACTAGTTCTAAGTTCTAGGGGACTAATGACCTCAGCAGTTGAGTCCCATAATGCTCAGAGCCATTTGAACCAAAGAATTGTGGTGAAATTTGCTAAACGGCAGAGAATATTCAAAGAATATCCATTATTAAGACGAATAACATTTTGTTTTACAAAATTAATTCCGAGAAACCTAATTCACATTTTTAGTGGTATGAAGGAAAAATATGAACACATCAAATAAATAAATTTAGTTATTTAAAAATTATAAGGGTAAATCTCCCATTGGGGGGGGGGGGGGGTCCCTCCACATCTCACCTAAGCAGGCCGCGGAGTATAATTTTTAAAAAAAGCCTCGCCTAAATAATGGACGTTCCGTTTATAGGTATATAAGCAGCAGGCGTAAAAATTTCTTTCCCCGACTTCTTGGACACAATGCGTTTGCGGACAGCATATATCATACGGAAGATAGTTATATATCGATCTTGTCAATTTTGTGCTGATGGTGCGTCACGAACTTTAGGGGCGGTTTTCACAGAACCAGGAGGGGGCCGAGGAGGGTGATGAGTCAAACTACGTTAAGGGGGGGGGGGCGGGGTAGGACGTCAAACGGGCCGACTTGGAGCAGGAGAGTCATCACAGGACATTTTAATTTCCACTGTCTATACTGTTACAAAAAAAATCCTAAAACTTTGTCAGCATGACCAGGAAGGATTCAGAATTCACACTCGTAGGAGTGGAAGTTCGAAAACATAACGAAATAATTTTTTTTACATGTGAAATTTCATCATTTTTTTTCACTTACTAATGGCAATATTAGTTGCTATAGGTACACTTTCTTCATAAGTAAGAGAGATTCTTCGATGAATTGTGCACAGCATACAAACCATACTGCGGGGTATATGAAACTCTAGAATTTTCTGAATTTATTAAAAACTGTGGTAAAAATAGAGGTAATTAACTATAAAATTTTTGCTTTTCCTAAACATGAAGTTTAAAATATAACAGTTCTTTCGTTTTTTCATAAATTAAATAAATTCTAGAGTTTCATACACCTGTGAGTATGGTATGTATGATGTGCAAAATTCATCGAAGAATCTAACTTATGAAGAAAAGTGTACCTACAGCAACAAATGGAGCTATTAATAAGTGAAAAAAGATGAAATTTCACAAGCAAAAAAAAATTTATTTTGTTATGTTTTCGAACTTCCACTGCTATGAGTGTGAATTCTGAATCCTTCCTGGTCATGCTGACAAAGTTTTAGGATTTTTTTTGTAACAGTATAGACAGTGGAAATTAAAATGTCCTGTGATGCCTCTCCTGCCCCAAGTCGGCCCGTGTGACGTCCTACCCCCATTAAGTGTTTCTTTTCAGGTTAATCTGACTGCTAAGTATGAGGCGAATCGGTTCGCCGTGTCCGAGGCCTTCCCCCGTCAGCTCTCGGCCTCTGCAAAGTGACGATGGCGGTAAACGATTCTCGGCATTGACTATCAGCTCTGGTGCGCCGGCTGTGCAAAGTTGACGACACACAGGGGGACCACCACGAGGTCGTGACCTTTAAATCGTCCACGGGTCAGCGGGCACAAAGCAGAGCTCGGAGAGCGTAAAACGTCGGCAAAAACGTAACTCTATTTGAGGAGCGGGGCGAAAGAGCAGTTGCGCGGGCGCCCTCGTCGCACAATGGCAGCCAGCTAGTCGGGCAGGCACGGGGCTGGAAAAAAAAGAAAAAAGTAATTTCGCGGAAAAAGCACAGGAGGCATTTTCGCAAATATTGCGATTAAAAATACAAGTAATTAAGCTCGCATAAAGACGGGTAATTGGCCCCGCGGGACGGGCGGCCCGGCTGATTAATACGGAGCGAGCGGGTCGGTACGGTATTTTTCTTATTACCGCGAGATTAAGCCGGCCGGCCTCCTCTCGGGAGATAATTATTTTCAGTTTGCGGGGCTTAGCCGTGGAGGGCCCGCATAACAAACAGAGCTCCGCGCCGCGCCGAGCCGAGCCGCTGCTTAAGAGATAACGCCCCCCCCCCCCTCCCCCCTGGCTGCACAATACATCGGGCTTTAGTTCTCTCTCCCCGACAATGTCGTCGGCTTTGTACTGAGGACTTACTCTCTGGCCGCGTTGTGCCGCAGAACTGCTTCTGTACCACCGTAATGGCTGCGATGCGAGCTCACACTCCCGCCCGTTAAAGGCGCAACCGGAAGGACGCGGGCAATTAACAAACAAACAATGGTCCCGGACTGATTCTTAACACCGTCAAATTTACGCCTGACAAAGAGAAAGACGCAGATATACACCAACAGCGCTCCCGAATTGTTTACTGTAATGCGGGATTTATCAACCGCTCTTCCAGGAATTGCCCGCTCAAGTGGCTGCGATATTGCCTAAGAGGGTACGAGGGACCCGTGCCGGCCACGGTGTGTTGCGGCAGTATCCGTGCCACCACTTTCCGTGACAATACCACCAACTTCGTAGGCTCCCAAAGTGGAACTGTCTTGTGCACACTCAATCGTGAATGGTAATGATAACCCCTCGTTTATTTTCGTACCTTAACACATTCTAAGTTTCACAGTGCAACATTCGTGTTTTGGATCTGGAACTCTCGTCCTTTCTTTCCGCATTTGCAGTTAAATTATAGGATGGGTTCCGCCTTTTCGCAAACACAGTGCTATTTATTTTCACCCAAACATGTTTCAGCACCTCTGTCCCATCATCAGTGGGCTTTTTGTTTATTGTAAAAGCGTGATTTTACATTATGTGGTTTTTCAGGACCAACTGTATGTTGTCCTGCACTGATAGCTTGTCACGTTTTGTTGTGACTGGTCCTCCTGCTTTAGGATTCCGGGGACACTGCACACACACACAAACACTGATGTAATTTATTTCTTTATAAATGCATTTTTACTTCGCAAGATGCGGTGACCACTATGTCGAGCTTCCTGACGCCGACGGCATGACAAGCTATCAGTGCAGGACACCATACAGTTGGTCCTGCAAAACCACATAATGTAAAATCACGCTTTTACAATGAACAAAAGGTCCACTGATGATGGCACAGAGATGCTGAAACTTGTTTGGGTAAAAAGAAAAATCAGCGTGTATGCAAAAAGGCGGAACCCATATCACATTATTCATTTTATACTTAGAAACCAAGAAGATTTTCTTCGAAGGATATCTTCATTTTCTTTGATTATTATTTGATCAGTTCCACGCAGACATTTATCGCCTATACATAACATTAACATATCCACTAACAGAACAAAGGCTCTGGCATGCAACGGCACACCGACTGTAATATCTAAAACTATAATACGTAACGGAATGCCGATACAGGTAAACCACCACTTTCAATATCTCGGCTGTGATCTAGGAGGAAATTTCGGCAATGAAATTATAGCGAGAACCCAAAATTTAGCGCTCTCTGTCGAACAATTGCCGGCCGGAGTGGCCGTGCGGTTCTAGACGCTACAGCCTGGAGCCGAGCGACTGCTACGGTCGCAGGTTCGAATCCTGCCTCGGGCATGGGTGTGTGTGTGATGTCCTTAGGTTAGTTAGGTTTAATTAGTTCTAAGTTCTAGGGGACTGATGACCTCAGAAGTTAAGTCGCATAGTGCTCAGAGCCATTTGAGCCATTTGTCGAACAATTAGAAAGACGCCAAGAAAAGGAAAGAAAAATAAGGCCAGGTGCGGGTAGGGCTCGCGAGCTGAGTGTTCCGTGCAAACTTAATTATGTATACAGACGTCTTGACGATTTTTGTCTGTTATCAACACTGACACTGGCAAGATATCGGTGCCAGGCATTACAAGATTTTCGAGAATATGTTAAATTTGTGTTGCGAAAATTAAAACAAAGTCATGCAGAAGGCAAGCGACCATTATAATCGTTTCATCCAGTCATCCTGACTGGGTTCCAACGCTAAAAGCCAAACATTAGTCAAAGAATGACATTCTTGCTCATCTGACGCGTTTCGGAATTTATCCATCACCAGACCATCAGGAGGGATTGCTGCATGTGGATATGGCGGTTCTAGGTGAATGTGAAACCAACACTAGCAGACTAGTCTCGTGGTGAATAAAGTCCGAAACGCGTCATACGAGCAATGAAGTCATTCCTAGCCTAATGTTTGATTTTTACCATTGCGACGCAGAGAGCTGAATGCAGAAGTAGTGATTGTTTTAATTTCAAATTTGACGTCAGATAACGAATGACAAAAGAAATATTTTTTCGTGTGATACAATTACAAATTAACAATTTTCGGGTGTTTTCCTTTACTTGTACTGTGAACCTGAACTTCCTCTTTTCTATTAAAATTGTTATGGTGTTTGTGAATTTCTATTGCTTCTCTATACATGCGCGCATGATAATGGGATGTTCGTGCTAGAAATTTGGACAAAATATCGATATCGACGTTGCGCCAGCTGAATGACAATCGATTACTCTTAATCGAGAATGATGACGCCTTCCAAAGATAGGCATACCGTCGGCATCACGTGACGAATGGTGGTGCCCTCTATAAGTGCGAGAGTACCTGGAGCCTCAGTGGCAGTAGCCGGACGACCTCAGAAGATGTCAAGATGTCTCCCACAGATGAAGACGAAACGTCAGGTGGAAATTTTATACATCGACCACGGCCTCTCAGCCCGGAAGTTTCAAGTGAAGACGACGCCGGCCGTGAAAACCTACATTGTATGATGTACCCCAACTGTTTGTGTCTAGTGTAATCCTGTGCGAATGTGTTCAAATGTCTGCGAGCTCTGTAACTGAGGCGGAACGTGGGCACCAGCCCGGTATTCACCTAGTGGGATGTGGAAAACCGCGTAAAAACCACATCCAGGCTGCTGTGCCGTCGTTAAGTCGCCGGGCGGATTCGAACCGGGGCCGGCGCGCCTACCCGAGTCCAGGAAGCAGTGCATTAGCGCTCTCGGCTAACCTGGCGCGTTCGTTCAACCTATCAAAGGTGGTGATAATGACGTCTTTGTCGCCTTAAACGCATTCTTGACTAACATCAACTTACCACGTTCAGTCTCAAACGTAACTGACGCTTACTACTGTTACAGCGTGTAGTTAACTCAAATGTGATTTGTATTCTCACAGTGGAGCTACTACCACCACTCTTATGCGACTGGCGCGAAATCTGAGTCGACATCATCTTTCCGGCGTAGAAACACGTCTACCAACTTTCGTTTATGTCGCGTAATTCCTTCTTCCAGAAGCGATACTATTCCGTCAGTGTTTTAAACCACTGATGAATAAGTACTTGTTGAACGCGGAGCAATTACCCGTAACGCTCTGGCGCATACTTCGTAACAGAGAGGAGAGGGTACTTTTTGTCTCCATAAACTGAAACTTGTGTAAATTACACACTTGTTTCTTACACTGACAGCTTTTTGAATATATTTAATGACGCTGCCAGATGGGAGCCTCGCCTAAGTCCAGGTCCCTCGGACAGAATCCGGGGTGTGGCCCCTTTTGGGACGCCGAGCACAAACAAAGCTGACAAGACGGCCGCGCTAACGCGGTCCGCGCCAGCACGGCGGGAAGAGCGACACAGCGGCTAGCTGGGAGCACTCAATTACGCGTCTCGGCGGATGCGAGATTCGCAGCCGGCTGGCCTGGCCGCTTTTAAGAAGCGCCAGCCGCCGCCCCCTGCAGCCCTCGGCCCTGGACCCTCGCGACTTAATTACGTCCGGGCCGCGGCCGAGCCGACACCGCCGGCACAGCAGACCAGCGCCGCCTGGCAATTTCATTACTGTGCGGGCCGGGGCGGCCAGAGAAGAGCGCGGCAGACCGGGCCACGGCGATGACACCGTGTCGCCCGCAGGCGGCAGCGGAGGCGGCGTCTCTCTCTCTCTCTCTCTCTCTCTCTCTCTCCCCTCACCACTCAGAATCTCCATTACTCACTCACTTAAAGAGCAGACTGCCTCCCAGCCACACTAAATAAAGCACCGTGCCGCACAACACACCACCAAGGTTCGTAAACCGATTCCCGAGCTCCCACTGTGACACGGTAGCTCTGTTAATGCAAATAGTACGAACTACCTAACACGGACCAGTCTACACATAAGGGGCGATCGAAATGTTTCCGTTGGAGAGCGTTTCTGTAGTGTACGTGCAATGTATTGTGACTGCGTTGCGGCTATACAGGGAGGTCCATTGATCGTGACCGGCCCAAATATCTCACGAAATAAGCGTCAAACGAAAAAACTACAAAGAACTAAACTTGTCTAGCTTGAAGGGGGAAACCAGATAACGCTATGGTTGGCCTGCTACATGGCGCTGCCATAGGTCAAATGGATATCAACTGCGTTTTTTTCAATACGAGCCCCCATTTTTATTACGTATTCGTGTCGAACGTAAAAAAATATGAATGTTTTAGTTGGACCACTTTTTTCGCTTTGTGATACACGGCGCTGTAATAGTCACAAACATATGGCTCACAATTTTAGACAAACAGTTGGTAACAGGTTCGTCTTTTAAATTAAAATACAGAACGAAGGTACATTTGAAAATTTTATTTCGGTTGTTCCAATGTGATACATGTACCTTTCTGAAGTTATCATTCCCGAGAACGCATCCTGTCGCAGCGTGATTACCTGTAAATACGACATCAATGCAATAAATGCTCTAAATGATGTCCGTCAACCTCAATGCATTTGCCAATACGTGTAACGACATTCCTCTCAAGAGCGCGTAGTTCGCCTTCCGTAATGTTCGCACATGCATTGAGAATGCGCTGACGCAAGTTGTCAGGCGTTGTCGGTGGATCACGATAGCAAATATCCTTCAACTTTCCTCACAGAAAGAAATCCGGGGGACGTCAGATCCGGTGAACGACCAATCCACCTGTCATGAAATATGCTTCAACCGCACGCGACCTATGTGCCGGACATCCATCATGCTGGAAGTACTTCGCCATTCTGTCATGCAGTGAAACATCTTGTAGTAACATAGGTAGAACATTACGTAGCAAATCAGACTGCCATCGATAAAATGGGGCCCAATTATCCTTCCTCCCATAATGCCACACCATATATTAACCCGCCGAGGTCGCTGATGTTCCACTTGTCGGAGCCATCGTGGATTTTCCGTTGCCCAATAGTGCATATTACCTCGGTTTACATTACTGCTAAACAGAACGCGTGCAAAAAAAATCTGTCATCGTCCCGTAATTGCTCTTGTGCCCAGTGGCAGAACTGTACACGACGTTCAAAGTCGTCGCCATGCAATTCCTGGTGCACAGGAATATGCTACGGGTGCAATCGATATTGATGTAGCATTCGCAACACCGACGTTTTTGAGATTCCCGATACTCGCGCAGTTTGTCTGCTACTGATGTGCGGGTTAGTCGCGACAGCAGCTAAAACACCTACTTGGGCATCATCATTTGTTGCAGGTCGTGGTTTACGTCTCACATGTGGCTGAACAGTTCCTGTTTCCTTAAATAACTTAACTATCCGTCGAACGGTCCGGTCACATGGATGATGTCGTCCATGATACCGAGCAGCATACAAATCACATGCCCGTTGGGTATTTTGCTCACAATAGCCATACATCATCACGATACCGACCTTTTCCGCAATTGGTAAACGGTCTATTTTAACACGGGTAACGTATCACGAAGCAAATACCGTCCGCACTGACGGAATGTTACGTGATACCACGTACTTATACGTTTGTGACTATTACAGCGTCATCCATCGCACAGCGAAAAAAGTGGGCCAACTAAAACTTTCATATTTCTTTACGTACTATACGAATATGTAATAAAAAATGGGGGCTCCTATTGAAAAAAACGCAGTTGATATCCGTTTGACCTATGGAAGCGCCATCTTGTGGGCCAACCATAGCGCAATCTGGTTTCCCCCTTCAAGGTAGACAAGTTTCGTTCTTTGTAGTTTTTTCGTTTGGTACTTATTTCGTGAGATATTTGGCCCGGTCACTATCAATGGACGACCCTGTATAAGCATTGATAAGTTGTCTAGGGATTAGTGTGGCATTCGTGTCTTTCCTACGAGAGTGCGATAGATGCGGTGACGCGTACTATGGCGACGTTATTAGAAAATGCGAGCAAACGGGACCAACGTGCTGTTACTCTTTTCTTGGCTGTCGATGCACAAATAGTGGTAGACATCCAACGGAGAATGAAGAGTGTCTATGGGACAGCATGTCTATCGAAAACCGGAAAACGGCGACAAGAAATGCTGCTGATTCATGATAACGCACGTGCTGACATCGCAAATGTCGTAACGCACAAGTTAAGTCAGCTCAACTCAGTCACACTCGAGCACCCGCCCCATATTCCTGATCTCTCCCCATACGATTATCACGCCTTCGGTCACTTTAGAAAGACCCTGAAGGGTTGACGACTTCTGTCGGACAAGAATGTGCATCACGCAGTCGCGGACCTCCTCACGCAGCAGGACACCGCGTCTTACCAAACAGACATCTTCTGTCTCGTGCGTCGGTGGGATAATTGCCTCAATGCTCACGGCGATTTTGCCTCATTGACGTACCGGGTCTGGAAACTTTTCGAACGCCCCTTATACATTCACAACAAATAATAATATCCAGATGTGATTCTTTCTAAGTTAAAACAGAGAATGTGGCGAGTTTTAAGACCCAAGTAACTTCAGGACGTTTACAGCTAACGAATTATGACGCCGACTTTTTTCTGCATCTATATCCATACTCCGTGTGCAGGGAGGAGACCCCCCAAGAGGGATCATTGCCGACAAAATTTTATTAAATAGAATTTTCCATGCATAATGTTCGGCCGTAGCCGGCTTGGGCATACTGTGGTGGAAGGTGCTGGTCGGAAGACCGTGGTCGGCACATTCCTGCCACGTGCTCCTCGGTCAGACTCAAGTCCCACGGGTTGGTTGCGCTGACGGGGGTACGCTACTAGCAAGGCGCGTTGGCGGAATCAATCCTCCAATCAGAGGCTAATCGTGTGATCACGTGGGGACGCGGCCGGGAGCGGCGAGGGCGGCTTGGAAACAGCTCCGCGCTCTCTTAGCTTCTGACCTCGGCCCCGAGTAGTCGCTCCTCTAGCCTCTGCCTCTCTGATGAGTAGACGGCAACCCCTCTTGGGGGTGCTCGGCCCTACGTAGGCACCACTGTACCATCATTACAAGAATAAACTGGGCCCATTCCACTTCATTACTTTTCATTTTACAACGCCCTCAGCTCCTGACCTCTATCCTGACGAACATCCGCAATGCAAGAGCATGGAAAAGGTACGTCTCACCTTATCAGTTATTAGGGACTTTCCGTTCCATTCACGTACGGAGCGAAAGAAGACCGCTTGCTCTAATGGCTCTGTGCGTGCTGTAATAAACCTCATTTTTTCCTCACGATCCCTATGGGAGCGATACACAGGGAGTTGCACTATATTCCTAAATTGAACACTCAAAGTTGATACTAGAAGCTTTCTAAGTAGGCGTTCACCAGACAGTCTACATCTGTCTTCAAGCGACTGCTAGTTCAGTTCTTTCACAGTCTCCCTAAACTCCGCTGTGGATCAAAGAAACTAGTGGCCATTCGTGCTGTCTTTCTTTTTAATCGCTGAATATCTGCTGTTAGTCCTATTCGCTGCGTATCCCACACACGTTAGCATTACCCTAGGATGGGTCGCACGAATGATTTGTAAGCACTCAATGCTAGAAGATTTCATTTCCCTACTTTCGAATGTAGCTACATAATTGTTTCTAGGCCACTGGAAAGTGTGGCGCAATTCAATGACGTAACAGTTGAGTAACGTCATCAAAAAATGAGAAGATAAGAGCATCGCAAACCGCAGAGCCAGTACAGTCTCACCAAGGGGTTCCCTGCTGTACTACAAGCAGACCATCATATTAATACATAAACTCGCTCTTCTACAGCTCTAGAAGGATTTCGATCAGCTACCGCATCACCTAGTCTGGTTAGCGTTTGGAGAACGTGGCATCCCATAGCACGCTGTTAACTGGGTATGGCTTCTGTACGTTGAACTGAGGAGCGACGTCGAAGCGGCTGTAGCAGCGTCCGATGACTTCTGTATCAGAACAGGGACCCACCGAGGCTCGGCCCCATCAACCCTGTTGTTCATTCTTGTGACGGCCACTCTCACATCAGACCTGCACATGCCACTGCCAGGGACACTTGTCTGTGCTGATGACGTCATGTTTCCTACAGAGAACAAGCTTCATCTCCAGCGCCAAACACAAGAGTGGAACGACCGACTTCAACAAATGAAAATTGGTCACATGACATCAGATCCTAGAGAACTTGAGACTATCAACGTTGATGGAGAAGCTATGGCCAACTTACAGACGTGGTTGAAGACAGGACAAAGGCTACCTTCTTGTATGAAGTAGCGAATGACAACGGAACTCGCCTGAGGTCGTCGGATGAAGTATCATATGAATTCAAAAATCTTCTTGACTGCCATCCACCCCATCGCTCTCTACGACACTGAATGTTGTCCAATTACAAATCAGGCACAACGACGACTGTGGCTTATAGAGACTAAGACGCTTAAATGGACTGGATCGCGTTTCCACCGATACTACCAGGAAATCTTTGTCGTTCCACCGATTTAGAAAAAAACATGCGAGAAAGCTGTCTACGATGATCTGGACACGAGGTGCACACACACAGGACGATACTATGGTACTGGCAGACTAGGCCACGCGGGGTAGCCGCGCGGTCTAAGGCTGTCAAGGTCCGCGCGGCTCCCCTCGTCGAGTGTGTGTGTGTGTGTGTGTGTGTGTGTGTGTGTGTGTGTGTCGTCCTTAGGGTAAGTTAGTTTATGTAAGGTTAAGTAGTGGGTAAGCTTAGGGACCGATGACCTCAGCAGTTTGGTCCTGTAAGACCTTACCACAAATTTACGTTTTCCAAAGGCAGCCTACACAGTGGAAGTCATCGGAAAGAGATCCAAGGGACGACCACGACAACGGCGGGCCGATACTCTACACAGTAACCTGTCGGCTGTAAATCTTCATCCACACACAGCCGACCACAGAATAAAATGGAGGTAGCGAATCCACTTACGAACCATGCCACAGGGCGGGACGAACGCAAACGAGGACGGTTAGTGTGTTTAACTATCCTCTTATATCCGGCCGCTCGCCTGCTACTTCTGCTTCCGGCACAACGCCCTCGATCACCGGGTAGTCTGCTGCAGCGCTGCAGGCGCTCCTCCGCGAAATGTCATGCGCCAAGTATTGCAATTCTTCTTCTTCTTCTTCTTCTCCTTCTTCTTCTTTGGTCTTCAGAAATCAAGTTGGTTACCAGCAGTCCGCAATGCATTTCTGTCTTCGGCCTTTCTCTTGACTGCAGTATAGGTGGTGCAGCCGGTATCCTCCATGGTCTGTCTCGGTCTGCCTCTTATCTCTTCCCCTTCTAATGCCCTTTCGATAATAACTGTAATAATACCACCTTGTCTCAGCAGATAGCCGACACGTGTGTCCCTTCTGCGTTCGCTTACCTTTAAGAGGCAAGGCTTCTCTGCTTCTCTTCCTCCACTGTGCGGAGCACACCTTCGTTTGATATCTTGGCCACCCACGAAACCTTGAGCATTCTGTGGTAAAACCGCATCTCGAAGATTGCCATTTTATATTTTTCTGCTTCTTCGAATTTCGATGTTCCACTTCCGTAAAGCAGCACACTCCAAACTAACGTCTTTATGAGGTTCTTCTTGAGATTTTTGTCTATGCTGCTGGATATGAAAAGATTCTTCTCTTGTTAAAAGCAGCTTTTAATTGGTGGATTCGGTATGCAGAATGCTTTTCTGACTTTCTGTCTGATGAAATTTTATTCCCTAGGTGGGCAAAGTATTCAACTGTCGCCAGTCACTAATTTTTAACAGAGCAGTGGGTAACGGTGTTTTGTCTGTTCACCACAAAATTTTTTGTTTTATCTTTACAAATTTTCATATTATAGGAAGAGCTGAGTGTGGTTTCCACCCGGGCCAGTATCGCATCTAATTGTTCTGCATCTTCACATAACACTGCGATATCATCATCTAATCTCAGCATGTCTGTTTTATAAACATGAATTTAGTTCCTTCTCCCTAGCTTCTTCTGTTGTCCACTGAATGTAGACAATGAAAAAAACAGTTGAGAGAGAGAGAGAGAGAGAGAGAGAGAGAGAGAGAGAGAGAGAGAGAGAGAGAGAGAGACGCCCAATCGTACACACTGCTTACTAGTAGCTTCTTCTTTATATTCTCCACTCCTCATCAGAACCACCTCCACTCTATACAGCCTGTGCATTACTCCTGTGTCATTCTACTTCATGCCAATCTCTCTCAGCATCTTAAGAAGTTGTCGCCTGTCTACCCCGTCAATTACTTCTTCCAAGTGTCTTGACTTTTCGTTAGCCTTTTCTCAAGAATTAATCGTAAGTCGAATATTGCTTCTCGACAGTTCAAGTTGTTCGAGGCGTGGATTACCAACCTGAGGAACCTATACTGTTCGCATCTATTTGCAGATTCTTCTTTTGGTGTTGGCTCTGTCTTACATTTTTGAATTCTATTGAAAGCTTCCTGGTTTCGTATTAACTTGTGAGATGGAACAGTTCTTCATGCAGCTGTTCTCCAGCCGCCTTTATGAGTTCTGCTGGTATATCATCAACTCCAGTAGCTTTCCCTGGTTTTAGCTGCCTGACTGCAAGGTCGAACTCATCTCTTCTTCCGGATCTATTTTCTTGGCGTTCTTCAGTTCCAGATCTTCACTATTTCCTGTACAAAGTTTTTCAAGGTATTGTTTCCACCTTTCTACTATTCCTTTCTGCTCATCTAATACTATTCTGCACTTTATTTGTCTGTTGCCATAGAACTGTTTAACTGATTTAAAGCCATGTTCCAGCTTTCCTATAATGAGCATTTCATTCACCTGTTTACATTGGTCCTCCAAGAATTGTTGTTTAGCCTTGCTCAACTCTCGATTGATTTAATTCCTCATTGCTCTTAATTGCTTTTGTCCTTCCTCCATGTCGTCTTGGATCAGGTTACGTGTTAAATTTAGTTTTACAATGAAATGAATACTCCTAGCTGCATACAGGCGTTGATATAAGTCAACGGGGACAGTTGAAGATGTGTGCCCCAACCGGGAGTCGAACCCGGGATCTCCTGCTTACATAGCAGGCGCTCTATCCATCTGAGCCACCGAGGACACAGAGGATAGTGCGACTGTAGGGACTTATCTCTGGCACGCCTCCCGTGAGACCCACATTCCCAACTTATTGTCCCGCACTATATTCATAGTGCCCCCGCCCATTATACGCATTACTCGCGGCTTTTTACCGATTCCCGTAAGAGTTCGGGCACTGTTTGTTCATCCGCACAGACGAAGATGTCAAATGGCCGGTGATATGAAGATGGCATCTGTTCTTTCGGACATGTCCGAAAGAACAGATACCATCTTCATATGTATAAATTTAGTGTTGTTCAAATGGCTCAAGCACTATGGGACTTAACATCTGAGGTCATCAGTCCCCTAGCACTTAGAACTACTTAAACCTAACTAACCTGAGGACATCACACACATCCATGCCCGAGGCAGGATTCGAACCTGCGACCGTAGCGGTCGCGCGGTTCCGGACTGAAGCAGCTAGAACCGCTCGGCCACAGCAGCCGGCTTAGTTTTGTTGTTATGCTTTCGGTAATATATTCTATCTCCCAACTGCTTCATGCCGCTCGTAAGATACTGCTTTTCAAGAATTCCAATCTTTCTTCTTCGTAACTATAGCCATGTTTCTTTGTTCCTTGTATGTCGACCTAAACATATAATTCCATAGTCTATTCAGATCCCGTTTCTCTCAAGCTCTTTTCTTAAGCTTTTTGAATTGCAGATCACATTCTCCTATCACTAACTAGAATAAAGCCGTTCTGATATCTGCCGGTCTCTGTGGCCGAGCGGTTCTAGGCGCTTCAGTCCGGAACCACGCGGCTGGCTGCCTGCCTGCCTCAGGCGTGGATGTGTGTGATGTCCTTAGGTTAGTTAGGTTTAAGTAGTTCTAAGTCTAGGGGACTGATGACCTCAGTAGTTACGTCCCATAGTGCTTAGAGACATTTTAACGTTCTGATATCTCTTTTTATCTCCAGTGGATTTCCATGTATTCCTTCACCGTGGAGGGTGTTGAAACCAAGTGTTACTTCTTATAGTTGATGTTCTGTACAGAGTTCTACCAATCTATCTTCCCGTTCACTTCTTTCTCCAGGCCCCAAGATACCCTTCCTTCTCCCACTGACGCCTTCCATTCTCCCATAATGTTTGTGTTTGACACGCTAATCTCCATCAGGCAGCACCACATGTTTCATCCATAAGCACTGCGAGCATTTGCAACAGCGCTGCATTCGCAGGGACTATGACGCATGCGCACGTCACTTGTTCGCCGAGCAATGTGCGACATCGTTTTGTCTGCGGTTTACTGGGTCGCGGCTCGATCGCTACTGAGCAGCACAGCCCCACGCTCCGGGATTCGTGCTGGCCGGGCAGCAGCGGGCCGTTAGCCGCAGCTCTCGCGGGGGTCGCAGCGTGACGTCATACCGGCGCTGGCCTTCGCGGGATTCGGTGCCACTGGACTGGCAGTGCTTCTGAGGACCCTGACCTGCAACTGTGAACTTGTGCTTCATATTAATATCGGATCAAAACGATCTCTCAGTTGCGTTACTCAGACTCTGCCTTACGTTCAACTAAGCTTTTGTGCGTCGAAGAAATAATAGTGTACTTAAACGCTACCTCGCTATCATCATTTTCTTTTTTCCATCCATATTATCGATGATATAAAATGTCCGCTTGAAGGGCATCGGCCTGTCCTCCACTGTTGTAGTGATCCGAAACCTTGTCCGAAAACTATTCCGTTCTTCACGATCTTGCATTGATATTACGAGGGTTCACTGAAAGGTGATGCCTCCACCTTCGTAACTCTTCAACAGTTGGCAGCGTTGGTATGCGGCAGATACGGGCTTGTTCCTTAGCCTCTGCTCTACAGCTCCAGTTGGTGGGAAGCCTTACATTGAACGGTTGTACTTTTACAGTGTGAATTATGGAACCCTGCGCTAACGGTCGGTCAATGCGATCTAAGCGACGTGCAGTCATTGAATTCTTGACAGCGGAAAGTGTCACACCCAAGTAGATTCATCAGAGGATGAAAGTAGTTTATGGCGATTGTGTTGATATCAGTAGTGTGCGTCGTTGGGCGAGTAAGTTTAAAGATGTTGAGGCGGGAACATCTGACCTGCGTGACAAACAAAGAATTGGACGTCCTGTGACAGCAACTACCCAGTTTCACAAGCAAAATGTTGACAGATTGATTCATGACGATCGTCGTATCACTTAGAGAGAAATTTCAAGCACAATTAGCATTTCATAAGGACGTGTAGGTCATATTATTGCTTTGCTTGGCAAACCACACACTTCACGTGCCACCACAGCAGAACTTCAGAGACTGAATCTCACCACTGTACGGCATTCTCCATACAGTCCAGATTTAGCACCGTCTGACTTCCATCTGTTCCCGATAATGACAGAGGATCTGCGGGGACATCATTATGCTTCTGGTGAAGACGTTGAGAGAACTGTGAGACTATGGTTGCGGAAACAGGGTGTCGACTACTTCCGTGACGGCTTCAGAATACTTGTTCATCGTTTGCAGAAATGTATCCAATTGGCTGGTGATTATGTGGAAAAGCGAATATTGGTAATTAAAGGTCAAATTCTAAGGATTATTTCTGCGTTTGATTTATTAAAATGTTCCCATCCAAACTCATTAAACGAAGGTGGAGGCATTACTTTTCATTCAACACTCATATGAATGACATAAAATGTCCACCTGAAACCTATCAGCCCGTAATTCTGCTGTTGTACCGATCCAAGAGCTTGTCCCTGAAACTATTCCATTTTCACGATGTACACGATAGTCGAATGGCGACACTATTTTCGTTTGAAGAATAGATGCGGTTGTACCACACCATCTATCCAATTCATACCAATCCATCGCGGTCCGTCAATGAAAATATTATGAAAAAAGTCCAAGTGTAAGGAATAAAATAGTGTAAAGAAGAAAAACTTTTTAAGAGTGGTAAACACAATTCAAACATTACTACATGGCACTCTGAATGTGTGATTGGTATCAGACAGATGAGTTTCTCTCAATAAATTCCAACGTATTTCGTCACTGCTAAATTTTGCTTAGTGAACAGCGTCACAGCAATGACTTTCGAAATCTTAATACTCCTTCGATTTCTGCCTACGAAAACTGTAAAGCTATGAGACGTATCTGTGCAACATTTTATTTACGTGGAAAAATCAACCTCCGTAGCGTCTGACACTGGGCAGCTGAGAATCCATGTTGGCTGATCAGAATTGGTAAGCAACGAACACGATCCGTGATCGTGTGGTGCGCTCTCTTCAAGAATGAATCGTATCATTGGGCCCTGTTTAATTTATGGGACCATAAACGATGACAACCCTCCACAGTTCCTAACAGATACGCTGCCGCACACATTTCAAGACATAAATCAGGCCATGTTGTACTAACGTGACGAATACCCGGCCCATTCCGTACTGGTTATTACATCCCTTCTGTAACAAAATATTTGGAGATCGTTGGATCGGCCGTTTGGTAAACACAAAATGGCCTGCACTATCTCCAGGCGTAGTACCTCTACACTTCTGTCTATGGAGAAAATAGAAACAAGATGTCTACAAGGAAACTCCGACGATTCCCAAAGGCATGAAATGTTGTATAAAACGGACACGTGGTTTTCCATGTGGTGTACTTTCTGCCCTCAGGGTCATCATAATGAGCAACTGATGCGACAGTCATAATAACGTGTTTGGTAACGTTTGGAGCAGTAGAACAGAGTTTTGTTAGAGCTATTATCGTGACAGCGGTACACTGCTTTGTGGCGCTCTTACTTTGATACTGTTTCTCAAGTTTCACACATATTATGTTGTCCAAGTCCTCTTCGAACGATCTTTCCAAAGCTAGAGAAAATAACAACGTATCTCCATTAGAAAAAAAATGAGTGTTATAAATCGGCAGCTATATATGCTAAAAGATACTTGCGTAGGCTGGGAAATGTGCCACATTTAGCGCAAAGAGCATCTCGATATTTTATATGTATTTGTTCTGCATGTGTTTTTGGTGTTTCGTCTCACATGGGGACGGCGCCTAATCGGTATACCCATTGCGTCAAAATTTAAGGTGATGCGGGGGTTGGCCGGAAATGCAAGTGACGGAATTGGGGAGATCCAGATAGCCAAGCGTTTCAAAAAAAAAAAAAAAAAAAAAGGTAGGATTTATGGCGCGGATCGGGCGAAGCGTGTGGCACTCACATCAGCTTAGTTTCCTGGCAGTGGTCGGCGCAAGGGGAAAGTAAAGAATGGAATCCGAAGGTTGTGGCGTCGAGTCCCTACGCGGAATTTTCTTCTACTTTATTTTCAATTTTTACGTTATTTATACTGCAAACAAATCGAAATAATGCGCAATTTGGGAATACAAATAATTTCCAAAATTGTGCTTACAGCGTCCACGACGACTCTGCTAATCACTTTCCAAGTAGGGATTGTAATTGAAGCGCGTAGGAAGTGCGTTAGCTTCATTCTGACCTTCGAGCAGCCCTCAGCAACTGCACACGAAAAACAGGTTCCCCTATTCTTATGATGAATATCCCCCAGCACTTGTAAATCATCAAAACTATGAAAAGAATCCAATTTTATAAACGAAGTTCCCGTATTCACCTTACAATCTCTTCTGGAAATTTATTTACGATCCCATGTTTTCTTTTGCCTTTCCTCTTCAAGCCTTTTATGAAGATATTAATAAATACCACATGCACTGAGGTGACAGAAGTCATGGGACAGCTATATACGCACACATACAGATGGCGGTAGTATCGCGTACACAAGGTACAACAGGACAGCGCATTGTCGGAGCTCTCATTCGTACTCTGGTGATGGACGCGAAAGTGTTTACGACGTGATTATGCCCGCACGACGTGAATTAACAGACTCCGAGCGCGGAAAGGTAACTGGTGCTAGACGCATGCGATTTTCCATTTTGGAATTTGTTAGCGAATTCATATTTCGAGATCCACAGTGTCAAGAATGTGACGAGAATACCACGGGCAACGCAGTGGCCGACGGCCTTCACTTAACGAACGAGAGCAGCGGCGCTGGCGTAGAGTTGCCAGTGCTAACAGACAAGCAACACTGCGTGAAATAACCGCAGAAATCGATGAGGGACGTACGACGAACGTATCCGTTACGGCAGTGTGGCAGCAGGCGTCCGACGTGAGTGCCTTTGCTAACAGGACGACATGGCCTGCAGCACCTCTGCTGCGCTCGTGACCATTTCGGTTGGACCCTAGACTACTGGGAAACCTTGGCCTGGCCAGA
This sequence comes from Schistocerca serialis cubense, assembly GCF_023864345.2. Lineage (NCBI taxonomy): Eukaryota > Metazoa > Arthropoda > Insecta > Orthoptera > Acrididae > Schistocerca > Schistocerca serialis. The sequence goes on along the minus strand of NC_064644.1, from coordinate 19,792,503 downwards.
TGAGTCCAGATCTCTGTTCGTAAGAGCTCATGGTAGGCTTCGAGTGTGGCTGATTCATTGGCGGCCGAGAGCGAGAAGGAGACAGGGGTGCACAGCGGCCATCCCTTCCGTCCGACCAGGTAAACCGTTCAGTGAACCGGTTGTGTACGCCAAACTCCGAGCACCGTCAAACAGACCCTGAAAGATACAAGGTACAGTTGTTTCCGAGGTTTGAACGTTTGTACGTACTGGGAACGCTCTTAATTCACCTCTACCTCACTGACGTCGTTGCTCATCTTCATTTATTTCGTTTGTTTCCTGCTCTGTTGACCTCACTGTTACGTCTGGGTGCAACTGAATAAATACTGCCTGTTGGCTTCTGTCGCGGGTTCTTTGGCCGACGTTCGTCTGATGATTTTTCTGACGTTTTACCAGTACGAGCGGCTTTTTTTTTTAATAAATACTGTTGATATTTTGGGACGTCCATTTTACTTCAGTATATTGTAAGGATTCTCCACTCGCCAAGTGTGTCAGCCTTATTTTGCTGTTGAGGAAACTGTTCAATTTTCAGTTCAATGAATCATCAAAAAAAGATATATACAATTAAAAGAATTAAAAAACTTTGCCATTAAAAATGCTTCTTAATAAATATGAACGAAACATGCACGGGAAAATAACTGCATTTGTCTGCTCACGTGCAGACATAAGCTGAAAAATCACAGATATAGTAGTTACCACTATCGGAAGACTGACATACATTCTTCGTTTTTTTTTCATCTTTTAACATTTTAGCTCGCTTAGTTGATCGCTCGAACTTCTCTTAGTTCACTGACTTATCTTTTCCGTGGAACGATAGATACTCAGTAACAACAGAAATTAGTCTTGTCTTATGCTTTAGTAACTACAGAAATTAGTCTTGTCTTATGCTTGCAGTACGTTGTGTCAAACTATCTTAAATATATCTTGATCAGTCTTCCAATATTTTCTTACCAGCGTACCAGTGGCTCTTCCCCGTGTCAGGTTGTCTGCGAGTTAGCTATCTAACTTTAAAATTCTCATCTCGGCTGTTTGCGCCGTTTGCCTTTATGTGCTGCTGTTGCTCTCGTTCCTCCGGCCTCGCCGCCTCGTACGTGGGGCACGGTACCGCCATTGCTACAGAAAATTTTATTAAAAGTTCGTTTTTCCCATCTTGCTATTTGGGGTTGTGTGTGTGTCATCTTGTTGACGTAATTGAATCTTTCTTCTTTCCGTAGCACGTCTCTTCAATTTGTGGAGCAGATGCTGTTTGCTAAAGAAACTCAACTCTTATTATCATTTTCTTTTTCCGGAACGACTCGGCTGATTCGAAAGCAGTTGAGTTTCTTTTTTTCTTCTTTATCTGTTTTGCGTTATGCAGTAGTATTCGCAGGTGAATCTACGTTTTCAATGTCTTGTGAATTGTAGTCTCATTCTCAACATTATCTGTTGCGTTTAATTTCTCATTTATCTTTCAAATGGCAATTTGTTTTCCGTGAAATCAAAATAGCTCTTCTTACAGATTACTTCATCTAATTACAGAGAATCTTTGAGTGGCTATTTTCGACAATATTTTTTATCGAGTGCTTAACAGCGAAATGCGACGATATTCAGTGAGTATCTTCTATCCACTGTTCCAAACGTGGGCTTCATTATGACGAATTTCCAGTGATCCGGGCTTCCTTTTGCGGCCTAGCAATTGCTGCTATTTAACAGACGCGTATTAAATCATTCTTTGTTAATATTGATGCTTGTTGGTGCTGGCCTATTTTCAGTTTTCCACACTGCCTCCTCTCGTTCTATTTTTCATGACACATTTATTATGTCGTACTTTTTCAATCAACATGACGTCATTCCTACCTAAGTATCTATTCAGTCTATACGCGAAATCCTTTCTGCTATAAGTAACGTTTCGTGCAGCTGAAATCTCCGTTTCTCCTGTTTAACTCCCCTTATGCTCTCTATCTGCAGCGTTCGTTTTTACTTTTCAGTCCGCCTCGACAGCTGAGTGGTCAGCGAGGCCAAATGCTGTGCAAAGGTACCCGGGTTCGATTCCCGGGTAGGTCGGAGATTTTCTCCGCTCAGGGGACTGGGTGTTGCGTTGTCTCCATCATAATCATATCATCCGCATCGACGCGCGAGTCGCCGAAGTGGCGTCAACTCAAAAGACTTGCACCAGGCGACCGGTCTACCCGACTGGAGGCCCTAGCTACACGACATTTCATTTCATTTCTTACTTTTCAGTGCCTCGTAGACATATGAAGTTGTGCTGGTTTTATGCAGGTTGGCGCAGCTAACAAAGTGGTCCGCGCCTATTGATCATCAACGACATGGTCAAAATTTATGGTATATGCAGGTTTTGACGAGAAAAGAAAGTGACAGAAGTGAGAGCTCCAAGTGATCAGGCGTTCAAAAGAAAATAGCGGTTTTGATGCGGCTCGGGCGAAGCAAGAGCCATTTATGTTACCGTAGTTTCAAGCCAGCGGCTGATCCAGTGGGAAGAGGACAGCGGTAACGCGAGCGTCCTGGCATCAAGTCCTTATGTGGAAGCATTTTTAATTTTTTTTCAGTTTTTTTAATTTTTACGTTAGGTACACTGCAGTTACACCGAAATAACGCTCTGTGTACACTAAGATGACAGAACTCATGGGATACATGCTAATATGGCGTCGGACTTCCTTTTGCCCTGCGTAACGTTACAAGTCGACGGGGCTTGGCCTCGGCAGGCCATTGCAAGTCCCCTGCAGAAATACTGAGCGATGCCGCCGTCTCTATCGCCGCCCATAATTGTGGAAGTTTTTCTGTGCAGGCTTTCGTGCACAAACTGACCTCTCGACTATGTCCCATAAATGTTGTTTGGGATTCATATTGGGCGATGTGGGTGGCGAAATCATTCGCTGTAGTTGTTCTTCAAACCAGTCACGAAAAATTGTGGCCCGGTGATATAGCGCATTTTCATCCATAAAAATGCCATCGTTGCTTGGGAACATGAAGTCCATGAATGGCTGCAAATCATCTCCAAATAGCCGAACGTAACCGTTTACATTCAATGATTTTCAGTGAATGATCGGTTCAGCTGAACCAGAGGACTCACTCCATTGCATGTAAACACAGCACACACCATTATGGATCCGCCACCAGCTTGTATAGTGCCTTGTTGACAACTTGGGTCCTTGGCTTCAAAGTTAGGTATCACCAAGAGTAACTAAATTTATTGCTATTCCGCGACGCAGATCAGCTGAACTGACAAAATCAGACTCGACGGCCCTACATTGCACTCTGTCGTACGGGTAGCGCGCGGAAATACTACGCTACATCGCTGAACTGCCGAAGAAGTAAAGTGTTCATAGACTTCCGGACAGTGGCGGATGGTTACTTTTCTCCACTAAAAACAAGAGCATTTCGTATACTATTACCATTTTCAGAGTCATATGTTTGCGAAACCAGATTATCAGCGTTGGCTGCCTTGAAGACAAAATATGAATCTCAGCTGAGCACAGAAAAACCACTCAGAGTATCTATGTGCAACATTAAACACTCCTTCGAAAAACTTGGCTCTCGAAGCCAGTACGAAGGCAGCTGCTACCAATTACTAAACATGAAACTTCCTGGCAGATCAAAATTGTGTGCCGGACCGAGACTCGAACTTTGCCTTTCGCGGGCAAGTGCTCTACCAACTGAGCTACCAAAGCACGACTCACGCCCCGTCCTCACAGCTTTACTTCTGCCAGTACCTCGCCTCCTACCTTCCAAACCTAACAAAAGCTCTCCTGCGAATTCTAATTACTAAACATGTTTTTAACTTAGTTAATTATTAAATGCACAGTGCAATATTGATACAGGTCAATTTATAGCCGCATTGTGTAAGTGTAAATTTCAATTTTTTTATGTCAGAATGTGGTTTTCTTTGCTCTTCTTTCAGTAAATTGATCAATTTTTGAATTCATATTTTTTTTTCTTTTCTGTAAGCTCGCGCCCCATTCAGTGTTATTATCCCCCCCTCCCCCTTCTGCCGTACGGGAGCGTGCGCCACACGTTGAGAATCGCTGTGCTGATGAGCTGTTGACAATGCCTTACTTGGCGCTTCGCCATTCCTCGCATCGCCTGCAACTGGGATATAGTGAACTTGTCGATCAAATCATGCTGTTTACTCTACGTACACACGAACAAGAACACTTTCATACAGAGTACACTTTCAAATTTTTGTTGTGTGACAATGTGGCAGAATTAAATTAAAAAGGAGTCGCTCAAGAGGTTTCGAGATGTTTCCGTTAGTTGTAAGACAAATGTGAGAAGTGGAAACGGACTCGCCAATATTTCCAGATGGGACTGACTCACGCTGCACTGCCACCAGCTCGCCTGTTATTGGGATGAAATGTCCCTGGCTTGACGAGTACCCTCCACCACACACCGTAAAGTGGTTCGGGGAGTGTAGGTGGTAAGATAAAGACCTCTCGATATGCGAGACACCGCTGTGGTCGGACGCCTCGGCACGGCGCCGGGGTGGGCGACAGACGTCAGAGGGTGAGAGGCTGTGCTGCCCCTGCGAAATGAATTCAGGGGGGGGGGGGGGGGGCGGCGGCTTTAGGGGCGGGCCGGCTGGCTGGCAAGCTGCCGGAATGCGGAATGGCTCCAACTCTCCGAGCACTGTGCGCAGGCCGAGACCGCGGCCGGAACTTAGCACTCGCCAGGCGGGCCTCCACAAATATCTAATTACGAGGGAGCTGGGGGGTTAGCGCTGGGGGGGGGGGGGGGGCGAGGTGGTGGAGGAGGAGAGAGAGAGAGACAGGGTAGGAGGGCAGGGCGTGAGGGTGAGGCGCTCCAGCACCCTGCCAGCCGCCCAGAGCAGTCCGCCGTAAAACGTCGGATGGGGGTCAGCCGCCTCGGTCACTTCCACGGAGCGCCGTCCTTCGAACTACTGCACTCCAGATTACACGGACTGCTAGTACTGGGCGGCCGTAACGGTACACAGCGACAGTCTCGTCATTTACTTTTTATTATCTGCCAACGGCCATGCCGCAGTGGTAACACCGGTTCCCGTCAGATCACCAAGTCAAGCGCAGTCGGTCTGGGCTAGCACATGGATGGGTGACCATTCGGTCTGCCCACCGCTGTTGGCAAGCGGGGTGCACTCAGTCCTTGTGAGGCAAACTGAGGAGCTGCTTGATTGGGAAGCAGCTGCTCCGGTCTCGGAAACTGACATACGGTCGGGAGAGCGGTGTGCTGACCACACGCCCCTCCATATCCGCATCCAGTGACGGCTGTGGGCTGAGGATCACACGGTGGTCGGTCGGTACCGTTTGGGCCTTCATGGCCCGTTCTGGCGAAGTTTACTTACGTTAACTGTTTATTAACTAGTGTGTCCAACTGTTACTTTCATGAGAGCTGCTTTCTTATTGTTTACTTGGTTCGTTTGATTTGGCGGAGGAGCCAAACAGCGTGGTCAAGGGTCCCGTACGATAAGGGAAGAATAGGGAAGGAAGTCGGACGTGCCCTTTCAAAGGAACCGTCCTGGCACTGGCCTGAAGCGATTTAGGGAAATGACGTAAAACCTAAATCAGAACGGCAAGACGCGGGTTTGAAACGTCGTCGCCGGCCGTGGCTATGCTAAACACACCGTGCTTTATGTTTTGAGCAGATATATCCCGCTAATGTGCAATGCGGAGGCACACAATTTGAAAATCAAACTTCCCTGAAGAGACAGTGCAAGAAAATCGACTTACTAAATGATTGGAAAGAGACTAGCATTCAAAAAACTGTATTACGAACCTAATTCTTTAGCAATTACAACTATCTTTACAAAAATCACTTTTTACAAAAAATATGACTGTCATGAAATTAGTTAATGGAATGGTAAAGGAGTGGTGAGTCTGTAACTCTGAGTCCACGCTACGTGAGGAGATAACTTTTTTTTAATCACGTCTCGACAATCACACTAACTGACCCACGCTAACAGACAAAAATCATTTTAAAAATTTGCCTTTCTCAAACTCATGATATATTACTAGAGACCATACAATACAGCGACAATAATAACTGAGTATCGTCACACTTCTCGAATCAATCTTTGCAAAATCACATTTACGAACAGTAGCATCCTCCGCAGTTGCGTCTCTGTGTTCTGCTAGTTATTTCCAGACCGTTCAACAGCGTGTCCAATATAGGGATGGCGGTTATCCTTGAAACAAATGTTTCTTCGTTATATGTTTTTTTTTTTTTTTCAAGCCAGTATAATCTGACTGTTAAAACCCCTCAAAATAACCAGTGTCAGAAATAATCGATTTTCAGTTTTATATTCCTATTATTTCTTGCAATAAAAGTAGAAACCGAAATAGAATCAAAATATTAAATTAAACAGGCAGTTAAAAGAAAACTTAGTACATCCACTTTTCTCGAAAAGTGGCTGAATACTACAAAAAAATCACCAGCATTCTCCTATTGGTACTAACCTTTCGAAACTCTACTTAAAAATCAAGTTGTAATCGTGGATTACACCACTGTTTGGGCAGTGCGGACAATCAGTGCAACAGGGTGAAAACATAAGTTGAAGAACTCTATTTTGCGTGTTAATTTGTCCGTTTCAAGTGCTACATGCAGATAAAGGATGCAGGTCAGCTATTTTCTATATTTATTGTATATTGTGAATTAATTCCCGATAAGTTTTTAATTTATCAGTTACCATAATTTCCTTCCAAGTCTTTAATTTTTTAGAGCAACTGAATCACTGTACTTTATCGTTACGTCACTTTGTAAAAACATACATGCCGTTCTGCAATATCAACGGATGTCCGGCGACCACAGCGAGAAACCACCGTATAGACCAGGTGGGGGGGGGGGAGAGGGGGGGGAGCGAGTCTTACACAATGCACGCGCACCCTAAGCCACGACACACACCAACAGGGACAGAACTGTCTCAGCGATGCTACCCCGATTATTATGCCATGTGTTTGTTGCTCGTTTTTGTCGGCATTTTTATTAAAAGAGCACCTATTGCTTTTGTCCATTTTCTGTAACACCTGCGTATTTCAAGCCAACTCCAATTCTACGAGTAAAAATTACTTTCAAAAACGACGTATTTTAGCGTTGCTACTATGGCTAATCAATAAAAATGATTCAAATGGCTCTGAGCACTATGGGACTTAACTTCTAAGGTCATCAGTCCCCCAGAACTCAGAACTACTTAAACCTAACTAACCTAAGGACATCATACCCATCCATGCCCGACGCAGGATTCGAACCTGCTACCGTACCGGCCGCGCGGTTCCAGACTGTAGCGCCTTTAACCGCGTGGCCACCACGGCCGGTTGGCTAATCAATATTTCGGTTTTTTTTACTGGGTTATTAGCAAAAAACAAAAAACAACTGCTATAACTGAGACCAAACAAATACCGGTTATTCAGAACTAAAACATCGATTCAGACCGGTCGGTTTTTCCCATCCCTAGTCTAATACCCGACTCTCTCACTTACTTCCTACTGAATGCTACAGCAACGACAACACTACCGACAACTAAAAATAACACTGCTTGTATCTGTGTCGTAACATATTGAATATTAAAGAGTTCTGTTTGAAAAGTATTCAGTGTACAGATATGAAGTAAACCCATCGAATAAAAAGAGAGCTCACACCACTTTTATTCAATATCAAATCGAAGCTAGACGTTTTACATGTGTTGCAAAACGATTCATTCCATTACAAGAAATTATACCATCCTACAAAGGTAGCAACTTGGGGAAAATTTTAAGATATGCGTAGGAAGTGTCCGGCCCAAGTCCGTGACCGCATTGTCGGCCTGACTTTAAGCATAGTGCAGGATGTCTTCGCCGCAGCACTAGGAATGGGACTGTGGCGGGTTCCCCTCCCCAGCCGATTTTTACCCCCAGGACAGGGTGAGTGGACCTACAAGCGTGTTTAAGGTACTGGAACGAATAAACATCCGTGCCGATATCGGGAACTGAACCTGGAACCTCCACAAGAGTTACTTCGTCCACCTGCTAGACCACCATAACCTCCTTGACCCACGAACAGCTTTAAAAAGTTTTTATTTTCGAAAAAACCGTACAGTTTTAAATGGGTACCCCTTTTACATGCACTCACATATATTTTTTATTACTTTTTCCAGTTACGATTAAGGATGGAAATTTCAGTTACGTTTGACAAATACTGTCCCCGCCAGCTCACTTACATCAAACACCCAGACGACAGCCTGCACAACTGCTTCCACCAACAAAAGCAACCCAACAAAATTAAAGCAAAACCGTGCACAGTTTGAAGTACCCCATTCGCTCCTGCTGGCATGTGTGGATCAGGAAGTCACTTCCAACACTGAGTAATCGGAGCTAATCACCAGGATACAGATGAACAGGGTGGGCTGCCCTGTCAACACGGCTTTCTTCACCGAGCATGACGGGTATGCACACAGCCTATTCACCACAAAAATGAGACGAAAAGACAACCTATTTTCAGAAGGTGGTTCCCCCAAAGGTCGCAAGTATTTGAAGAACATCACGATTCATCGCTAAGAGCCGCTGCTAAAATTTCTGTATTGAACAACCACTTTCGGTCGACGGACTATCATCAGGTTCATAAAAGCATTCAGAACACCACACCAGGCAATATAAAACGAATGGCGTCAGACAACAAAAACCATGAATTCGTAACTGTTGTCACATCATAATAAAATTACATAGTCAATCATAAAATGTGTCAGACAATCGGTAACGCAATTTCAGAGATTTACAGTTCCATACTAAACAAAAATTTACATTTTTATTTATATAGATGTGACACCAGTGACGAATTCATGGAATTTATTCTCTGACGCCATTGATTATGTCGTCTAGTATGTTGTTGTAAATGCTTTTGTGAACCTGACGATGGTCCATGGAAACTGGGTGTTCAAAATGGCTCTGAGCACTATGAAACTTAACATCTGAGATCATCAGTGCCCTAGACTTAGGACTACTTAAACCTAACTAACCTAAGGACACCACACACATCTATGCCCGAGGCAGAATTCGAACCTACTACCGTAGCAGCAGCGCGGTTCCGGACTGAAGTGCCTAGAACCACTCGGCCACAGCGGCCGGCTAAACTAGGTGTTCAATAAAGAAATTTTCTCAGCAGCTCCTGACACTAAACCATGACGTTCGTCGAAGGGACAACAATTGGTCACCGAGAATGTGGCAATAAATATCCTGGCAACCTCAATGAGCGGGCTTAAGTCATGGTACGACAAACATCCATAGAAAAACGCAGAACCATCTGCGGCCTTAAGTATACAATACCCACCACGGGCCGTCGCTGCGTTAGACACCATAGATCATTTGAAAAGACACACAATCCCGAGTCGTCAGTCAGCAATAAACGCCTCCCATCAATAATTGTCCACATTCTGTGCCGTTTCGCCCAAAGAAGACGTGCAGATATATGTCCCCCTGTAAGCAGTGGGCCCTTCGGAGGTATGTTGCTTCCAATGTACCTTGCATGCATTTCCCTTCGCAATGTTCGCACTGGTTGAAATGGACCTGCAACAACTGACAACAATTCCTGTCGATTTTGAAAACGATTGTCATTGACAAGGGGCGACCGTTATCTCCGGTCGCTATTGGTTACTATCCTTTTAAGGCAACTGTTCTTAAGCCGCGCTTCGTGGCTGCGAATGGTACACCATACCTGTGTAAAAACACTGGACAGTCACCGTTGATACGCCAGCAAAGTAGACACCTTCATTACTGGTGTGGTGACGTGTTCCCGCCGACCCATCTTACTGCGGTACCTGTATAAAACAGATTGGCACACGCAGACGCAGACTCACACCACTTCGATGGCATGCCTTGCGTCAGCGGTGGTGCGTCAATGACAGTAAGGTGGGAGCAACATGTGCAGCACTGCAAAGCGACCAGTATATTCCTATCAGTGGGAGGGGAGGGGGGGGGGGGGGAGCGTGAGAGTGGGAGGAGGCTGGTTGACTAATCACTCGTCCGGAAACGGCCAGCAGAAGCGCAACGAAGTAGTTGGACGTGTATGATTCAAGCTAAGCTGCTCGGTCGTCAAGAACGTCAAAAAGAAAAATCACTACGTCACGTTTGATCGTGGTAGGTGGAAACTTGGCGGGGCGGCATGTAGGCCTACGTAAATCCTCACTGGTGCCAAAACTTTAAGGGCAGCGGTGGTCGATGTTTAGAGATACTCCACGTCACAAAGGCGCTTTTTCGCGTTCGTGCCTGTGGCGCTAAGAGGCGCGGGCTGTTCAGATTAATAACGCACAGCTCGGCGGCGCCGACCGACACACGCGAGACGCGTGCAATATTGCGGCCGGCGCGCACTGTGTGTGCACACACAGCAGGGCGGCCGGCGCCACAGATCTGGCGACCGTGTCGGGCGTAATGAGGCGGCGCCCGCCGGCGCACAGAAGCCGCTGCCCGCTACACACAGGCCGGACAGCGGGGGAGGGAGTGGCGTTATCTGCGCCCGCCGCGCCGCGCGCCTAATCCGGCTCCCCAGTCCACACCCGCCCCGGCTTAAAACTAGCCGTCTGCCGCGCTGATAAGCTGGCGCGGCCCTCCTTCCGGCTACCTCGTCCACGCCGCTTCAGTAAGCCGAGCCCGCCCAAGTACCGCGTCGTCACTCACAACGTTATTAGCAGACGTCCGCGACGACAGCTCATAGCTTGCGAATATTTTCGTTGTTATCTGACAAAGCGGACCGCAGATATGGCAAGGTGGCACCACCGTTATGTTTACACCCGAGAAAAAGGATTATGATGGGGGGGGGGGGGGGGTGGCAACAGCGAACACTCCAGTGGTTTTACAAGTGGATCTCTGTCATACGCGACACGTCTCTACCCTAAATCTCTATAATCCAAAGGTGATCGGCACTTCCGTTTGACCATACTTCGCTCGTAGTATCAGTATAAAAACATTAATGAACGGATTCTTCAAGCACCGCCACCAGCCGCAAAATTTCTTCTCTTAACTGGTTAAGTTATGTAACACTCCATGACACATATTTCGAGCTTTAACCTTACAAATACGAAAACATTTAGGAGAGAACGACAGTAGGATTTCCACAATGGAGGGAGTAAACCACAGTACAAGCTTTATTATCTGATGATGACCAATGACTGCCGAAACCGGTAATTTGCGTGATTGTACCACACGATACTTTATTTTCATTTACAAAAACTTTTTAAATAAATACACGTAGATCTTACAGAATTTGCATTTGTTTTACGTTGAACTCCCATTTTTTCCTATTGACAAGGTTGTTCCTTGAAATATCTACATATGAGGACACATTGAAAAATAATGCCTCCGATTTTTTTATGTTAAAACTCAAAGCTTTCTAAATAAAACAAACGTTATTAACATTCTACATTACAACAATTGTAATGCACAATGCTCCATATCATTCGGTGATACTGAACAAAGCCCCAACCACAAATGATCGGAAAGAAGTTACGGTTACAGGCTCGAAATATTGCAGCGGATGTGAGCAAGACAAAGGTTCTATTATATTCTCTCGTTAAAGAAAATAAGCCTACGACACCAACATATGAAGTAGACGAAATTGCCAAGGAGCAGGGTCATAGTGTAATAAGGCTGCCACCATATCACTGCCGTTTCAACCCTACTGAGTTAGTATGGAGTGATGTAAAAATGTACGCAAGGAACAAGTTCTTTACAATAACAGAGGTGGAAAAGCTGTTGCGTGAAGCTCTTGTGGCTGTGGATGCATCCTCATGGAGGAAAAAAGTTGAGCACGTCGAGAAGCTTATACGAGCAGCACAGACAACAGAAGGCATTATCAGGGGCCATGAGCAGTTAATGATTTGTCTTGCTGATGACGACGATGGAGACGGTTTTGGCGATGAGTCGGACATCAGTGACGATGGCGAGCTGGATGGAATTGCGCCATTATCGCTGTAAATAGGTGAGTAGAAAATTACTAATATTGGTTATTTATTGCAGTCTCGGTTATTATTTATTTTGTAGACTATGTACAGTATTGATTTAAAAGTACCAGTCGTCAGATGCTTGTTTTCTGTATTTCTTTGCTCAGTTATCGAAAGGGTGTGCATTGTTATGCTTTTACGTGCATTATTATACGGTTGTTTACTTCCTGTCATTGTAGTATAACTAAAAACGAGTTTTTATATACTCTGTAATTGCTCAATCGCTTATCGCTTGCATTTACGAGACGAGACGGAGAACTGTCTCGTCTGCTGTGTGTATGGAGGCTGCTGTTGCAACATCGCTATAACAGTATAGCCAACCTAATTTGACAAAAAGCGAACTGTCAAGTGCAATGTTTCGCCGGCGCGGGTATAGGAAGGTTACTCGCGGCCAGAAGATTTCACAGACAGAATCAATTTCGACCTCGATAGACAGAAGAACAAACAGTTAGCGATTTTTCGATATTTCGCTGCAGATCTCTTTAAAGATAAAAACACGTTGGCATTGCTTAGGCTGGAACAATAAGCGTGTACACAACTGTTTATGGATTATCTGACTATGAGGCACAATTAACAACAGTATCGCACCTTACAACCCTGAAACAGACTCATACGAAGCAGTGAGAATTATCAATGAGTGCAAGATACAGTGTTTTAAAACAAAGTTTAAAAAGGCAGTATGGGATGGATTATGTTGCGACAAATTCACTTTATTCCACACTAAATCTGTGTTCAATTTGGAAGTATCTATCGTAAAAAAGTTATCAAGAAATGGATAACTAAGGGAATTAAAAACTCATGTAAAAAGAAGAGGAAAATTATATAAAGCCCAGAGCGAATCAGAATCAGATACTACTTGCTTACTACAAAAATACCGTTCTATTTTAAGGAACGTTATGACGATGTATAAAAGTATGCACGAGTTGACAAAAATAAAGAATGCGGATAGTAAGATTAAAACTACATAGGATATTATCAAAGGAGATACAGGACAGCTACTCAGGGAAACAAAACAGAGTTGTGATTCGTAATTTGCAACACCCGAGTAGCTTCAGCAATCACTGACTAAATGTAGCTGCAAAAATATTCTCAAACTATTCAGCTGAAGAAGCAAGAGAACATATGAAAAATGTCAAAATGCCTCTGAGCACTATGGGACTTAACATCTGAGGTCATCAGTCCCCTAGAACTTAGAACTACTTAAACCTAACTAACCTAAGAACATCACACACATCCATGCCCGAGACAGGATACGAACCTGCGACCGTAGCCGGCCGCGGTGGTCTAGCGGTTCTAGGCGCTCAGTCCGGAACCGCACGACTGCTACGGTCGCAGGTTCGAATCCTGCCTCGGGCATGGATGTGTGTGATGTCCTTATGTTAGTTAGGTTTAAGTAATTCTAAGTTCTAGGGGACTGATGACCACAGATGTTAAGTCCCATAGTGCTCAGAGTCATTTGAACCACTTTGAACTGCGACCGTAGTGGCCGCGCGGTTCCAGACTGAAGCGCCTAGAACCGCTCGGCCACAACGGCCGGCCTGAAAAACGTCATTACACAAAACTTGAGGCAATCAGAAGTAGCATCAACACCCTTCACTTAATGTAATTATAAAAAATTGTAAAAAATCAAAAACTCGAGTGGTCTTGATGGAATTTCAAACATAATTCTCAGAAGTTGTTTCCGTTTAATAAGTAATATCCTCAGTGACATATTAGGCTGGCGCATAAATTCGTAGCGTCTTTGTTTCGCATGTTGGTATCCCGGTTGCTATGGGTTTATTTACCGATGGTCATTTATTATTTGTAGTTCACCGTTGCTACTTGAGCTTACATGTCGTCATTTTCTCATTTGGAGGTAGTAAGTGGAGTTGTGGACGCTAGAGAATGGGGTGCCAAGTGGACAAATCGAAACATTTCCGACACATTCTTCTGTCTGAGTTTAGTAGAAGTGTAGCCACAGAAGAGGCAGCCAGAAACATTTGCGCCGTATTTGGGGATAAGGCTGTTGGGCAGAGCACGGCAAGAAAATGGTTTTCTCGTTTTGAGAAGGACCGTTTTGACTTTGGTGATTATCCACGCTCAGGAAGACCATCGAGGTTCGATGAAGATCATTTAAATAATCCGCAACAAGCCACGTCAGTGTACTAGAGAACTCGCAAATGTGTTGAACTGTAATCATTTCATCATGCGACATTTGCATGCAGTGCAGAAGGTTTAACAATCGGGTGTATGGTTATCGCAAGCTCTACGCCAAAATCACAGAAATCAGCGGTCGGCTATACGTGCACCCCTGCTTGTTCTTCATTAACTGCCTCGTGAACCACACCTGCCATTCGTATCCTGTATCTTTACTGGCGACGAAAAACGATGCCTTTATGTAACGTAAGGAATGGTTGAGCCCAAACAACGCAGCAACCCGCCTTCCAAAGACCTGAGCGCACTCACAAAAGACAATGTTGCCTATCTGGTGGAATAGCGGCGGTGTCATGCACTACGAATTGCTTCCCCCAGGTGTAGACCCAACTGCTGGTAATTATTGTCAACGATTGAAGACTGCGTAAAGTGATGCTACGCCACGATAATGGATAACGCCCGTCCGCATTCTGCTAAAGAAGTTGGTTTGGGAAGTCATTCTGCAGCCACCTCATCCAGCTGATCTCGCACCATCAGATATTCACCTTTTCCCATCTCTATCGAACAACCTTTAAGGAGCTTCGTTCCCGGATGAAAATGCGCCCCCCACGCAGCTCGACGAGTTCTTCGCCTCAAACCACGTGATTCCCACTGACGCGGAATGGAGAAGTTACCCCAGCTTTGGCACACTGCTGTAAATAGTGAAGGACAAAATGATACTGACGATTAAAGTCTGTTATGTGTATTTGTTATGTTTATTAACCTTGTGGAAAAACGCTAACTTATGCACCAACCTTATCTGCAATGCGCCGCTGGTACAGAAATTTTTTCAGACTGGATAAAATACGCAATCGTTAAACCTCCCCATAAGCAAGAAGACAAGAAAAACCTAAATAATTATCGTCCAGTTTCCTTACACACATCTGTTTCCAAGATATTCGCAAAAGTATTGTACTCAAGATTAGTCTCACACTTAAGTCGAAACAATTTATGTAGCACATCGCAGTGTGGATTCTAGATGGATTGCTCGAATGAGAATGCTATATAGTTCACTCATGAAACAGTCCAAGCCATGAATAACAATGTATCGTCACAGTTGGTATTTTTTGTTATCTTTCGAAGGCGTTTGATTGTGTAGATCATGTCATGCTCTTATAAGAGCTCAAGCTTTATGAAGTTGATGGCTTTATGCAATTTATTTGCTACAGTGCAGTCAGCCTTGTTAAAGCTTTAACTGCACAAAAGCTATAAACGTAGGTTTGCTTTCCTTTAGTCTATCTTCTAAATTAAGTCCAGCAGTCTGCATTGCCTCACGAGATCCTGAATTTCTCCGGGACCCAAACTGATTTTTCCGGAGGTCGGCTTCTACCAGATTTTCCATTCCCCTGTAAACAATGCGTGTTAGTATTTTGCAACCGTTAAATTATTACACTGATAGTTCGGTAATATTCACAGACCTCAGCACTTGCGTTCTTTGGCACTGGAATTATTACATTCATCTTCAAATCAGAGGGTATTTCTCCTGTCTCATATATGTCGCTCGCCGGCCGCTGTGGCCGAGCGGTTCTAGGCGAGTCAGTCCGGAATCGCGCTGCTGCTACGGTCGCAGGTTCGAATCCTGCCTCGGGCATGGATGTGTGTGATGTGCTTACGTTAGTTAGGTTTAAGTAGTTCTAAGTCTAGGGGACTGAGGACCTCAGATGTTAAGTCCCATAGTGCTTAGAGCCATTTGAACCATATATGTTGCTCAGCAGGTGAAATGGTTTTGTCATGGCTAGATCTTCCACGGATCTCAACTATTCTGTTGTCTTTTCCTATGGTTTTACTGCGACGTGAGGTCTTTCTGTTCTCTAATAAATTCTCCTTGCAGCATCATGACTCCCATCCCACATTTATCTGTTTCCTTTTCTTTTTCTGTAATATTGTGTGCACGCTTGTCAAGTTCTAATTATTACTTTCAAAAAGTAATGTTTTGTTCGGTTGCAGGTGCATGCTTACAGTCCCGGCACACACTGAAATACTGGCTCTACAGTGTCGCAGTAGGCCGCTAAACGAGCCAAACAAAGCAGCGCAGCCCATCCACAGTTTGTCAATGAGGGCTCGCCATTTTGTTCTGATGACTACAGAGGGCTGCAATGGCAGTCTCCAGCTTGTACACTTACCTGGAAATCGCCGCCGCGAGGTCGACGTGTGCTCGAAACGGGAGGAATATTTAGCCACACTAATGGCTGCAGGTTCGGTGACGGGTTTAATTCAAACCATATACGGTTTGCTGCCACTGTTCGGATGGTACCGCGGTACAGTGCTAGTCAAACTCATTTTAATACTATAACGGACATAACATGTAGAGGGTAGAAATAATTAACTGGAATGGATTGTAACATATATATTGTGTTTTTAGTTGTTGCTCAGATGATCACTGTAACGTCTTCGATCTCTTCCGTTTTTAGTTGACACAAAGGCTGAACGATTGGCACTGGAGCAAAGAAGATTTGCACCAAGTCTGATGGAAGTGTATGGTTCGCCGACTCTTGTCCGTGGAAAGTTTAGACAGATATCTTCACGTGAGCCACCAAGCCGTTTAACTGTGTACCGCATCTCCAAGAAGTTCGTAGAGACTGGATCGGTAGCTAATAACATCGAAACAATGCAGGACGTCCAAAATCAGGAAGATGTGAACAAAACTTCGCTGTTGTGCAAGATGCCGTGTTGCATAGTCCTTCGAAATCGAGCGTACGCTGCAGTTTGGAAACGGAACTTCCTCAGAAAACAGAGAGGCGCATCTTGAAACACGACCTTGGTATGAGACCATACCACATCCAAGCTGCCCACGCTTTAACATTGGCGCAAGAAACGTACGCGGGTGGAATGCTGCCAGATTTCAGCTGAAATGACGAGTATCCGGCAAGATATTGTGAATGTAATGGCATTCAGCGATGAATCCACTTTTGACGCAAGTGGATCCGTAAACCGACGTAACACGATTTTCTGGGCCCCTGTTAGTCGTTCGTGAGCATGAAGAGACTACCCCGAAGTGAATGTTTAGTGCTCTGTGACCGCCGCTCGACCCTACAGTTTTGATACACAAACAGTAAACTCTGACGTCTACTTAGAGATGCTGCAGCAGTACACCGTTGATGAACTACCACAAGAAAATCGCCGTACGGGGTACTTCCAACAAGATAGCACTCCACCGCGCTGGAACCGGGCTGTTCAAGACTATCTCGATGAGACGTTTCCAGGTCGGAGGATTGGTCATGATGGACCATTGTACTGGACTCCACAGTCTCCTGACTTAACATTGTGTGATTTCTGGTTATGGGGCATGGTTAATGAGCCCGTTTACAGTAAGAAAGTCCGAGACATCAGTAGCCTACAGAACAGTGTACAGGAGGTGATACCATCCACAACCATTGAAGTCTATTTACGGACTTCAAATGCTGCTTTTAATAGTTGGCTTTTGTGTGTTGAAAGTTGTGGCGAACAGGATGAGTTCGCAGGTATTTAGCACTTTCTGCGTATCATTTAACACGTTCGATGTATTTCGTTTATAGATGTATGTGAAGTTAATAAATTGTTTCTGCCATTAGAGTGTTAAAATAAGTTTAACTAACCCTGTGACTGAAGTGCAGCTATTCACGGAGGTCTAGTGTGGGCTGTAATTGTCGTACTGCAGCGAAACTTGAAGCACACGCTAACGGATTAATGTAGAATCGAATTATGCTGGTTCCAATTTTCGCCACCAGGTGCAAATGTGGCGCTGTACAGCATCTCGTCGACGTCTCCGGTGATTATATAGCACAAATTGTGTAAGCGGTGGTTAATAATGAAATCAGCATTATGCCTTTCTCACTTGTTTGACCTTTTCTGCCCATGTCCCGTTCCTAAGATAACGGGGAACAATATGGCCATACAGCAGTTTTGCTGGCAATGGAAATATCAGCTATGGAAAAAATGGATGGGATGTGAAAAGCACGAAGACAAATCAATATATTTATAGACTCATCTTTCCCTGATGAAGAGAAGGCAGCATTCAGCAATTTCAGATGGTTTAAATTACTTGGTTACATGATTGCACATAATTACTGTACATGAATTTGCATTTAAGTAAATAATGTAGGGTGTGCTTGTAATGAGTCCTTGGATCATTGAAATATAAGTCATGTCAAAACGAGCTCTTCCAAGTAGTCGTAATTTAAATTTAAAGTACAGCAGCAGAAATATGTTGGGCTGGTGTACTTCAATCATAACGTTTCATAGTAGAATTGTTATGAAGATGTTTAGAACGTGATGGCTGGGTGTTGTGTGCTGTCCTTAGGTTAGTTAGGTTTAAGTAGTTCTAAGTTCTAGGGGACTGATGACCATAGATGTTAAGTCCCATAGTGCTCAGAGCCATCTGAACCATTTTTTGATGTTTATAACAACTGCAAAATAAGTCATTATTTTATTATGAAGACACCATTCAGTTTAGATCTTTGTAGTGCCAAAACATGGAGTTATTCCTAATTATTTAAATGTGATAGCATGTCATAAATTAGTTCAGATTTTAATTTTCCGTGCTTAAGAATAAAATTATGTATTAAATGCAGAGTGAAAATAGTGTAATGCAAAATGGACATGAAAACATTTATTTTGTGTTTTGATGAGCGTTCGTAGTAGTTCTGTTTCATAGTTTCTTTTTAATTGCAACGAGTTATAAAATTATGTCATGACAAATGTGTGTAAAATTATATAATGTATTTAGGTTTAAGTATTTAAATCTTATAAAAATTATAAACGAATTGTGGCTATGTTTAGGAATTATTTTGATTAATGAAGTGTCACGTGACCCGACACTGAGGAGTGGGTATATGAGCGGGAAAATGTGGTCTTTGTCCGTTGTGATAGTGAGCTCGGAGCGGCAAAGTGCCGCGAGTGTAAGCATGGACGCCAGTGGATGCGAATAAACTGTGAAAGAACAACGTGAAAGGGTGTAGGTGCGAGACAATAAACCATGTTTACGAATTGTACCGATTATTATTTATCCAGATCGGATTTATCTGTGAACTTAAAAATGCATGGCCACAAACCAGAAGCGTTTTTTTAAATAAATAAGTTTCAATCTGAAATTGTATAGTGTACCTCATTTTGTGCAAGATTGTGGTATAGACAGTCGTGTATTCAGTTGACTGCTGTTCAAAGGCTAGCCAATATGTGACTCAGTATTCGGGGCGCAAATGCAACCGTTCACCACCAACCCCCTTTGGAGATGAGCCCGAGCACAGTTGCAACATATGGAAATATTCCTATTTCGTACGTCATTCTTGCATATACGGCGCAACATTTGTATCTACTGGTCAAAGTTGGAACTGATTTTTTCCCAGCGTAAATCGGTTCGACATAAATGCATCAGAATATCTACAGAGTTTCGCTACGATACGATAATTACAGCCAACACTGGACCTCTGAGTGGCTGCAATTTAATAATAATAACAAGCAGTCGGTAGTACCGACGACGCAGCGCTACGGCCAGAAATTCTGCGCTACGCGCTGCAGCGTGACCTGCTGAACGTAAAAGCAGACGACGTTAAAATTCGTGCGTCTGGCACTACGAGGCGGTGTTTTTCCGCGGGATACCCTGTCCAGTGGGCGTACTGTCACCAACGTACTTTAACTGCGTAAGTTCCTTTCCTGAAGAATGATTCTCGAAGGGTTATAATCTCACAACTGAAGTCAAAGAGTTTTCCAGTCAGAAATTTCCACAGATATCGGAAGTCGGAGGGTGGCAAATCTCACGAATCCACTCAGTGTTATAACAGTTCGTGCATCATATCCACCAATCACCCCCCTTGCCCCATCTCGTTTATGGTTGATACATTGTGCTGATGAAGGGCTGTTTTGGCCCTTGACTATTCCGTACTTTTTCAACGAAGTGACGGAGTATTTGCCATTTTCTGTCCATGTTTTCATTCCTTCTGTAAAATGGTGGGCCCACCATTCATTCACAACAGCGAATACGAGAATAGGAAAACAAATTCCGCTGGAAGATCCAAAATGGAACAAACATGTGTCGCCTGTAATTGTAGCTATTTTTAAAGATTTCAGCACACGAATCACTCAGCCAACCGATTGCAAGAACGTTTTGGTACACTGACCTAGGTTTCGACACATCTGAGGATGTCTTCATTACAATGAGATTTTAATAAACCGTAAAATTACATTCTGATGTTGTTTGTAGCAAGGTATGCGTGACAAAAGCTTGAACGTTTTTTATTTTAATATTTGACTTGAGCATATCTGCTCGAAACTTTGACCACGGCTTTCTCGCATTGTAATTCTACGGTTTCTTAAAATTTAATTCTGATGAAGACATCGTTAGAGGCGTCGAAACCTAGGTCAGTTATCTGCAACCGCCTGTCTGTGTGGTTCCTGTACTGAAACTTATATATGGTTGCTGAGACACAGCCATGTTTAAAACCGTATTTTCAAAGTGATAGCTACGAACAAACAATCAGGGATAGTAACGAATCTTTTGTTCGCTATAGGGCACAGTGGTAACTTTCATAATGACACAGTTAAGAGCCAAACCAGCAATAAACTTAAGCAAAATTCTAAATGACAGACTTCATTACCAAGTAATGCCGAGCTTAATGATTGGTAAAGGGAGAACCGGCTGCTAGACGTAACGAGAGTGTGTCATTAAGGCCGACGGGAAACACAAATAGCATCATATACATGGTTTACTAACTAGACTAGAGGTAGCATAACATTAATGTGCTTAGATTATGGCACACTTCCAACCTACCTGTTCTGAAACGGAATGAAGGCACGATTTATGGAAACGTGACCCGCCTACTATTTTCGTGTACCAGATGCAAGCCATGACAAAAAATATTTTATTCGAGCGTTGTTTAAGGCAGTGATTCTGCTCTCACGGCGGCTGCAGTCTTGATGTCAACCTCAAACGGCACTCACGTTGAACGTTACGTCTAGCCCTCTAAATATGTGTCGATTTTTACTTTTGACACCAATAATTTATGCGCAGTTTTCTGATAGTGTTGTCTCTCACTCATTTGTGAATATCGCTGTTATGAAATGCGAGATGCAACATTACCGCAGAACAGGCTCTATATGCCCCAGTCCGCAGCTCGTGGTCTAGCTCCGGATCCCGGGATTCCAGGTTCGATTCCCGACCGGTTTAGGGATTTTCTTTGCCCGGGGACTGGGTGTTTGTGTTGTCCTCATCATTCCATCATCATTCTTGGAAGTGGCTAGATTGGACTATGGCCAGATTGGGAATTTGTAGGGCGCTGATGACCGCGCAATTGAGCATCGCACAGACCAAACATCGTCATCATTATCTATGCGCCCCAGACGCCTCGCTTTGGGTACAGAAGGTCTAAGCGAGATATTTGAAACAGGAGAAAAACACACAGGAGCATTGGACAATAACAGGGAAAGACAGCGAGAAATGCCTGCCTGACCATACAAATATGGGCATGCTAGCCAGGCCTGCAGGTCGCGCTCTTGTCTGTGACCACGAACGCCACCTGCGCCCGGTCCCCAATACGTTGCAAGTGTCAGCCGTGGCTGAACATTGTTCCGTGTAGTTGTGTCGCTGCTAAGTGAATTCGAACGTGGGCGAAGTGTTGGAGCTCGTGTGGTGGCTGCTTCCGTAACCACGGCAGCCAAAGTGTGTTGTGTTTCAGGAAGCCCCGTATCGAAGATTTATACCGCATACAGGGAAAGCACGAAAACATTACCCGCTAACAGAACGCGGACGAAAGTGTGTGTTGAGTGGTCGTGACAGACGGTCACTGAGAAGGATTTTGACGAACCGTATCGGGACGACAGCTGCAAAAGTCACTGCAGAACCGAAAGTCGCACCTGCAACTCTGTCAGCACGAAAACAACACAAAGGGAGCTCCATAAGCAGCTAATTGCAGGATGAGATGGAATTCCAAAACCACTCGCCTGTCATGCAAATGCCCGTAACAGGAAAACGTGGTGTCGAATCCATAAAACCTGAACTGTGCCGCAACAGAAGAATATCGTCTGGTCGGTTGGGGTTTGTTGCACACTGTTTCCGACTTCTGACCGAGTTTACGTCCCAAGAGTGAAACACGGAGAGGATTCCGTGATAACACGTGCAGCCAAACCGTGGTATTCCGTGGGCCCTGGCTGCTCTTCTGCAAGATCACATTATCGTCAAGTATTACGTGACGACTTTGGTTAATCGAGCCCGTCCCGTGGTACAGTGTTTGTTCCCCAATGGTGAAGCTGAGTTTCAAGACTTCAAGACGACAAGACCCCTGACCCCTGTTCACACAGTTCGAATCGTCCGGAACTGGTTTTGCGGGCACCAGGATAAACTGTCGCATCTCGCCGGGCCACCAGTCATCAGATCTCAAGTTTAGTGAGCCTTAGTGGTCTACTTTGGAGAGAGGAGTACCTGATCACTACCCACCTCCATCACCGTTCCTGGAGTTCGCAGTATTTTAAAGGAAGAATGGTGAAAGACTGAATGTTCATGGTAAACAAATCCGCCACAGTTGTCTACCTACGTTAGACGGAGGAGATTAGTGTTTAAAGTCCCATTGAGAATCAAGTGCTTAGAGACGAAACACAAGCTCGGATTATGAAGGAAATCGGCCGTGCCCTTTCAAAGAAACAGGCATTTGCCTGGAGCGATTCAGGAAAATCACGTAAAACCTAAATCAGGACGGCCGGACGCGTGTGTGAACTGTGGTCCTCCCCAAATGCGAGTCCAGTGTGCTAACAGCTGCGCCACCTCGCTCGGTCTACGGTAGACGTTTGTCTTTTAATTGTTAGGTCATGGACAACATGACGTCATACTTCCGCTGGATTTCAGATACACCTGATGATGAGGCTAAAACTTTGAAACACTGGTAGTGTATAGTGACGTATGTCGTGCAAGACGTCGGTCAATGAAGTATTTCGCAACTGTGGCAGACTTGTTTACCGTGAATACGTTGCAGAACAGTTACCCATGTCCCACATCTAAAAATTTATGGTGTAAAAGATGCCCTAGAAAACCTGAACATGTTGCAGAACAGTTGCCGTTGTCCAACAACTAAAAATTTATGGTGTAAAAGATACCCTCGAAAACCCTGCAGGACCTGTATTTCTTCATTCCAAGACGACTGCAAGCAGAGCTGAAACCCAAGGTTTTTCCTACACCCTAATATATATATATATATATATATATATATGAGCGAGGTTTCTACTGCTGCCGACGCCTCTCGCATCCCAATCACCATCGTTCACGGTCTTTCCAGCCTCCTTCATTAAGACCTCTCACCGCCATTGCTTCGTTGACGTCGTCTTTCCAGCATCTCGCAAGTCTACCGCGCTTTCTTCTTTGATATGGAGTCCATTGCCATACACGTTTTGACCATCTTGCGTCTGGCATACACTGTAAGCCACCATACCAGAGTAAGCGCTTCCTTTCTATGTAGTCTAGGATTGTGTTTTCGACATTCATAACCTCTCTGATCCTATCATTTCTAATATGACCAACCCTGGAATATCCACAACTCCGTCGACAAATCCATCTCGACAGCCAGTAGGCGATCTTTCTGCCCCTGAGTGAGTTCCCACAACTCTGCACCATATGCCGTGACACTTTCAGTAATCGTGTCGTAGATGGTATGTTTTGTTCTGCGAGTTATGTTTTTGTTCCAGAAAATACCATTTACTTGTTTTATGGCTCACTTGCCCTGGCCAATTTGATTGTTTATATCATCCATACTTCTATCATTGGACGACAGTGTCACTCCCAGGCATGGAAATATGTTTTTGTTGTCTACCCCTGTAGGTAGACGTGGTCGATGACAGTATGGCGCTGGTCAAATGCCAATGAAGAAAGAGAGAGGTTGAAGAAAGAGAGAGGTTGGACTACCTCTAAAAAAAAAAGTAGTCCAAGCATTATTGATAAATGATTTTTTCACTTGGTTTTGGTCAGCAATCTGCAATCACGGCATCTATCCTCCTCAAAGCTTTCACACGCTTACGGCGTCTGCTGCTAGGTGTACCTCAAATAGCCCATCGACCATTAAGACACTGTGTACTTCCCGCATTTTTATTGTGTACTTCCCGCATTATTTCATTTGGTATCATAGTTTTGAGAAGTTCTTCACGTGGATAATCTTGACGGAAAAGTGAGACCACTTTCGATATGAGCCGCATATTTTTTTACAATCATCACTAAGGATGAACAGTTAAAAACAAAGGATTTTATGGCGCCACGAAATTCCAATTAACATATGAAGGGCTTATTTCAATAGTGGTACCAGTCCATTACTTCCACTTTCATGTCTATAATGCTTCTGAAATTAATGATCCAAACAAACAGAAAGAAAGGTTCATCTCTAGCAAAAAGCCATATGCTTGAATATGTCTGGTATCTCAACTGCAGATTTTTCAGCACTCATTTGACTTTAGGACTCTCTATCTCAGAGACTAGGGAAAGGAGTAAGACAAGGATGCTGTTTATCACCTACTCTTTTCAACCTGTACTTGGAAAATATGATTGACCAATGCTCATTAGATGACAAAGGACTAGAAATTGGAGGAAGAAGAGTAGGGTGCTTGAGATTTGCTGATGACATGATCCTTCTAGCCACAGGGGAAAAAGAATTACAGGATTTGGTGGACACCATTGCAACTAACGGAAAAAAATAGGGAATGAAAATTAACACAAATAAAACAAAAGTATTGGCAATAGGAGGAAATAAGGAAATAAAAATTGTGCTGAATGGAGAAAAACTAGAACAGGTGCAAAATTTTAAGTATCTTGAAAGCAGGATAGACGCCGACTGGAAGTGCACCACAGAAATTAAAACAAGGATAGCAATGGCAAAAGAGGCGTTTTATAAGAAAAGGAGAATCTTCTGCAGCAGTCTGGACAAGAACTCAGAAAGAGACTCATAAAATGTCTTGTATGGAGTGTTCTTCTATATGGCGCTGAAACATGGACTATGAGAAAAAAGACAGAGAAAGGCTGGAGGCTTTTGAGATCTGGACATGGCGGAAGATGGAAAGAGTAAGTTGGATGGACAGAGTAAAAAATGAAGAGGTACTGAGAAGAGTGGGAGAGAAAAGACAGTTACTAGATGTAATAAAGAGAAGAAAAAGAAATTGGATTGGGCATATATTAGGAAAGAATGACGGACTGATAAAAACAGTTTTAGAAGGTTATGTAGAAGGGAAAAGGAAGCGAGGAAGGAAGAGATTCCAGATACTGGATGACATGATGGACAGTACAACATACAGCAGCCTTAAGAAGGAAGCAATGGATCGCAGAAAATGGAGAGGCAAAGGACCTGCTAATATAGCAGATAACTGATGATGATGATCTCAGAATGAACAAAAAAGGACTTGTACCACTATTGAAATAAGCCCTTCATATCTGTATGTAACACATTCAACATTTTTGTTTTAAAAATTCATCTAAAGAAAATTATTCTGCATCACGCACAGACATAACGAACGACAAAATGTCAGACAGATATCAGTGTTACATTTGCCACACGAGGAGAAAATTTCTTCTTATTCTCGTGACTCAGCGAAAATTTTTGACTGACTGCTGCTAGAATTTTATTAGTGCCATAGCATTCTTTACATTAAGATGTTATGGTTATGACGCGTATATAAATGAAATATCGCTCTGTGCTTTACAGCTATAATTTATGTAACTTCTGGTAGAAATCGTGAATACCGCGCTAGCGCTATGCACAGGTCATCAGTGGTTTAATGGGTCAGTGGGTCGCTTTAAAACTTTTGGGAAATACTTCCAGGCATATGCAGAAAGTTGCTGAAAATTCACTTTCTCAAGGTCGGGATCAACGTCCCGTTTACCGCTACAGAAGTGCAACATACATTAAACACGGAACACAGCGAAACGTTCTCTCCTGGCTACAGAGGCGGGAACAGGAGGACCAGTTCGCTCGTCCCGCGTCAGAACGGGACATTTGCATTCAAAGTATGCGGCCGCAGGCTGTGGCTCGTCGGCGTTGTTTTATTCAGTCGGGCCCGCCCTCGACATGCGCTCCGGCGCCGGTCGATTCCGCGGCATCAGCAGAAGCGCTACTGACACCTACCGGCAAATGGTACAACTCATGCCGCTTCCTGCATTGTGGCGCCGCCACGCGACTGTGCCACCAACCACGTGGGGCGACGCGCGATATTTCAAACTATTCGCAGTGCAAAGCTACAGTGATTTGTGGGCGTTTCTCTTTCCCTACTTACAGTAGCAATGGAAATTAGAAATACTTAGCAGCAATTCCATTGTAATGCGAGCTACAGTATCCACGACTTTTCAGAGTTCCGTCCTTCTGTGACGCTGAGGACTGTAAGCAATGACGTCTCAAATTGTTACGAATCTCTGAACGCTCTCACACGCCATTTTATCACACAGCGCTAACGCTGCGCAAAACATAAGGAAGATTAATGAAGCAGGGCGAAACTCTCGTATGCCTGATGCAATACAAATGAGGCAAGTCATTAATCTGTCAAACGAAGTATGATGAGAATAACAAAGAATGCAGTATTTTGGAAACTACGACTCACTATATGTATGGCAACAAAAAGGTGGGAGTAGAGGGGTGGGCGGAGCAGCGGGGGAAGGAGAGGGGGAGGGGGGAAGAGGAGGAAAGTGGGAAGGCTTTGACAGTGTTTTAATATATTTTCTGTATCTCTCTCTCTGGTGGCTCAAAAGGGGTAAATGTCATGAAGATGTTTGATAGATTTCGCATTCGGTAACTGCCGGTTCTCGACATTACGCGTACATTCTGTCACAAACATAAGAGTGTGTACATTTCATAATCGTGTATTTAATGGCATTTAGTACATGTAAGAAATTATTACTGACTCAAAAGTTGTGTTCCCTTCTAGGGATCATGAACCAATACGCGATTCATTTGGTCTATACATGGAAGGGAAGACGGTCTGTAAATCGAGCAAGTTGTGAAGGAAACCAAACAGAAATCTGAGAGGAAATTATTCAGGGAGGCAATAGAAAAACTTTGCTGTTTGCCTATGACATTGCAATTCTATTGGAGACGGCAAAGGACTTGGACGAGCAGTTCAGTGGAATAGTAGTGTCTTGAGAAGAGATTATCAGATGAACATGAACAAAATTAGCATTCGAATTAGGAGTTAGATTAGGAAAGGAGACACTGGACGTAGTGGATGAGTTTTGCTATCCGGGCAGCAAAATACCTGATGATGGCCGAAATAGGAAGGACATCGAGTGAAAATTGGAAATACCAATAATCGCTTTCCAGAAAAATCTGTTAATATCGAATATAAATTTCTTTCCTGCAGGTGTCTGTATGGAGTGTACTCATGTACGGAATGACACATGGATGATAGACAGTTCACACAAGAAGAGAACAGATGTTTTTGAAATGTGGTGCTACAGAAAAATGCTGAAGATTAGATGGGTGGACGACGATAACTGATGAGGAGATGCAGAATGGAATTGATGATCGGTTGATAGGACATATTCTCAAGCATCATCGAAAAGAAAATTTAGCAGTGGAGGAGGGAGTGGTGGGGGGGGGGGGGGGAGAGAGAGAGAGAGAGAGAGAGAGAGAGAGAGAGAGAGAGAGAGAGAGAGAGACACTGTGTGAGGAGGGGAGCGGTTGTATAGGGAAATCTCCGCATGGCCCGCATCTCGTGGTCGTGCGGTAGCGTTCTCGCTTCCCACGCCCGGGTTCCCGGGTTCGATTCCCGGCGGGGTCAGGGATTTTCTCTGCCTCGTGATGGCTGGGTGTTGTGTGCTGTCCTTAGGTTAGTTAGGTTTAAGTAGTTCTAAGTTCTAGGGGACTGATGACCATAGATGTTAAGTCCCATAGTGCTCAGAGCCATTTGAACCATTTTTTCTCTCCGCATGAATACAATAAGCAGATTCGAATGGACATAGGTCACAGTGGTGCTGAGTATATATATATATATATATATATATATAAACCAGACTAATGTGGAGAACTGTATTATAGCAATCTCCAGACTAAAGACAACAATAATAACATGCCCAATGAACAGAAGACGTCACACCTGAACTGGTGTGGTATTCGAGTATAGGATAACTGAGACTTGTGACACGGGTGGTTCGGAGGAATCTCCGTCACTTGTTGTAAACGCGTGTATACTGCGCTACGTGAAATTAAACCATTTTCCAAGTTGGGGGTCCGTTTACACGCTGTAACGCTTAACCAGACTTGTCCCACCCAAGGTGGTATGTCCTCGCGTTCGTCACACCTTCGATACGACTTAACGGAGCCAGTCTTAGGGGGATCTGCAGTTTAATAACACCGGCGAGCTAGGTGGCGCGGGCCTCAACTCACTGGAGTGGCAAGCGGGAGGTCGCCGGTTCAGTTCCACAGCGGGCTACCCAGATTTATATTTTCCGTGGTTTTCCCAAATGGCTTAAAGGAAACTCCGTGAGAGGATGGTTTCTCGTGAAGACGACACGGCCGATTTCCTCCCCCGCTCTTCCCTCATGCCTGTTCCACGTCTCTGATGGTCCCAACCCTCCTCCCTCCTTACCGTTTAACACAGTCTCCGAAACTCGCGAGACTTGGCATTACAGTTTGCACTAATCTCTGTTGGAGTTCACAGAAGCGACGACGGACAGAAACAATCCCAGGCCAACTGAATACGGAGCTCGGGGCCTCTGGGCTTTTAGTCCGACACACATCCATTTTGACGGCGGGCCATACACCAGTACCTCCGACCAGCGATGGACAGGTGTACAGTTTGTCATCAAACTTAAACAACTGCCACCTCATTTCTGTCGTCTCCTGCTCTCCGGAAAGATAGCGATGGCGGAGAAAACAGACCCAGCCATGGCAACACCACAATGTTTCTCCGCTATATTTTCTCTTTCCTCTGTTTCGTGTGTACTGATGCAGCGGTGCGTCGACCGCTGTAAACTTTTCTTTTCACAAATTCAGTAGGTTTCATATTCGGAAACCCAAGAACATTTTTGGTACGTCTTTTCGATATATAAAATATACAGCCAACAGTTTGCATAAGTTTAATAAAAAAAACTTTGACCAGGTTTCGATACCACTAAGGGTATCTTCTTGAGAAGGAATATATCTATAATGTAATAAACATATTACAAGATAAACGCTTAAAATACTTTATACCTGACCAGACTGAAACGGAGAACATGGAATAAAACTGGTACTTGCATAAATTACGTGAGATTATTAACATACATGATGAGCTAAGGAGCTCAAGTCAAACCGCAGAAAATCTTAAAGTCCTCCATGGAAACAGTAAAAATAGTTACAACAAGTACAGCTTGTTAAAAGAACAGACACTGGACGGAACGTGTGGCAAGTAGATGCGATGCCAAGTAATCATGGTGTAGTGCTGGACGCTAGTAGCGTGATTGTAGGAAATACGCAACTGTTACGATAATACATCAGTATGATACATATTTAGATTTTGAACAAACTAAATTGTAACTGGTGTAAAAAACAGGATATATAAAAGAAACAAAAGGAATAAAATAATTTTTATAAAAATAACAAAATGTAGCAAAAATGAAAAAAATGGTTAATTACAAATACGTGGTGAGAATACAGGACGTAATGTAGCAGAAATTTTTTATAAAGATGTTACAACAAGCAAAAAATCCTGTATATAAAATCTTCAAACAGGATGTTGTATACAGTGCCGCATGGCGTACAGTCACCAAGGAAGTACAGAGTCTGTAAAGAGCAGGGAGAAACAACGCTTACGAAGTGAAGGTGAACGGGAACATGAACCAAAGCCTCCTTAGGTTGTGACGAATGGCTTAGAGGTGTTAAAGAAGCTTTTGCTTAGTAACAGTAGTGGTTCTCTCAAGACGAGACCATCTACGACATCAAGTTTCCATCCTTTATTCTTCCTATGCAGAATCGCATTTCGTCTACTCCTTTTGGATTATGTCCCGATAATAATAAATGCTCTGCGAAACTACAATTAGCCAAGCTTTTTCCAGACAATAGGTTTACCTACGAGGAAGTTTTATCCAATAAAAAAAATAACAATACATCTTGACACTTACGCACGCATCGAATAAAACTGCCTAGAGCCTCTACAAAGGCTTCACTTCAGGGGTGAAGAGAATCGATAAGGTTCTGCAGGTAAGTGTCCAGCTGAATTCACGCACTGATGATCCAGATCATACACAGCTACCAAATTGCGTGAATGTTGATTGCAATGTTTCGCCTTATGCTCCAGACAGGCACAGACGTTTTCTATGGGATTAAGATGAGGGATTTGCAGGGCAGGCCGAGGTACAATAACGCAGCCAAGTGTTCGCAAAACCTGGAACGTATCCATTTAGCCCGACGAATATCCCTGTTAATACCCTGGAAGTCGGGAGTATCGACAGCTTACTCACCACGAAGACGTAGAAATCACTCCTGACGATACCCTTGTCTCTGGTGAATGCTGGAGAAATGATACCTAAATCAGTGCATATCTGTGCAAAGCAGGAACTTCGTTACATTCGAATTCGGAACGTCCTTGAGAATTCTGCAGCAAACCAATGTTGAGGATATTGGTCTCTAATTTTGCGGGTCCAGTCTTTTGTCTTTCTTATATAAAGTTGTCACCTGTGCTTTTTTTCAGTTGCTTGGGACTTTGCACTGGACGAGAGAATCGCGATGGATGCAAGCTAAGTAAGGGGCCATTGCCGTAGAGTACTGCCTGTAAAACCGAGTTGTGGTTTGAAATGAGCCTACACCGCTGTCTAATGCACACCTCCGAACACTTCTTTTTCTGATATTCCCTGGCTGTTGCCATCACATTTTCTCTGTGAGAGTTTGCGAATATATTCTGATGCTTGGGGACCTATACTGGATATTTTGTATGTTATTTTATATTATTCGTCTATGTTTGAACATCTCTTGGTACATATACTTACTGTTATCTGAACGCTTTACAAGTCTTAGCAGAACTGTCTTGTAAACCATACCGGGTACCAACAGCTGATTTTATTCTCAACAAACAGAAATTATTAAGAATTTGTCATAAAAAGCTATATTCGACAATTACCTAAGAAATAATGTTTTACGAAATGTGCTATTGATTTAAATAATAATTTCTATGCAAATGTCGTTCCAGTTAAACTATATACATATTAATGAAAGACTGTTATCTGTCGAAACGTAGTATCTCTGCCCTTGCTTTATGTTACTCTATGAAGTTTGTATGTAGAGATAAGAGTTGTAATGTGGTAGTGGAGTCGAAAATAAACCTATAGACCTGGATGGAGTCTTGAGGGTGAACGGATCTGGGGAGGCAAGCATTTAACATCTCTCTCTTGCACCCACGTGAAATACATTTATAAAATAATATCGATGATCTAAGAGTGTTAGTGGTCAAGATGTGTTTTGTGAAACGTCTGTCAAAAATATAAAAGCGGTGATTTAAGAAAGTGCTTTACTGAATAAGTGTTCAAGTTTACCTATTTACATTATTTAAGATACGAACAAACGGTCAACTCTGCGTAAATTCCTAAGGGACCAAACTGCTGAGATCATCGCTTCCTAGACTTACACACCACTTAAACTAACGTATGCTAAGAACAATACACACACCCATGTCCGAGGGAGAATTCGAAGCTCCGGCGGAAGGGGCCGCGCAGTCCGTGACGTGACACCTCCAACCGCGCGGCTATGGTACGAACAATAGTTCTTTACTGACCTATGTGTTTGATGAATGGTTACACCAAAACATCCAGTCCAGGGAAATATATGATTATTATTCTAAAATGGTTTAAATGGCTCTGAGCACTATGGGACTTAACATCTATGGTCATCAGTCCCCTACAACTTAGAACTACTTAAACCTAACTAACCTAAGCACATCACACAACACCCAGCCATCACGAGGCAGAGAAAATCCCTGACCCCGCCGGAAATCGAATCCGGGAACCCGGGCGTGGTGAATATTATTCTCAAATGTGGCCGGTCGGAGTGGCCGAGCGGTTCTTGGCGCTTCAGTCTGGAACCGCGCGACCGCTACGGTCGCAGGTTCGAATCCTGCCTCGGGCATAGATGTCTGTGATGTCGTTAGGTTGGTTAGGTTTACGTAATTCTAAGTTCCAGGGGACTGATGACCTCATAAGTTAAGTCCCATAGTGCTCAGAGCCGTTTGAACCATCTTAAATGTGATAAAACCTGGTCTCTTACAGCGAAAAGAGAAATAAGATGAGTATGATTTTTTAATTATTGTCCTCTACATGGGTCAGTATAGACGCAGCTGTTCTGCAACTTTTGTTCTGCAAAAGGAACAGAACACATTTATATGTCTATTTTTCTTACACAGAAGTCTAAAATGATATATTATTTTGTCAGTTAATCAACAATATCTTTATCAGAGGGTAGAAAAACGTTGTTTAGGGCTTCCGTCGGGACCTGGATACTTGTTTATTTTCGGTTCTTTCAGCTGTTTTTCTATGTCACGGATGCGTATTTCTATGTCCTCCATATGGGAGTCTGTGCAACAGTGGAACGACGATATGTTTGTACGATCCTCACGTGTGACTGATTTCTTTATCGCGAAGTTCAGAACGTCAGCTTTCCTTCTGCTGTCTTCTGCCGCCACACCAGGCTGGTCGACGAGTGACTCGATAGAATCCTCCGACCTGTTCAGTGATTTTACGTATCAACACAATTTTGTTGGCTTCTCGTCAAAATATATCTTACGGATGCACGAATTTCTACTAAGTTTCGTTCTACACCGTCAACGGCGCTCGGCAAGGACCACTGTGCTCTTTTCAAGGCCTGGCTAATATTCTGTCCAGTTGCGTTATGGAAAGAGGATAAAAAATGCGCACGATAGCCCACACTCTGTAGGATGGGTGCTCAACCGTGCTAGGCTCGAGACCCGCTACATGCAATTTAGTTCATTTAAATATCTACTGACTTAAAAATTCGTAAAGGTTTATGCACAAGGCAACACTGCAGCCACAATTAACCATTTTAATTACACAAAATACAAAAAAGGTAATTTTCTCTCCATCAAAAGTTGTAGGACTACTATTTAGTGTTTAGGTTAGTAAACATGCGAAAAAAATTAAAATCTACACCATCAAAAATGATTAAAAGTTTAGTGAGGTACTTGGCTTTGCATATCGTTGGTTGGTTTATTATAATCCGGTGAACATTTTGTCTGACCCAATCTTATACAGTGTAAAAGGTGAGCGTTAGTCAGCGTATTTCTGCATTTATATTTCACTACGTTCATCGTTGAAAACGCTGCATCACATGGGTTGTTGTTGTTGTTGTTGTTGTCGTCTTCAGTTCTGAGACTGGTTTGATGCAGCTCTCCATGCTACTCTACCCTGTGCAAGCTCCTTCATCTCCCAGTACTTACTGTAACCTACATCCTTCTGAATCTGCTTAGTGTATTCATCTCTTGAACTCCCTCTACGATTTTTACCCTCCACGCTGCCCTCCAATGCTAAATTTGTGATCCCTTGATGCCTCAGAACATGTCCTACCAACCGATCCCTTCTTCTGGTCAGGTTGTGCCACAAACTTCTCTTCTCCCCAATCCTATTCAATACTTCCTCATTAGTTATGTGATCTACCCATCTAATCTTTAGCATTCTTCTGTAGCACCACATTTCGAAAGCTTCTATTCTCTTCTTGTCCAAACTATTTACTG
Source organism: Schistocerca serialis cubense (assembly GCF_023864345.2). Taxonomy (NCBI): domain Eukaryota; kingdom Metazoa; phylum Arthropoda; class Insecta; order Orthoptera; family Acrididae; genus Schistocerca; species Schistocerca serialis. The sequence goes on along the minus strand of NC_064644.1, from coordinate 19,758,740 downwards.
TCCATGTTTCACTTCCATACATGGCTACACTCCATACAAATACTTTCAGAAACGACTTCCTGACACTTAAATCTATACTCGATGTTAACAAATTTCTGTTCTTCAGAAACGTTTTCCTTGCCATTGCCAGTCTACATTTTATATCCTCTCTACTTCGACCATCATCAGTTATTTTGCTCCCCAAATAGCAAAACTCCTTTACTACTTTAAGTGTCTCATTTCCTAATCTAATTCCCTCAGCATCACCCGACTTAATTCGACTACATTCCATTATCCTCGTTTTGCTTTTGTTGATGTTCATCTTAGATCCTCCCTTCAAGACACCATCCATTCCGTTCAACTGCTCTTCCAAGTCCTTTGCTGTCTCTGATAGAATTACAATGTCATCGCCGAACCTCAAAGTTTTTATTTCTTCTCCATGGATTTTAATACCTACTCCGAATTTTTCTTTTGTTTCCTTTACTGCTTGCTCAATATACAGATTGAATAACATCGGGGAGAGGCTACAACCCTGTCTCACTCCCTTCCCAACCACTGCTTCCCTTTCATGCCCCTCGAATCTTATAACTGTCATCTGGTTTCTGTACAAATTGTAAATAGCCTTTCGCTTCCTGTATTTTACCCCTGCCACCTTTAGAATTTGAAAGAGAGTATTCCAGTCAACATTGTCAAAAGCTTTCTCTAAGTCTACCAATGCTAGAAACGTAGGTTTGCCTTTCCTTAATCTTTCTTATAAGATGAGTCGTAAGGTCAGTGTTGCCTCACGTGTTCCAGCATTTCTACGGAATCCAAACTGATCTACCCCGAGGTCGGCTTCTACTAGTTTTTCCATTCGTCTGTAAAGAATTCGTGTTAGTATTTTGCAGCTGTGGCTTATTAAACTGCCAGCCGAAATGGCCGTGCGGTTCTAGGCGCTACAGTCTGGAACCGAGCGACCGCTACTGTTGCAGGTTCGAATCCTGCCTCGGGCATGGATGTGTGTGATGTCCTTAGGTTAGTTAGGTTTAATTAGTTCTAAGTTTTAGGCGACTGATGACCTCAGAAGTTACACCTGCTTTCTTTGGCATTGGAATTATTATTATCATCACATGGGTACGTTAATTGAAAAACGATAAAACGTATGATGCCACTTTACCAACGCTAGGGTAGTTTTTACTGTTGATAATTTCCGAAAGTTATCTTCATTGTATTCTGACTTTAAGGAAATGTCATTCTGAAATAGAGTTATCTTCCCCGTAGTGAACATGCTTGTTTCGTGGAAGCTCGAAAACAAGAGGTCTGTGGTGCCTACTGGAGGCGGAGCTTGTCGCTGACCAGATCCAAAACTGCCGAGAGATGAATCATGGTCAGTTTCAAGATCTGCTATAGTTAGGTTAGTACTGTATTTCCTTTCCCTTGCTTTGTTTCTTTGTAACGCAGAACTCTGTTCTCCGGGCCACTTTCATTTGCTCCACTCTTTAGTAATCCGTAATGGTTAGATGTACAGAGTCGTAGGTACCACTAACTAATTCGCTTCAGGCTTAATTAATTAGCACTGCGGAAGCAGCACAACAATGTAAGGCGGACGACGCCTCATCGCGTTGACAATAACTGGAAGCGAAGGAGGCTCGAGGCACCGAGGAGGAAACGCGGTATCAGGAGGTGAGGGCAGAGTGTCCAGTCGCTCAGATCGAGGGCCGAGTTGGAGATGAGGCGACAGCCACACTCTACACTCTACAGGGTACGGCGGACGGCGCGTAATGAAAACACGCGGCGAGTGGGGGGCTCTTAGCGACGGCCTTGTTTGGAGTTGCGCGAGAGACTTCTGCAGCTTCGCCCGGCCGTTAACGAGGGCGAGTGAGAGAGAAAGACAGACAACAGCTAATGGAACAAAGAAACGGCAAAGACGGAAAGAGAGGGAGGAAAGAAAGGCTGCGCTCACGGTTCTCTCCGACGCGGCGCGAGGCTTTCCCCTCCGGCCCCACCTGCTTTCTCTTCGCTTCGCTTCTATACTTAGTGGCGCCTATTCTCCGACATAAGTGTCGTCACTTTTTGCCGTTATACGCGGGAAACAAAAACAAATCCGTTCTTAAGAATTCAGCTCCCACAGCGGAGGTCTAGAGACGTCCCGGCGACCACGAGCCTTCCAACAGCTCTTTCGGCCCGGAACCCTACTTACGACGGCTTTGGGGCGTAACGGCACTGCAGCCGCCGTGGCGCGCTCCGGCTTAGAATAATGGAGCAGAAGTACCCACACAAAAGCTCTGAAACATCGCAGCCATGTCAGAGCGAGAATTTCTGTACGAGGGTCCTATTTTTTTTATTTTCTTTTAAGAAAATAAGGAGCGACTGCCCACAGTGTTGGCGCACGGTGTCAGGCAACGGCGATTCACCTAGGTCAACCACTCTCGGCCGGTCTATCACTGCTCTGCCACGAAGTTTCGGCTCTTTGTATTTTTTGTTTAGTTGTGTTGCACTGTTTGCCGCCACGTCGATTAATAATCCAGCTGATTGCGAGGAACGTTCCGCCACCCGTTTTTTCAAACGCAGGAAAGGTCAGTCCTGCTGAAACCTGACGAAGAATTGTTGCAGCGTAGGTGGAAGGCGTGATGTATCATGGCAATGTGCGAAAGTGGTGCAGACTACTGCACGAAGGAACTAAGAATGTTTATCACGAAGATCGATCTGCACCGTCTACTGTCATCAGTGAAGAGTTGACGCAAAAGGTTGATAGAAAAGGAGGAGGAGATTAGTGTTCAACGTCCCGTCGGCAGCGTTGTCATTAGAGACGGAACACAATCTCGGATTAGGAAGCATGGAGATGCAAAGCAGCCGTGCCCTTTGGAAGGAAATATCGCGGAATTTGCCTTAAGCGATTTAGGGAAATGACGGAAAACCTAAATCTAGGTGGCCGGACGCGTGTTTGAACAGTCGTCCTCACGAATAGGAATCCACTGCGCTAACAAGTGCGTTTCCCCGCTCGGTCGAAAAGTTGATAAGAAGATTCATGAAAACAGGGGCTCCGCTACCTACGAACATTAACAGCATTTCGCTGAAGTTCCAACAAGGTCAGCAATTAATGCAGTTGTTACCGACAGACTCCAAAAGATCAACAGAAGAAAATGTATGGAAGTTGGGTACCAACATTTTTGGCGGACGAACGCCGAACAATTATGAATTTTTTTTACCGCTTTGGCGGTAGTGCTGATGGGTTTTTCGACTAACATTGTGACTTGTGACGGAACACTGACTGCCCAGTACACTCCAGGGACTGTACGACAATCCACTGAGTGCCATCACACAGATTCACCGACAAAACCAAGAAAATTAAAAAAATCATCAACACGGAATATCACGGCCACAGGTTTCTGTTGATAGACCTCCTGCGGAGCCAACTGACACTAAATGCGGAGAGGTACTGTGAAACCTTACTGGAATTTCGCCACCGAGGATACTCTCAGAGGGCAGCCTCCTGCTTCGTGACAACGCTCCACTTCATGTTACAGTAAGGGCAACGACGCGAGTGGACAAGTTTCGGTGGCAATTACGCGACCATCCGCTCTACAATTCCGATCGAGCACCTAAAACTCCCATCTTTCCCAAAACTTTAGGAATTTCTTGGTGGACGGCGACTGGATAGTGATGACATGTTGAAAGCAGCTGTTGCAGACTGGTTGAATGTACTGGCGGCAGAGTTCTGCGATGACGGTTGCAAAGGCTGGTGCCATGCCTGAACATGTATTTGGACTATGTAAAAAATGAAACAATGTTCACATTCTCAGTTCCTATGAAAGTTATGTTCACAAATAAAACATTTGTTGCGCTATATCGTAACTATCCTCACTTAAAAAGCGACACAGATCAGTAACTTTATAACACTATTACTCTTCCAGCAGCCAGTTTCCGAGCCACTACTGGTCGCTAAAGACATCAACAGAGAAAGCCCCTGTAAATTAAGCGACAGATCCAAACAATGTGAAAGTCTGAAAGAAAAGACGTTTACACAAATATACAGTCATATATAAGACTATTGTCACACTGTTAAAACATGAAAAACGAAAAATTTGTCACGGTGAAATGTGGCCAAAAGGAAACTAGAGTGGTTGCGCCCTGTTACACCATTGTTTATCGACCATTGAACTGTATTTTTACGCTTTCAAAGTCGGTCAAACTTCGTTGCAAACTGACGAATCATTTACTAGGGACACAAAGATTTAAGGAACGTGCGGTTTCGAAGTACCAGTACCTTTCTCATGAAATGCACTGGTATTTTGAAACAAAGCGAATAAAATAGTGGGTTGCTGCAGAGACCACTAGGGCCAAAGAATTAACTGAGTCTAAGTTGGTTATTTGCCTATAACTGCAACGCACCTTCCAGTTGCGGCCCTTGATTTCAATAAATATGCAACCAATAGTTGCGCATAACGAAAGGAGGTAGAAATGACTCTGGAACCAGTAACTACTGCCTTTTGTTCAATGCTACAGGTGTGAGATTGTTCAAATGGCTCTGAGCACTATGGGACTTAACTTCTGAGGTCATCAGTCCCCTAGAACTTGGAACTACTTAAGCCTAACTATCTAAGAATATCAGACACATCCATGTCCGAGGCACGATTCGAACCTGCGACCGTAGCGGTCGCGCGGTTCCAGACTGTAGCGCCTAGAACCCCCCGGCCACCCCCGCCGGCTACAGATGTGAGAAGTAACAAAACTACAGTTGATTGAAAATAAAAAGCCACTTTCAGACTGAACTGATTCAGGTGTTCCGTAGTCGCCGAAGTTTTCTTGTCTTGTTTCTAAGAATTTTATGTCGCTGTGTATCTCTCTTGAACTCAAGTGATTTAGACGAAGCTTTGCTGAATTCGGCGGGGCTAATTGTTAATACGTTCCTCCAGTGACACTATTCGGAGGTCCTTTTGCATAGATATTCGTTGAAACGTAAGAAAAAAATTGACGTTTGTTCCAAAAGCGAATACTGAGCCCAAAATCATTACGACATATTTGGCCATACGAAAAAGTTCCTGCCAGTAACTCCGAGCCACGCTCTCTTAACATTAATTGGTAAACAGAACCTGGAAACAACCTTTCAGAACGACTAGTAACTACGCGATAACGTGGCCTCCTTCTACGTCAGTACATTACAGAAAGTTGACGTTAGGAAGCCTGTGTGTAGTGCCTTGGTGCGATGTGTACAGGAAAATTGGACAAATCTTAGGGCCACTACGTCATGTCCAACTATTATCTGCGGTTGCATGTTTCAGCGATTGAGAGACTGATTGTTCTGTAAGTTCATGTACTATCTGTTTTATAAAATGTAACACAATTTCTCTCTGTATCAAAAGAATTTCCTTAAAAATAAGGAGGAGCAAACAAAATTATATAGTTTTAAACTGTGGGCGTGCCACTGAGTAAAACGGCATGTGGCTTAAGAGTGGCGCGTAGCAACATTTGCGGTTGCTTTAAGTCTCACCAGGCGAAGGACATGGTTTTGTTTTTCCGTCAGTTCTACAGTTGATTCCTTTCTGTATACTTGTCAGCTAGTGTAACGATGTAGTGGTTAACGAGGCGTCGCTGGATGGTTAACGCTAACCAGAGTTCGGTATCTAACTCAATACCTCCTCCTGTAACGGTAACGTTACTTACTCCCGGTTTGAGAGGCACATTCAACTTTTTTCTTTTTTTTCTTTTTGTTCCCACACAATAGGACGGGTAAAAACAGTTGTTTAGCTGTCGGGCACCTTTGTGTCAGGCCCTGTGTACACACTTCTTTTATCAACAGCAGCTTCACTCCTTTGTGTGCCCTAGACAATAGATGCAAACAACACAGCGTTCACCAGTAGTGTTGACGTCAGCTGTGTGAGTAAGTTTAGTGTACCAGCGCAATACAGTTTCGTTCATCTATTCAGTCTACCTACAGCTACTTCCGAAATAAAGTATCTGCTTTTAATGAAAAGAAGTAACTATATAAACGGGATGGTACTGAATTGCCGGCCGGATGGCCGAGCGGTTCTAGGTGCTACAGTCAGGAACCGCGCGACCGCTACGGTCGCAGGTTCGAATCCTGCCTCGGGCATGGATGTGTCTGATGTCCTTAGGTTAGTTAGGTTTAATTAGCTCTAAGTCCTAGGGGACTGATGACCTCAGAAGTTGAGTCCCATAGTGCTCAGAGCCATTTCAACCATTTGGTACTGAATTGATACAAGCAAATTAAGAGGAAGTACACTCCTATTAAACTTCTGCATTTGGTGACGTTGCTCAAAATCGCCGCCGTCGGCATCCGGTCGTTTCTGTTCACAGCGAACTGCTGCTTTAACAGCGTGTGACTGACTGTCCAACGTGACTGCCGCACGTGCCATTCCAGTTACTTGCAGAAGCTCAGTCAGTATTCGGCCGAACACAGCTTGTCTTATAATAACGTTTCCGGTAGGGGAGCCTGCGAGAAACTCAGTCGTACTACTTGTGCCTCTTCATATGTTATACATAGGAGGTATAGACATAACTCGAAACTCTAGGTGGTGATGTGCTTCTTGAGCGAAAACACAATATTCCTGTAGAATGAGTGAGAGCGGATATCCGCGTCGGTACCAGAGATGTCTGGTGGACGCTGGAAAGGTGGCTCTCAATTCGATGGGAGACGTAATTTGAATGGATAGTATTTTGGTGAAAAAGATAGGCAACGTCAGTGGTTTCTGCTGCAACCCACCATTTTGCGCACTTTGTTTTGAATTACCAGTGCATTTCATGCTAACGGCACTGGTATTTCCGTACACAAAGCATAAATGGTGCGTTGTGGAAGAAACCACTGGGGCTGAGAGAGTTAAATGTCGTTCTCAGGTGTAATTGGACTGACTTCCGGATGATTTTTCCGTCCATACACAGCTCAAGCAGAGTGTGAATTACGCGCAAATCACTGCGAGTGCAGCAGTTACGAAAGAGTGATCGCAGTCTCCGTTGTCCCCGACGGCGAGCGTGCACCAGAGGCAGGTGTATCCTCAGGAATGCTTCCGTGAAGTGTGATAGGACCGCCATTACTTTCTCTATATACATAAATGATCTGCAGCTGTTTACTGATGAAGCTGTGGTACATGGGGAGGTGTCGTTGAGTGAGTGTACGTGAATACAAGGTGGGCTGGACAAAATTTCCTACCTCTAATTGTAGAATGCAAGTTAATGCGGGTGAGCAAGAAAAACAAACCCGTCATGCTAGAATCAGCATTAGTAATGTTCTGGTTGACACAGTTATGTTGGTTATATATATCGGCGTAGCTATGCAACGCGCTATGAAAAAGACGAAGCATGTTAGGATTGCGGTAGGGAAGGCAATGGTCGACTGCTGTTTATTGGGAGAATTTATGTAAGTGTGGTTTATTTGCATAGGAGACCAAATATGGGACATTAACACGACCAATTCGTGAGCACTGCTCGAGTATTTGCGATCCCCATCAGGTCGGATTACGCGAAAACATCGAAGCAATTCAGAGGCGGGCTGCTAGTTTTATTTCCGGTAGGTTCGAATCAATCTCGAATGTTACGGAGATGCTTGAGGAACTCAAATTGGATTCCCTGAAGGGACGGCACATTCTTTTCGAAGAACAGTATTGATAAAATTTAGAGAGCCAGCATTTAAAGATGACTGCACGACGATTCTACTGCCGCCAACGTACATTTCACAGAAGGACCACGAGGGTAAGAGAAATTAGGGTTCGTACGGAAGCACAGAGAGAATCTTTTTTTTGCTCGCTCTATTTGCTCATGAAACAGTTAAAAGGGACTGACTAGTGGCGATATAGGGTACCCCTGCCACGCACCGTGTGGTGACTTGCGGAATATGTATGTACACGTAACAACGCGCAGCTGCATTTAACGGTGTAGTAGTGTTAATAAATTCCCACTGTTTTTTTTTCTTCCTTTCTCAGTGCGGTGTCGAACTCAGAATAATGTCGCTAGTAACAATTTGCACTTAGTTTACCCACTGATGCAACAAAGAGCATCCTGTAGTCACTGCAACTTCCACCTGAGAATGATTTGTAACTGAGTCGAAAGCCCGCATCTCGTGGTCGTGCGGTAGCGGTCTCGCTTCCAACGCCCGGGTTCCCGGGTTCGATTCCCGGCGGGGTCAGGGATTTTCTCTGCCTCGTGATGGCTGGGTGTTGTGTGATGTCCTTAGGTTAGTTAGGTTTAAGTAGTTCTAAGTTCTAGGGGACTGATGACCTTAGCAGTTAAGTCCCATAGTGCTCAGAGCCATTTGAACCATTTTTGAACTGAGTCGAAATCGGACGCCTGAATAATTTTTCGACTTCACTCCCAACTGGGGAGTTGGACGACTCAATACGGAGGCGGTATCTATTCAGAGAGGGAGGGGAGGGGAGGGAAGGGGAGGGGAGAGAGACAGAGAGAGAGAGAGAACGACTGGAGTATTTCCTCTGGATCACCAGCATAGTCGCAGCCCGCAGTAAAAGTTGGAATTGTCTCTCAGCGCAGCAGAGTGCGATGCCCATAAAGTTCTTTCATTGCACCTCCTGCAGTAAGTGTTGTCAAAAACGTTTGCAAGTTAAAACGATTTAAAACGTCTCTGGTAACAAAGACTTATCAGCTCTCACCAATTTCTAGGAATCTCACTGAAAACAAATTTATAGCTTCCACGAAATCAGAGAAGTTTTTAGTGACTCTTAAAAAGGCAATATCATCTTGTGGCGACGCCGAACACGGCAGTATACGCGATTTCCTGCTAGTAACATTCTCGACTACTTCACAAACACCGTCATGTTTGTCAACTCGCGTAGCCACACTTCACCCACCATTCCTACGCATGAGCGTCCAACTACATTGCTATAAAAGCTTACGCGAGCCCTGCTAATAAATACGTGTAAAAAACGTAGAAATATTTATTGGCATTGACACACACGGAATAAATTATTGCGAATGCAACACGAATGGTGCAAAGCATGAAAGATTGCCGATAAACTTCCGTATCAGTTCTCATTACTCTGATTTTCATTTCTTGGTCATTTCTTTAGACACGTGCTAGGATGGCCACTACTCTTGCTACGTTCGCGAATTTCGACATTACATTTCTCCCTTACGCATTGTGCCTCTGTTGTACCGCCTATGACTGCAGTTTGATGACCATTACTGTATCGCCCTCCTTCTTACTACATCATCCCCTGACGAAACGTGCCGCCCTTCGTTGGATCTTATCTAAATCTTCTACCAGTCTTTTCTGCTAAGTCTCCAGGATTGACGTGAAATATTCAAGAACCCGTCCTACAAGTGTATCGTAACTCACTTCTTTCGGGGATGCATTACATTTCCATAAGATTTCCTCAAAGAATCTCGGCCTGGCGTCTGCTTTTCCTTCCATTTGTTATTGGTTATTCCACTTTAGGTCGCTCCGGGTGGTTAGTGCAAGTATTTACCTTACGGTAGGTCACTGCTTCCAGTAACTGGTCGCCAGTAGTGTAACCCGAAAGTGAAAGGAACTCTTGGCCTACTTATGCCCAGTATGTTACGTTTGTTTACCTACATTCAGAGTGAACCGGCAATCTGTGCGCCAGTGTTGGCTCCTCTGCCGGTCTTCCAGCGTTTCGCTGCAGTCGTGCGGCATGGCAACCTTCTTACGCACAAGTGCATCGTCTGCCAGAAGCCGCCTGCAGCTTTTCTTTCTTTCTCCAGCATGTCAGGTACACTACTCGAAAGAATCAGAGCAACAAGTAAAGTTATTCGCCATGAATCGTCTGTGTTATGCGTTACAGTATAGGTGACCTCTCCGATGGAAGTGAGTACCGATGTCGCAGCGTTCTCTAGTGAGGTGCACAGGCAGCAGTTGTCATTTGTGGATGTTGTATTCAACTGAGCACAAGGGATGCGACATCTTAACGTAGTGCAAGTCGGCAGGGTAGTCTTTTTGATACAAGAAGGATGGACTCCCCATAGTGCTGCTGCAGATACCACTGCCTTCCTATCTGTCATCCGCAGACTCCAGACTCCACGACTCCAGATTTCCTCTGACGCAAGTTGATGGCTTGTTCGTGTGCGAAAACGGCTTGGTGAGGGCCACATACCAAACGTTCGCCAGGAAAACGAGAGGTTCGGCCAAGGTTCTGCGATGGTTTGGGGAATCATCAGCGTTATCAACTACACGAAACCTTTCGCTGCCCATGCTCTCCTTACCGCAAGGCAGCACATCGAACAGATCCTGCTGGACCACGTGTGGTGGCTAGTGCGTACGGTGATGGCCGTGAATTCGTCCTCACGCACGACGGTGCCAGCGCGTAGCGGGCGTCACCTGGGATGTCTTGGCAAAACTCTGGACATTGAAGAAATGGAAAGTTCAGCGGTGAGTCCCGACATGTGTGATCGTGTTCATTCTGTTCCACTAGACACTGTCCAAGAACTCTAAAGGGCTCTCATTGAAGAATGAGAGCGGATACCACAGGGTGAGCTCCGTAGACTTACATGGACATGCCACGTAGGTGACAGGCCGTGATAAGCGCTGACGGGGAGCATACACGTTACTGAAGCTCTCGAAGTCCAATGAAAAGCACCCAGGATGGCGGGATGAATGTTCTTAACGTGTACATGTTCGGGGATATAATGATTTTTTGTTGTATTACTTGTGAAAGATAAAGGCATAATTTCATAACATACCAAGTCCTCAATTATTGCTCAGTGAATTATGTGACACGCCAAAAAGTCGTGTTCCCCTAATTGTTTTGAGCACCATATACACAATTCCATTGCTTATCAGTATATATACCGGGCATGCACTATCCTTGCCTACACTACCGTTGTTGTTGTTGTTGTTGTTGTTGTTCTGGTGGACTTCAGTCCGAGGACTGGTTCGATGCGACTCCCCACGTCACTCTACCCTGTGCAAGCTTCTTCATGTCCAAATAACTATTCTAGCCGACAGCCTTCTGAATCTGCTTACTATATTCATCTCGTGGTCTCCCTCAAATGGTTCAAATGGCTCTGAGCACTATGGGACTAAACATCTGAGGTCATCAGTCCCCTAGAACTTAGAACTACTTAAACCTAACTAACCTAAGGACAGCACACACATCCATGCCCGAGGCAGGATTCGAGCCTGCGACCGCAGTGGTCGCGCGGTTCCAGACTGAAGCGCCTAGAACCGCTCGGCCACTCCGGCCGGCGTGGTCTCCCTCTACGATTTGTACCCTCACACTACCGCCACTACTCTGCAATACTAAACTGGTGATCCCCTGATGTCTCAGTACGTGTCGTATCAACCTATCCCTTCTTCTAGTCAGATTGTGGCACCAATTTGTTTTCTCTTCCATTCTGTTCAGTACCTGTTTGTTAGTTACGTGATCTAACCAACTTATCTTCAGCGTTCTTCTGTAGCAGCACATCTCAAAAGCTTCTATTCTCTTCTTGTATGAACATTTTATCATCCATGTTTCAGTTTCGTATATAGTTACACACCAGACAAATAACTTAGGAAAAGAATTCTTAACACTTAATTCTATAATCGATGTTGACAAATATCTGTTCTTTAGAACGCTTTTCTTGCCACTGCGAGTCTACAATTTCGTATCTTCTCTACTTCGACCATCATCAGTCATTTTACTGCCCAATTAACAAAACTGATGCACTATTTTAAGTGTCTCGTTTCCTAATGAAATTCCCTGAGCATCTCCTACACTTCACTATCCTCGCTGTGCTCTTGTTGATGTTCAGTACTCTCGTGGGGAAACACACAGCTGGGGTAGAGTTGGCCTCTGCCCGCGACGGCAGCCTGTGTGAGAGCGCAGTGCCTGCCTGAGACAATGGCGGCCGCAGTAGCTACGGGGTGTTGCACAGTAGTGGGGTGGGGGCGGGATTAAGTGCTCCGGCGTTTGGCTGCGGCTTATTCCCGTCCCCGTCCTGATTTGTGTAACGCCCCGCTGCCGCAGATTTATCCAGGGAACACGCCGCCGCCGCCGCCGCTGCCCGTCCCGGCTGTTTCCCCACCGACTCTGCCCTGTCTCACCCGCTACCCGCAAAACACTACTGGGCAGCCGCTACTCGCCCAACTTATTACGGGTTGCGCTTGAAATGAAATGAAATGGCGTGTGACGAGGGCCTCCCGTCGGATAGACCGCTCGCCTGGTGCAAGTCTTTCGATTTGACGCCACTTCGGCGACTTGCGAGTCGGTGGCGATGAAATGATGATGATTACGACAACACAACACCCAGTCCCTGAGCGGAGAAAATCTCCGGCCCAGCCGGGAATCGAACCCGGGCCCTCAGGATTGACAGTCTGTCGCGCTGACCACTCAGCTACAGGGGGCGGACGTTGCGCTTGAAAGTCGGACGTGTTAGGTAGCTGCACTGGCAAGAGAGACCACGAAGCGGCCCATAATCACCACAGCCAGACTCAAATTCAACTGCAGCTGCTATTGAAAGCACCTCCGTATAATTCACGTCATACCGTTAACACACCGCAGATAACAGCTATGCCGCGGTGGATACATCAGTTCCTCCGAGATCATCGAGTTTAAGCACCGTCGAGAGTGGCCACTACTCTGATGGGTGACAGTCCGGGTAGGCCGCGTGCTGTTCATACCTTTCCCTTTACCTTCACGGCAGACCGGAGAGGGCGACTGGTGGCGAACAGTTCCCGATCACTAGTCTTCGCTCTTATGTCATGGACTAAATTCCAGACCTTTCCGCAGTCTCCTACGAAGTAAGTGCATGCGACACGGTGGTCCGTCCATCGTCAAGGCCGGCGACCCCATTGATGCTCTTCGACAGGAATAGGCTGCGCGGCATGGCACCGGGTTTTCCATCTCCCACCGTCTCCAACACGAACTTAAAGCCGCACGCACACACGCACGCACACATATATATATAAACACGGTGTTCAGAAATTATGCTCAATATTCAGGAATATGACAGGAGCGCTCATTCGAAACAAAAAAAATCAAGTAAACATGGGCTCTAAAACGCATACTTTGAAATTTATGAGCACTTGTTCATTAGAAGAGATGTGTTTCACAAGTAGCGAAGATGAACAAGTGCTCATAGCTCTTAAGGTATGCATTTTAGAGCACATGTTCACTGGACTTTCTTTTCTTATTTTCCAACATACTGCCACTTCCCAAAATATGGAAAGCAAAGAGTTTCACAGTAGCGAAGACCAAGAATTACTCATACCTCTCAAAGAACTCGTTCTAGAGCCCATGTATACTTGACTTTTTTGTTTGGAATGATCATTCCTGTCATATCCCTCAATACGACCATCACTTCTGAAACAATAGAAAACGTGCATGCAGGAGCGACGGACAGGGAAAACCTTTCCAATTAGGCGGCTGAATCTGCTCTTCGGAGTCTCTCTGACATTCATGCCACATTGTTTTCCTTTACTTTGCTTTTACCGCAACGTCGATCACATAAATTTTGGTTGCTCTAAATGTACCAACGAATGAAGCGAAAGAAGAACTTCAGTCGAACGTGTTCATACTCTCGACAACAGACACTGCTTTCTAGCGGTAGACGTACAATTACTTGCTTCTTAGTATGTGGGGCATCGTACTATACAACACATAAAATCATCTGACTAATTCCTACTACGAAGGTTGGAACTTTCATAGTGGCAACTATTTATTTACAGCTCTTACAAAATAGGGATGTGCTTCAAAGTCTGACTGACCTTCAAAGTAGTCACCAGCATTGTGTACAACCCGTTGCCAGCGATGTGGAAGTCGTAGTGCCAGTTGTATTGACAGTTCGAGCGGCGCCGTCTATTGCCCGACGAATTTGTAGCAGTTCTGAAGCGAATACCGTGAAGTGTTTCCTTCAGTTTAGAAATGGAGTTGAACTTACGAGGGCTTAAGTCAGGCGAATGCAGTTGGTCGTATAGCACTTAGTGGCCCCATCAGTCAAGCAAATCAGTAACAGCTTACACTGCACGTGCTTGAGCACTGTCATGCAAAATGATGGTCAGATGCTGCAGAAAGTGTCATCACTTCTGTCTCCATGCTGTTCATTTTTGGAACACAGCCTGCGACCAGCTTAGAGACAGAAGTGATGCACGACCTGACCACCATTTCGCAACACAATACTCAAGCGCGTACAATGCAAGCTGTTACTAAAACAAATAGATTTCCCTACCCACTCTTTTTATTCCAGCTACTACTGAAGGTGCCAAAATCTGTTTTTGCTTAACTAGAGAACCGATATGCCATTAATAAAACATTTTCAGACGGAAAGACAAAAACGTCGATAAGAAATACGTACATTAGACATATTCCCCGCAGTCCAACGTTAAACGCAGGCTTTTGATGAAACGTCAACACAACTCCAATACGTTTCAATAAAACTCTTCTGAGTGTTCGACTGTGTCATCATCTACCTCTCCATCTACGTGATTACTCGGCTACTCACAATTAAGTGCCTGGCAGAGGGTTCAATGAACCACCTTCAAGCTGTCTCTCTACCGTTCCACTCTCGAACGGCGCGCGGGATAAACGAGAACTTCAATTTTTCTGTGCAAGCCCTGATTTATCTTATCGTGATGATCATTTCTCCATATGTAGGTGGGTACCAACTGAATGTTTTCGCAATCGGAGGAGAAAACTGGTGATTGAAATTTCATGAGGAGATCCGGTCGCAACGAAAAACCCCTTTGTTTAAACGTTTGCCACTCCAATTCAAGTATCATGTCTGTGACACTATCTCCCCTATTTCGCGATAATACAAAACGAGCTGCCCTTCTTTGTACTTTTTCGATGTCACCTGTCAGTCCCACCTGATCCGGATCCCACACAGCGCAGCAATACTCCAGAATAGGGCGGACAAGCGTGGTGTAAGGAGTCTCTTTAGTAGACCTGCTGCACCTTCTAAGTGTTCTGCCAATGAATCGCAGTCTTTGATTTGCTTTATCCACAATATTATCTACGTGGTCGTTTCAGTTTAGGTTATCTGTAATCGTAATCGCTAAGTATTTAGTTGAATTTACAGCTGAGCCGTGCGGCTCAATCAGCGATATTCCCGCCGCCAGTATGGGTCGTCTACCCGCTGGTGTGCGCAGAGCGAGCGGTGGCGCCACCTACCGGGCCGACCGGGGAGCGAGGAAGAAGCTCTAGCAAGTAGCGGGGATTTTGCTTTGGGACGCCTGGCAGTAACGTCGTTTGGGACGTCTGGCGGACAGTACGGGCGCCGTGCGAGGCAGCAGGAAGAGCGCATCTAAAAGGGGCTGCTTACCCGGGTGACGGCGCCGTAGCAAATATCGCCGCCGTGGAAGCAGTCACGTTACTGGGAAGCCGCTTCCTGCTTGTCTCCTGGCACCGGGATCTGCGGCGACTGGCTTCGTCGAACAAGCAAGGCATGCACCAATGCAGGAGGACGTGCTACTGGGTATTAGAGGTATACAGCAATCTGGACCACCACCTCTGAAGGTCTCGCTATATGGTGGCACAACACGCAATGCGCGGTTTTCATGAGCAATAAAAATGGCGGAAATGATGTTTATGTTGATCTCTATTCCAATTTCCTGTACAGGTTCCGGAACTCTCGGCACCAAGATGATGCAGATCTTTTTTTGATGTATGTAGTTGCACTACATAAACCCTCTAATCTCACATCGACTGCTGCCGTATGGACTGACAATGGAAATACTGAGTAAAACAACGATAATGATGGAAAGATTCACCTACTAAATGTGTAGTTTCCACAATCCCAAACAAATGAGGTACTCTTGTAAATATAATATGATGCAAAAATGGCATGAGAGATGAGCACAATCAAACCCCTGGATCCATTTCAACCAAATTTAGCACAGAAACAGCAGACCCCTTGAGCATCAGCACTGTGGAGTTTATAACTTATATGACAGGGGCAAGAAACAGTTTTCCAGGCCCCAATATACAGACTGCCCTGCATGAAAGCTGTGTTGTGTTGGAGTATTAACAGCCTGCTTTATCAACCTGCTTTGTATGGCAGTCTGTGTATCGGTGCAAAAAAGTGGTTTTCAGGCTCCTGATGTGGGGTAAAAATGAAAAGAGAAGCGGAGGATGATATGGTCAGACAGAGAAGGGAGGAGAATGTCGCCAGAAGGAGAGGGGAGGACGATGTGATCAGAAAGAGGGGGTGGAGGAAATCGACAAAGAGAAGGGAAGAAGAAGAAGAAGAAGAAGAAAAAGTGGAGGAGGATGAGAGAGAGACGGGTGGATGAGTTAAACAGACAACGGTAGGAAGAGTTGTACACAGAGGAGGAGGAGGTGTGTTCCATTTTTGTGTCGAACCCATACGTGGGTGAATCTGCAGGGAGATGCCAATAAATCAATAAAGATGTTTTTGTGGGAGAAAGAGTGGGGTTATCTGATTTCTGACTGGTTTGATGCAGCCCGCCGAAAATTACTATCTTGTATATATCTCTTCATGTCAGAGTGTCACTTGCCCCCTACGTCACCACAGCTCTCTCTAGTACAATGGATGTTATTCCTTGATATGTTAACACTACCCTATGATCCCATCCCTTGTTTTACTTGTGTTTCTATCCAGTTCTACGGCAAGAAACGTTCGATTCTCTTCTTTTCTGCTTTTCTCGCAGTCCAGGATTCACGTCCATACAATGCCGTTCTCCTATGAAGATGTCTTGATTTTTCTCAAGCTTTGCTTCTTTTATGGAGAACTGACTCTATGGCGCCTTTACGTTTTCAAAGGCCTAACTGTTCGTCCTCCAACGGAGCTCAATGAATTTTTCCGTTGTTCTGTGTAGCATTCTCGTCAGGAACATAGATGCACGACCTGTGAAACTGGCTGTAGGATAGGTTTCGGATTTATCTATTGTTGGTGTGCACTTCTGACGAAGCTGGTACGATGCGGATCTCCAAGGTTGTCTACTACGTGCAAACTTCTTCACCTCTGCACAGCTACAACAGCCTACATGCACTTAACATGCTTACTGCATTCAAGCCTTGGTCCTCCTGCTCGAGTTTTAGCCCCATCCTCCTTCTGCAAACTCGTTGGCCGCTTTTAGAGTGTCATTTCGTAATCTGGGTCTGTCGGCATTTTCTGGTTTGGTTCAAAATGGTTCAAATGGCTCTGAGCACTATGGGACTTAACATCTATGGTCATCAGTCCCCTAGAACTTAGAACTACTTAAACCTAACTAACCTAAGGACAGCACACAACACCCAGCCATCACGGGGCAGAGAAAATCCCTGACCCCGCCGGGAATCGAACCCGGGAACCTTTTCTGGTTTGATACGACCATTACCGCTGCTTTACTTTTGTTGACATTTCAAAAATCTCCCGCCTTTTTAGTTCTCTGACGTTTCTGCTCGATGTACAGATTGAAAAACATCGCAGATAGCCTACAACCTTGCCTCGCTGCCTTTTCAAACAGGACTCACTTTTCATGACCTTCGACTAACTGCAGGCAGGTTTCTGTACGGGTTGTAGATAACCTTCCCCAAACTGTATTTTATTGATGTTGCTTTGAGAATTTCAAAGAGTGGGCCCCGATGGGTAGCCGCATGGTCTGGGCCGTCTTGTCACGGTCCGCGCGGATCCCCCCGTCGGAGGTTCGAGTCCTCCCTCGGGCACGGGTGTGTGTGTGTGTGTGTGTGTGTGTGTGTGTGTGTGTGTGCGTGTGTGTTAGTTTAAGTTAGATTAAGTAGTGTGTAAGCTTAGGGACCGATGACCTCAGCAGTTTGGTCCCATAAGACCTTACTCCAAACTTCCAACTCAAAGAGTATATTTCAGTCAACATTGTCGGAAACTTTCTCCAGATCTACAAAACAATATTATAAATGGAACTCTGGAGCGAGTACGAGTCCAGTGTCAAGAGATGTATGCATTACAGATCAAGGCGCCACTGTTAGTAGCTTCAATGCTGTTCTGGCTTCCTTCCTTCCTTCCTACTGCAGTTTCGCGAGTGTGTGTGTGTGTGTGTGTGTGTGTGTGTGTGTGTGTGTGTGTGTGTGTGTGTGTGTGTTGGGGCTTATGGGCGCTCAACATCGAGGTCATCAGCGCCCTGACACACGTTAAAAGGAACGAATGTGGACAGACCTAATAAAACTGAAGCACACACTCAAAGAAAGCAGGAAAAGAAGGATAACGCTACATAAGAAAGTAAAACCTAAGGAAAGGGAAAACATAGCAACACGAATGCCACAGGAAATCGTCACTGGCTGGCCACTTACATAAAATATGGGCGAGCTTGTCACACAGTGAGCAAATTAAAATCCTCTCCCTAAAAGCTTTGTAAAAACATTTGACATGGCACAGAACTTTAAAACTTAAACCACATTCGTCCGAGTGTTGCCTAAAAGAGATGGCAGGTCCGCTGGCAAGTCAGCCGCGGCCCGCTGGCCAGAAAATAAAACGCAATCCAATAAAACGTGGCGCACAGTGACCTGGACGCCGCAAGCACCACACATTGGAGGGTCCTCTCGCCGGAGCAGGAAGCCGTGCGTCATAGGGCTGTGGCCTATTCGAAGCCGAGTGAGGAGAACCTCGTCCCGTCGATGGGGCTGAAAGGAAGTACACCACACACGCGTTGTGGGCTTGACTATACGGAGCTTATTGTCAGTCACTTCCAGCCACTCATCCTCCCACCGACGCGTGACTCGTGAGCTCAACAGCGAGGTGAATGCGTGCAAGGGGATAGCACACTGACAGACTTGTGGGGCGAGACACGCCTCCTTGGCTGCGAGATCTGCCCTTTCATTCCCAGCAATGCCGACATGCCCCGGAACCCAGCAGAAAGCTACAACCTTCCCCAGTCGCTATAGTCGGAGGAAGGCATCCTGGATGGTCTGGACTATTTTATCTGCCGGATACAAATGGTGCTATGAGTGAAGGGCACTGAGTGAATCGGAACAGACAAGAAATTTAGGAGAGGAAGAATGTCTCATCTGCTCCAGCGCCCGCAAGATCGCAGACAATTCTGCATCAAAGACAGTAAGAGTCTGAGGCAGTCGGACCTTGAGGACACGATCCGGAAAAACAACTGAGCAACCAACGGAATCCCCTTGTTTCGACCCATCCGTAAAAACAGCTACATAGTCGTGGTGCTCCGATAAAATGGCGGAAAATGCTGCATTAAAACCGGTGGCAGGAGTGCAATCTCTCTTGTACTGCAATAAATCTAAAATCACTCCGGGCTTCTTCAGTAACCAGGGTGGCAGGCGGTTAAAACTCTGGATTTGGGGTTGTACAGACTCCACACCGAGGGACTCTAGTACACGTTGCACACGGATCCCAAACGGCAACGTAGCCCGGGGTCGGCGGGAAAAAAGGCGGTCCAGAGGTGGATGGGCAACAAGATGGTGAGCAGGCGAGCTGGGAGCTGCAAGAAAGTGACAAGCCTGGCGCGCACCAGCAGGAGCTGCCGCCGGGTGGTAAGTGGTGGTTCGCCAGACTCAGCACAGAGGCTGGGTACGGGACTGGTCCGATAAGCACCCGTGGCCAGTCGGATCCCAGCATGGTGGACAGCGTCAAGGATCCGTAAATAAGACGGCCTTGCTGACCCATATACTGTGCACCCATAGTCCAGCCGTGAACGCACGAAAGCTCGATAAAACTGAAGGAGACGCGCCCTGTCCGCTCCCCAAGACCTGTGGCTGAGGCACTTGAGGATGTTCAGTGCCTTCAGCGTTCTGGCTTTCAAGTCACGTAGGTGTGGCAGCCATGACAACCTGGAGTCAAAAATTAGGCCCAGAAACCGCACTGTGTCTCTAAAATGTAGGACAGTATCCCCCATATGCAAGGCAGGCAAAGTAAAAAGATGACGAGAACGATTAAAATGAACACAAGCACACTTTTCGGCAGAAAACCGAAAACCCGTCTTTGCAGCCCACTCCTCTAACCGCCGGACTGTTAGCTGCAACTGACGGCTCACGGTTGCAACACGAGGAGGAACAGAAAACAGCAAAGTCGTCCACAAACAAGGAGCACTGTACTGGACTCCTGACTGTAGACGTTACACTGTTGATGGCTATGGCAAAGAGAGTAACGCTTGAAACACTGCCCCGGGGGACACCGTTCTCTTGCTCAAAGCGATCAGACAGTGTGTTACCAACGCGGGTCCGAAAAAACCGCTGAGACAGGAAAGACCGAATGAAAATGGGGAGGCGGCCACGAAAGCCTCATTCATGCAGTTGTGCAAGAATACAGTGTCTCCAAGTAGTATCATATGCCTTACTGATATCAAAGAAGATACCAACACAGTGATGCTGACGGAGGAAAGCCTGCTGAATAGCCGCCTCTAGGAGGGTCAGGTTGTCGACCGTGGACCGAAATTTTCGGAATCCACACTGAAAGGGGCTAAGGAGCTGTCTGGTCTCTAACAGCCAGACCAGACGACGGTTAACCATCCGTTCCAGGGTCTTTCCGACACAGCTTGTCAAGGCGATACTGCGATAACTACCGGGACATGTGCGGCCCTTTCCTGGTTTGAGGAGAGGTATGAGGATTGCCTCCCTCCACGAGGTGGGGAACACTCCTGTCTGCCATATGAGATTAAAACATTCGAGGAGGATTTCCTTTGACGCTGCTGGCAGATGTCGAAGCATGGAGTACCGGATGCGGTCGTAACCTGGTGCAGTGTCAGAAGTCGCAGTAAGTGCCGATTCAAGTTCCCACATGGAGAAAGGGGAGTTGTAGGCCTCAGAACTGTTCGACCGAAAGTCCAAGTTCGCTCTTTCGACAGTCGCACGGTAGCGACGAAACGCTGGATCCTGGGTTGCAGTGGCAGTACTTTGTGCAAAATGCTCTGCCAGCGTCTGAGCAATGGCTTTGGGTGTTGTTTGGAGGCATCCCTGGTTCAGGACTGCAGCTATTGGTAAACGGCTGCGTCTACCGGAAATCCTCCGGATGGCTTCCCATACTTTTGTGGAACAAGTGAAACGGTTGATGGAGTCCAGGAACTCCTGCCATGACCTTTTCTTGCTCTCTTTGATGACACGGCGCGCCCTGGCTCTCGCGATTCGAAAGGCGGTAAGATTGACCGCTGTTGGGCGGCATTAAAATTGGCGAAGAGCCGGACGCCTGTCCCGGATGGCTGAACGGCACTCTTCTGTCCCCCAAGGCACAAGGCGCCGCTTAAGAGTGCCAGAAGACTGTGGTATGGACAGGTCAGCAGCATGATGGATCACAAGTGTGATGTGATCCACCCATTCCCGTACGCTGTTGTGGCGTTCAAAGACAGCCAACTGAGTGAACAGTGGCCAGTTAGCCCTGCCAATCATCCACGATGGCGGCCTCTGCTCTAGCAAATACACCATCCAGGAGACGAATGCGGATGGGGAAGTGATCGCTGGAATGAAGGTCGTCAATGAGTCGGTGAGAGTTGGAGAGCAGAAAGATAGGTCAATGGCTGAGAATGACCCAGTAGCAGTAGAGAAATGAGTCGGAGTACCTGTGCTGAGGATGCACAACACTTGAGATGTTAGGAGGCTCTCCAAAATTCGACCTCGAGTGCAAAGAGAAGTGGAGCCCCACAGAACATGATGGGCATTGAAGTCTCCCAGGAGGAGAAATTGGCGGGGGAGTTGGTCGATAAGATCTGTGAGAGCGTCTAAGGTCATTGCATCCAGAGGGGGTAAATAAAGGGAGCAAACGGTAAGCCGCCGACGTGAATGAATTTCAACTGCAACTGCTTGCAGGTCGGTATCCAGGGGGAGAGCAGAGGAGTGGTGGTCTTTATTGACAAACACGGCGACTCCGCCTTTGGCCCTTTCTCCAGTCAGGTCATCTTTGCGATATAATGTATAGCCCCCTAGTACAGGAGCATCAGATGGTTTGAAATGCGTTTCCTGTAAACACAAGCACAGGGGGCGTTGCCGTGCTAGGAGGTTAAGTTCCTCCACATGTGCCCGGAATCCATTCATGTTCCACTGTGTAATGGGAGCCATCTATCAGCGTGGAAGTACCTTCATTCTCACTTTCTGTCGGGGAGGAGAGCCCACAAGAGGTGGAGGCTCAGTTTTGGGGCGAGATGATTGCCCCAGTCTGACATCAACCTCCATCGCCTCTAAAGAGGAGTCGAGAGAGACGTCAGAGAGAATGACATCAACATCAGCAGACTGTATAACTTCAGTCTCCTTCAGCGGGCGAGTCTTTACCTTTGGCTTTGGCTTAGATTTTTTGGTCTGAGGTGGCACTGGAGCCAAAATCTCAGAAGACTGGACCCGGGAAGGGGCAGGAAGTTCCATGATGTCAGCTACCACGGCCTGGTCAGAACGCTGGGGGGGAGCAGCAGGCTTCACAGGAACGGCAGCAGCACACGTACATTGACAAGCGCAGGTGCTAGTGCTGGCAGTAGCAACCTCCGTTTGTGTAGCGGCATCAGTTTTCAAGACTGGCTGTTTCAGAACGGAAGAAAAGGTGGCAGCGAACGTGGGCGGCTGCAGGGACTTGTATATTTTCTTTGCCTCACCATACGGGATGCGTTTTGTGGTTTTAAGTTCCTGGATCTTCCGTTCCTCAAGGAAAACTCTGCATTCCCTACTACACACAGGGTGGTCCCCAGAGCAGTTGACACACTTGGGAGGAGAGGAGCAACCAACTCCCCCATGGGCGGCTTTACCACATTTCCCGCAAGTGGCTTCCCCTCTACAGCCGAGAGTAGTGTGGCCAAAGTGTTGGCATTTAAAACACCGCATGGGGTTGGGGTAATAGGGCCGTACACTAAGAGGTAGGAAACCTGCCTTCACATGCTCCGGCAATTTGGTGCTGTTAAATGTAAGGATAAATGAGTCAGTCTTTATGAGAGTACCATCCACCCGTTTCATAACGTGTTGCACGTCCACAATTCCTTCCCGGGACCATTCAGCCTTCAGTTCGTTTTGGGGAATGTTAACAAGATCTCTGCAAGTCACAACACCCTTGCTGTAGTTCAAGGTGTTGTGAAATTCAGTCTCTATCGCAAACTCCCCAAGAAATAGTGCCTTCTGAAGGTTCTGGACTTGCTGGAAGCTAGATGTTTCAACCAACAAGGTGCCATTTCGCAAGCGCTTCACAGATTTTAATGTGCCAGCAATACGTTCTAAGCCCTTCTGTATATAAAACGGTGAAACTTTATCGAAACTGCCATCTTTTCTTTTAATTATAAGAAACACATTCTGCGAAGCAGCATGTGTTCTGTTACTACTACCTGAATCAGGAGGACCGGCTACACGAGCCCTCTTGTTAGATTGGGTGTTAGAACCTACCAGCGGCCCACCCTTTCCGCTGGGAGGAGAAGAAGAAAAGTTCGAGGGTTCCATCCCGGTCCCACGAGCAGCTAGGGAACTAGAAGTCCACCTAGACCGAGCACCGCGTGCCTAGGTAAGCCTTATACAACTGAGGTGCGGCAGGTACCCCAGAGGTTGCCGGCTAACAACTGTTCCACCTCAACAGCCATGCATGTCATCAGCGCGCATCACACCTTGAGATTGAGGGGTTGTTTATAGAGGTTTATCCCATCCTCGCAATCCGGGCGGTCAAGCCAAGACACCTATTCCCTGAGACGGACGGTGGTCGTTGAAGTATGCCCAGAGCTTACAGTGACAGGGGGCTGGCGGCGCACACCAGTCCCCAGCGCAGGAACCCCGGAGTCGCCAAGCCCGTACCCAGCAAATGAATGCTGAGCCCCTGGGGCCAGTTTCGCGAGTATGACGGATCAGAGAACGGTGACGCTGCAGTCGCTTCCTAGCTGTCGGCTCCATACCAACACGCAGTAATGCAAAAGCAGTGACGTAGCACGGAAGTTGACCGCACGATTTGGCTACTGTAGTGTACCATTGACAAGGCGAAGATGACTGACTTTTGGGATGAGAGAACCTCTGAAGAAGCTGTGTTTGGTGACGCAGTCGAGGGTGAAAGACGAAAATTAAGTAATGTCGAGTACACAATTGCTAATTTTCTCCGTAAAATTTACAGTGACGTATGGCTCATTTAAGGTGGAAAGCTTACAAGTTCGTCCAATGCAAACAAATGTTATATTTTTGTTTACTAAATTCATATCTGCCTTCGAGATTATAAGAAGTGTCCGGGAAGTAATGACGAATTTGAATTTTGCGCCATTTTGGCATATCACGGTAATAGCCGTCGTTTTCTCATGTTTGTTATCTGCAGTCCTTCCCAAGAGTAACTTGATACCCTTTTGTGAGGTGATCATTGTTGTTTCATGTTTATTTTCGTCATGGAGTGGAAGACAACTGAGCTACGCATCCAAGTGATAAAAAGTTATTGCAAAAACCGTGAAAGTTCCACGGCGTGTGACTCTCGCACAGAATGCTGCTCCAACCCAATCATCATCCGGAAGTAGATCCAGAAGTTTGAGACCACGGGTTCTGTCTCAAACGATAAGAAAACAGGACGGCCATGTTCTGTTCGAATACAAGAAAACAATGTTGTCGCGCGTGACAATGTGACCGTAAATCCCATAAAATCGAGTCGCCAACAAGTTCAACAACTGAATTTATCACGAAGTTCACTGCATGAAACCTTTCAAAAGATCTGAAAATGCTTGCGTACAAGATTCAACCCACACGGAAGTTGAAGCCTCCAGATCATGGAAAGAGACATCGATCTATTCAATGGGTCTTGGCTGAACGAGCGGAGAACGAGAACTTACCAAAAAGAATAATGTTGTCAGATGAGGCGCACTTCCACCTTAGTGGGTATGTCAACAAGCAGAACCGCAAGATTTGGAGCAACGAAAATCCGCGAATGACTGTGGAAGATGAGTTGCGTCCACAACGCGTGACTATGTGCTGTGCGTTCTGGGCAGGAGGAGTGGTCGGCCCGTATTTTTTTTTTTTAATAATAAAGGAGCTGCCGACCGTTACCGAAACATCCTTTGATTTTTTTATTTCAGAAAGATGGTGCGACATGTCACACATACCGTGAAACTATTGCTCTGCTGAAAGAAAAATTTCATCAAAAAATCATGCGATCTTACTCCTTGTGACTATTTTTTGTGGGGATTTGTGACATCAAAAGTGTACGTGAACTAACCACAAATAATATACCAATTGAAGCATGAAATTAAAAGGATTATTAACGGAATCCCACCAAATGTTTGTAAACACTTACCGAGAACTTCAATGAACAGATTGTTCGTTGCTGCGCGGCCTTTGGTGGTCATAGGGAGGATATAATTTTTCATACATAAATGGCAGAAGTTACTTAAAGTGTCTGTAAAAAAAAACCATTACATTTTCAATAAGTTTCGTATATTCCACAGCACCTTAATATTCGACCCTACTTCCCGTACACCCTCTATATCACTGCTAATCGATACATCACTGCATTGGTAAATAGTAGTCCTTGTGCCAACAGATGTGCATCTAGTTCTCGTGTACTCGCTCTCCTTCATACTAGTTCAAATAGTTCAAATGGCTCTGAGCACTATGGGACTTAACTTCTGAGGTCATCAGTCCACTAGAACTTAGAACTACTTAAACCTAACTAACCTAAGGACATCACACAACACCCAGTCATCACGACGCAGAGAAAATCCCTGGCCCCGCCGGAAATCGAACCCGAGAACCTGGGCGCGGGAAGCGAGAACGCTACCGCACGACCACGAGCTGCGGACTTCATACTAGTCCAGCCGGCCGGTGTGGCCGAGTGGTTCTAGGGGCTGCGGTCTCGGGCATGGATGTGTGTGATGTCCTTAGGTCAGTTAGATTTAAGTAGCTCTAGGGGACTGATGACATCAGATGCTAAGTCTCATAGTGCTCAGAGCCATTTGAACCTACCAGTCCACTTGCATCCTACAATAGCCTCTAGTGACGAGTTTCCAGTTACATGGGAGTGAAGTCTGCGAACGTACGGAAACGCCGAGTTCAGAGATAACGTCGCAAGGTCGGCTGACGAGATCACACCGAGTGAAGAGGCGACATTCCTGATCTCTGATCTGCAGGACCCGCATTTACGGAGTAAAAGCGGACACACGGCCGAGAGCTCAGAATCCGCAGAACAGCGAAAAGGGGGCGGTAAGGAGCACGTCAGCGCCGGACCAGGTGTCCAGGGCCGGCGCTAATGAACTTCACATCCTGACAGCCGCCTCCGACAATAATAAGTCTCTTACTGCGCCGAAGCGCGAATCACAAGCGGATTACGGCCGCCGCCGCCGCCGCGGCCGCCGCTCTCCGCCCCCGCATAATCGATGCGGCGCTCTGGCTTTGGGATAACAGCAGCACCAGCCGCCGGAAGGCCCGTATTTTTCCCGTCAAGCGGTTTACCGGCCTCTGCTCCATTTAATATCCCACTGCCATGCAGAATGAAATGCGGGGCATTTTATTTTTTCAATGATGGGAAATACTTTATGGCTCGTAAAACAGGACCTCAACGTAATCCGCCTGAAAAATTTAAGCAGCACTTATTCCGCCCTGATCTACTGTCAAACAAGCTACCGTCGGACGTCATTTTCTGAAATGCTAATTCAGTCGTTTTTTTCCGACGCGTCTCCTAGAGTGTGAGTGGAAACTTATTATCCTGTGATTTATTTTTCAACACCTTCCTTCCAGTGTCATACTGGCACAGGTAACTGCAACACCACAGCGGAAAATCTGCACCTTAGAAAGAGCCAACATCATAGTCGTAAAAGTCGGAAGTAGGGTCCTGAGAAACAAAGCTCTTTAGAGGCTGAATCCAGTGTTGTCCTGAGGAGTATACAGGGTGGTCCAATGATCGTGACCGGCCTAAATATGTCACGAAATAAGTGTCAAACGAAAATACTACAAAGAACGAAACTCGTCTAGCTTGAAGGGGGAAACCAGATGGCGCTATGGTTGGCCCGCTACGTGGCGCTGCCACAGATCAAACGGATATCAACTGCGTTTTTATAAATAGGAGCTCCCATTTTTTTTACATATTCGTGTAGTACGTAAAGAAATATGAATGTTTTAGTTGGACCACTGTTTTCGCTTTGTGACAGATGGCGCTGTAATAGTCACAAACATATAGCTCTCAATTTTAGACGAACAGTTGCTACCAGGCAGGTTTTTTAAATTAAAATACAGAACGTAGGTACATTTGAACATTTTATTTCGGTTGTTCCAATGTGATACATGTACCTTTGTGAACTTACCATTTCTGAGAACGCATGCTGTTACCGCGCGATTACCTGTAAATTACACATTATTGCAATAAATGCTCAAAATGATGTCCGTCAACGTCAGTGCATTTGGCAATACGTGTAATGACATTCTTCCCAACAGCGAGTAGTTCGCTTTCCGTAATGTTCGCACATGCATTGACAGTGCGCTGACGCATGTTGTCAGGCGTTGTCGGTGGATCACGATAGCAAATATCCTTCTACTTTCCCCACAGAAAGAAATCCAGGGACGCCAGATCCGGTGAACGTGCGGGCCATGGAATGGGTCTTCGACGACCAATCCACCTGTCATGAAATATGCTATTCAATACCGCTTCCATGGCACGCGAGCTATGTGCCGGACATCCATCATATTGGAAGTACATCGCCATTCTGTCATGCAGTGAAACATCTTGTAGTAACATCGGTAGAACATTACGTAGGAAATCAGTATACACTGCACCATTTAGATTGCCATCGATAAAACGAGGGCCAATTATTCTTCCTCCCATAATGGCACACCATACATTAAGCCGCCAAAGTCGCTGATGTTCCACTTGTTGCATCCATCGTGGATTTTCCGTTGCCCAATAGTGCATATTATGCGCGTTTACGTTACCACTATTGGTGAATGACGCTTCGTCGCTAAACAGAACGCGTGCAAAAAATCTGTCATCGTCCCGTAATTGCTCTTGTCCCCAGTGGCAGAACTGTACACGATGTTCAAAGTCGTCGCCATGCAATTCCTGGTGCATAGAAATATGGAACGGGTGCAATCGATGTTGATGTAGCATTCTCAACACCGACATTTTTGAGATTCCCGATTCTCGCGCAATTTGTGTGATACTGATGTGCGGATTAGTCGCGACAGCAGCTAAAACACCTACTTGGAAATCATCATTTGTTGCAAGTCGTGATTGACGTTTCATATGTGGCTGAACACTTCCTGTTTCCTTAAATAACGTAACCATCCGTCAAACGGTTCTGACACTTGGATGATGTGGTCTAGGATACCGAGCAGCATACATAGCACACGCCCATTGGGCGTTTTGATCACAATAGCCATACATCAACACGTTATCGACCTTTTCCGCAATTGGTAAACAGTCCATATTAACACAACTAATATATCACGAAGCAAATACCGTCCGCACTGGCGGAATGTTACGTGATACCACATACTTATACGTTTGTGACTATTACAGTGCCATCTATCACAAAGCGAAAAAAGTGGTCCAACTGAAACATTCATATTTCTTTACGTACTACACGAATACGTAATAAAAAATGGGGGTTCCTATTTAGAAAAACGCAGTTGATATCCGTTTGACCTATGGCAGCGCCATCTAGCGGGCCAACCATAGCGCCATCTGGTTTCCCCCTTCAAGCTAGACGAGTTTCGTTCTTAGTAGTTTTTTCGTTTGATGCTTATTTCGCGAGATATTTGGCCCGGTCACTATCAATGGACCACCCGGTATATGAAACATCAGGTTTTCGTGAATATAACAAGTCTCCAACCTGCATTAATTCGGCAATGCCCAATATTACACATTTTTAAAAGCCACGCATTGCTCTCTGCGGGGGAGGGGAGAACAGTTGTAACTAGGGCGAAAGCATTATCACTGACCACGTTTGGTACTTCTTGAGGGCACCAGAAGTTAGCGGCTATCACGCCGCACAAGGTAGCTGAGATCCTTTGATTATGTGCACAATATGTTTTTAAATACTTCATGTTGTCTTTCTGCGTATGAGCCAGGAGACAAATTATTTCAGTTCTTTTTCGAGTGGACAACGCTCTTCGGAAGTTCTGAAATAAGCAGGGACAAAATATAGGAACTGAAAGGTTTTTTCACAACCTGTATAGAAAAGAGATTACCGTTCTAATAGTCGAAGAACGCAAAACAGGAGCTGGAAAGGAGTCACACGCCGTGGGACTTTCACGGTTTTTGCAATAACTTTTTATCACTTGGATGCGTGGCTCAGTTGTCATCTGCTCGTAGGTTTTGATTTTTCATCCTATAACCTATATAAAGTATCGTCTAGCATGGAACCCAAAATATTCCCAGAGGCCACACATTCTTTCGCTTTTCTGTAATTAATTCCGATCACTATTCATAAACTGATAGTAAAAGAAAATATCTAACGTGACACACGTGGCCATGTGTAAACGTAAGCTTACATTCCGAGTGTCATACACATGTTACATGTATTCATTTGTGCATTTCAGTCCATAGCAACGGCTGATTTAGTGGCCTGGCGTAATTCGGTATGGCGCTTGCGTTCGCGGCACCTCTCTTCTACAATGCGGACTGTCTCCCCAATGTATGATTTTCCGCACTGACAGGGAATTTGATAAACGCCTGGTTTTCGAAGGCCTAGGTCATGTTTCACGTAAGCCAGTAGAGTCAAGGTTTTTCCAGGGGGTCGGAATACATATTTCACACTGTGTTTCCACAGGATTCTGCCGATTTTTCTTGAGGTGTTTCCGACAAACGGAATGCACGCCAACGACTTGTGTTCTTCCGCTTCTTCTTCTTGTTCTCTTGGCGCAGTCTGTCTGAGTGCGTGTCTTATTTGCTTCTGGTTGTACCCATTTTTCCGAAATGTTGTCTCGAGGTGCTGCAGTTCTGCTGGAAGGCTCTCCTCATCGCAGATCGATGGCGCCCTGTGTGCGCAAAACGCCTTCACGCTGGGAGCTGTGGTGGCGACTGAAGGCATTTAGGTGTAGGTTTTCTGTATACACTGTGTCCCAGCTTGCCGTCAGGTTTCCGTTTCACCAGGACGTCAAGAAACGGTAGGGCACCATCCTGCTACACCTCCATCGTGAACTGTATGCTGGGGTGCAGCGAGTTGAGGTGTTCGAGAAATTCATTTAAGCTGTCCCGTCCATGTGGCCGAACAACGAACGTTCGTTACCAACATATGAGTACTTTCCCCTGGTGAAACTACCTTACGCTACTTCCAAATATAAATTTATTTTTATAACGAACTGCTCGCTACGCCCCTAAGCTGACTGCGCCGCGGTCTCCCCTACGCCGTTTCGACTGGTGGGCCGGTCGCCTTCCTCAGGAAGTAGCGAGCCAGCGGCTGCTGTAGGGTGGGGCTGCGGCAGACGCCCTGCGCCGGCGGCCTCCGCCCCCACTCCACCCCACCCCGCCCCACCCCCCGCCTACTTGGCGAGCTGGGCCACGCCTCGGGCATAACCGTACCACGCGGCCACGGCAAGCAAACGCGGCCGTGTTTGCGCAGGCGGGGGCGGCGCGGCATCGCTGTCAATATCGGAAAGCGGCAACCCGGATCACCCACTTACTGCCCCCCGGCTGGGGCGCGTCAGACGTCTGCCTGCCTGCCTCCCTCTCTATCTATCTATCTATCTATCTGCCTGCCTGGGCAAACACTTTGTCTCTCGCGCCCGCCCCCAAGCCGTCACGTCTACTCGGCTCAGCAAATGCGACAGACAGGCCACAAGAGCAACGCAGGTGTACACCGAGTAAGCAGGATTTTATGGTACTGACTACAATGTCGACATCTAAACGAACGAGGTATAGCTCACATAGTCGTGAGCGTTTCCCGCCTCCGTAGCCGATGTCGCTAGCGGTGGCACTCGATTCGCAAGTAGCCAGTTCGAATCCCGGTGGCAGGAGAAAACTCCTCCAGTGTTTGGCCTGCAAGGGGAGCTGAGGTGATGACGGCAGATTTCTCATCTACACACTTTACACCAATGTCCTACATTGAAGTTCAAATCTTCCGCAGTGTCTCAAGAAGTGATGGGTCAACAACAACAACAACAAAAACAACATCTACTACTAATACTACTGATGATACGAATGAATATTGGTACTTTTACAAAGGAAAGTTTTGCAAACGCAACAATCAGTCGCTGGAGGCTGATTGTTGCTGTGTTCTGAGAATACTTCATACTTGCATTGCAGCAGTTGTGCCAAGTGTGTGGGCGCAGTCGTTGAAGTGCCTGCTATGGCATCGTCGTCACGAAGAGAGATTCGGGCAGTTTTGCGGTAGAGCTTCGCGCGTGGTTTAAACATACACCACTGCTTTGAAGAAATGACTCTTGCGTTGGGTGATGTGTGTCCACATCGTACAACTATATTCAGATAACCACTCGGTCTTCAGGCCACACGTGGCCCATCGGGACCATCCGACCGCCGTGTCATCCTCAGAGGACGATACAGATAGGAGGGGCGTGGGGTCAGCACACCGCTCACCCGGTCGTAATGAAGGTATTCTTGACCGAAGCCGCTAATATTCGGTCGAGTAGCTCCTCAATTGGCATCACGAGGCTGAGTGCACCCCGAAAAATGGCAACAGCGCGTGGCGGCCTGGATGATCACCCATCCAAGTGCCGACTACGCCCGACAGCGCTTAACTTCGGTGATCTCATGGGAACCGGTGTATCCACTGCGGCAAGGACGTTGCCACAATTATATTCAAGGTGGTACAGAAAATTCCAAAGAAGAAATTTCACTCTGGACGACGCTCAGAGGATGGGAAGGCCACGATAATCTGTTACAGTGCAAAACATTTATACGAAGGTAGGCGAGTGACCCATAAGCAGATAAAGGATACCTTAAGACTGACGGAAGAGCTGGTGACGCGACATATGGATTGGTGCCAGGAGATGTTAAAGAAGTTTGCTAAGTGTTAATCTCAGCATGTGAATAACACTGTGACAGCTGACGAGACGGCTGTACGATTATGACGCGCCGATTAAGACTCAAAACAAAGTTTCAGTCTTTCAAAATGACGACACACCCGCAGCTGTTAGAAAATCCCGATCAGTATAGAAGAAAATGACAGCTGTCTTTTCGACGTTATCAAGCTATTTCCGACACGTGTAGGAAAACACCTGTCGCGTTCGGAAAGGCATAAGCCCTTGAGCCTGTCTAGGAGGATCCGACTATACATCGCTTTACGCAGAATAGGAAGACACCAATCCATTAGTAAGTGGCTACCTCTGCACGCCGCAACGCGGCTCTGCCATCACCAGTAGCCGACAGAACGAGGCAGCAATTACATATCACAAGATTTTCTTACCAAAGAAAGGCTAGCTGAGGGGAACAGTTCCTTAGTAAATTAATTTGTTATCAACATGCGAATGTATCCATTATACTGCACGAAGAGTTACGCCACGCGCTGCTGCACCGTCTAAGACAGGCACTGGCATCCTTTGGTGACCCGCGGGCCTAATTCACACGCTTGTATAAACTAGCAGGCACCTCGACAAGTGTCGCGACAGCAGCGCTCCTGGTGCATAATGTCGAAACTTAAATTTTTATGCGGTGGGTATTTGTGCAGCTTTTTTCAGGCAGTCCTTCATTATAAGTAACTGCGTCATCCGCGGAAAGTCTGAAGTTACTATGAGAGGTCATTAAGACACAACACGAACAGCGAGGGTCTCAACACACTTTCCTGGGGCATACATGAAGTTACATCTGCGTCTATCGATGACTCTGCATCAGAGATAAGAAGCTGTGTCCCCTAGCAACCAAGAAATCCTCAATCCAGTTATAAATTTTAATAATACCTCGTATTATCGAACTGTCGATAATAAGCGTAGTAGTTATTCACTGTAATACTTCATCTATCAGACTGGCCTTCAGTGAGTCAACTGAGAAAAGAGCGGTGAGTTTCACATGATCTATGTTTTCACGCAGCAAGTAAAACAGTGACAGTTTAAATTTGTCCTGTTATTGTTGTTTCTATTTTCCATGGTTTTGTTACTGTTAAACACTTGAGAACTCTTACGTCAGTACAGTTGCTTGGATGGCGATGTGTTGAAGAAATCAGTCTCCAGTATTAAATTGAGTTACGTCACTCACTAAACATTAAAATATTGAGTCATCACTTATTATTACTGTTTATTTGGTTTAATAGTAATAATACAGACGTTGGGTTATTCCAACATTCCCAAAAATAAAAAACGTGAAGTACTTACTGCATTTTTACATAAAGTCTGCAACGTAATAACGAAACTTCACCATACTTAAGATGTCGTAAACTTCAGAGGACTTACCTGAAACAAAAAACAATGATTATAATTATGTTTCATGTCTTTAGTAAGTTTAGTAAGTTTGGTTGCTGAATCGTTTCAACAAGCATGCATAAAAATACAAGTATGGTAATCTGAGATCTCCTTCATGTACTAGATTGAGGTTAAATTATTGGCGCTTTTCAAGCTCAGAAACGTTGTTACACAGAAGTAAAAGGATACAGATAAAGCGGAGATTCGCGTTAGAGTCACTGGCGATGCAAACCATAACAACAACAATAAAAACATAGTATTCAACAATCATTATTTTTACTTGTTTTCATTGCACCATTTGATTTTTTTGGAGAATTGTTATTCACTTATAAAGTGATATAGTACAGTCTACATTGCATGTCTCCTTAGATTCTCTTCTGGCTGTTGAGAGGAAACCTCGATAAGAAATAACAACACATCTCAGATAGAACGGGCCATTCAAAGAAATCAACGTACCGTTCTTTCTATTTATGGTAAACTGCAATCAACACACTAGACGTTTCATTTATGATGATGTACTGACTTTAAGGTGGGATTCGTTCGCAGCGTCTGACGTACTGCGAGTGCGACGAACGCGTGACTGGTGATTCCTGTACAGCGTCAACCGCACACCGTTGGTTATCTGATGTGCCTGTAATTGAGGAATAAGTGGGTACGATTTGTTGTTTTATCTTATGTTTGAAGAAGCTGAAGATGAAGAAACGGGAAATGCTGAAACACATCCGGTTTTCCGAACAAAAACTGAGGAAGGTTGTTTTGAACAACCCATCAGTCGGTACTTGTTGAAAGATGTCCAGATATTTGAGGACAATTTGAAAATGAACACAACGCATTAAAGCTAAGTCATCGATCTCGTCATAGAAGAGACAAAGAAACATTCCTCTCCCAGATATCTACGTCATGTGCAGACAAGAAACTAGTTTCACACTGAGATACGTAAAATTAACAATGTGTAAGTGATTTATTAATAATACAGACAGTATAAAAATGAAAACAGTATAATACAGCATGGCTACGAAGTCTTTCGCGACGTATTTCTTGAGTAAAAATCTCTCGGTGTACATGCCGCGTCAAATCAGGATAAATCCTGATTTGACGCGGCATGTACACCGAGAGATTTTTACTCCAGTATAATACAGCAATATGAAATAAAAACTGACTGCAATATTAGAAGGTTTGGAAAGATTGCATTTCAGTCTCCGTGTATTCAGACCGAGCAATGACAGTGTTGTCCACACTTGATGGCCCTGGAGTTGTTGAGTGTGCGTTAAGTATTCGGTGATGAACGATGCACGGGAGAGTAAGAGTCGAAGGAAATTGCATTTTCTACATCAATAAGCATTTAAAGAATCCTTAATTTGGCTTCACCGATTAAATTATGATTATTTTGTTTACATTGTTGGCGATGCTTTTAAAAAATAAATCGATGTCATCACCGTGATTTTCTTTAGCCAGTGGTTTTAGTACCGTTTCTCTCGTCCCGGCGAGAATTTACTATCGTCAAGATTCTGCCATTTTGACGTCTCATGTTGCCGAGTGGTCTGAATTTCTAGTACTGACAAAAAAGCTATTTTTAACTATCGTCTTTCAAGAGCTCGCAGAGTTTCTGTAAACGCTTTCGCTGTCTTAAGTCAACCTGCAGCCAGAAATGACTGATAATTTGGTTACTGCCGCTTGCTGTTTACACAGTTTACTTAGAGATGCATCCTTAGAGAGAGAGAAAAAAAAGGGCCTCGTTTTGAATTAAACAGAAATGGATCACTGCCTACTGAAAATTTTGGACTATTAGCAAGTAGTGGCAGTTATGCACATGCTGATGGACTTTCTGTGCGAGATTCACTTACAGACTATTTGAACAGGCGTGCGGGTGCAGGGACAACATCCTGGGAAAGTATTCAAGTTGGCAGGAGTCAGCAGGCTTCCGGCCCCCTGACGTTACTGAATTACACTTGAATAATATACATTATGAATTAAACTTGCATAATATACGTACTTTGTGTACTCTTCATTGTTATAATAATAAATGCGTAACACGCATTATTTGCCCGAAAATAAACTGAAAATATATAGTACTTGTTCTCTCCACGAATTCTGCTATTTCTCTCCAAGCATAATCTTTCACAATGTGGTCCTTGTAACGATACATCGTGGACGCAAGGAAATTTTGAAACCATTTCCACCAATTTCTAATTTCCTACCACCGTAAGCAATACTTTTCCCTCGGACACACTCACTTGGCCTGCTTTCCGGCTGGCTCTATACCGCTTTCCAACCGGCTCGACTCAGTCGCAGGCTGCCGTAACGCCAGTCGCAGGTAGCTGACGCTTCGTAAAATGAGTGTCCCATTTAATACCGTCTGCAACAGTACAGTGCATCAGACGCTGCGTAGGAGTCCCACCTCTAAGCATTCATTCATTGCGACAACCTGCAGACCACTGAAAGAATAGTTACTAGTATATGACACTTAGTTACACCGAAAGATGTTGCTGGCCACTGTGACGTGAATGGGGTGAAGAGAGGTGAGAGGGGGGGGGGGATTATGGGAGAGAGACACGTCGGCAGCACGGCTTCGTTTCTGTGTGTCGAGCAGCCACATCGGATCGAACTTAAAAGGAAACAACGTTTTAACAACCGAGACAATGACTGAGGTCTCCGAAAACAATATTGTATCTACGGCTTCAGCTCTTGCTCTTAATTTTTATGCGGCAGAATACGCAAGCACTGTTTGGTTCAGCTTGGCCCATACGACGTGGCGGGCTGTAGCCCACAATGAAACCAGCACGGTCGTTAATGAGTGCCTGAAACGAACACACGTCGAAAACAACAGTACTGCGCTGGTATCGCAGCCCCCAAAATAACGGCGACAGAGGGCTTCAAGGTGTGACAACCGAACGGTAGATCCCAACAAGACTTAACAATCATTTGCTCATCATCGCCTCTTTTACGACACACGTCCAGGGAAAGTTTCTCCGGACCTCTAGTGCATTGGATAAACTACCGACAATGGGAAGTCGAACCTTTAGCATCCCAAAACAAAACACCTCGCAGACTGAGTTACCAAGTGCACTGACAGACTTGTTTCTAGTACGCCTACCACTAGCAACGCGGTTGTTAATGGAATTACAACCAACGGCTGTCCAGCAGGTATTTTCTAGGTGTCTAGTCTAAGGGTTAGTAGTGGAGGGGCTTTAACTCGCCGCTATATTTGACTACCCTTGTTCTTTGTTTCGGGGAAGCGTCTAGGACGAAGTGTGTCAACACACTCCTACAGTGCGAGGGGATACTGAAACGTAACAGTCCATTGAGGCCTATTTAAATGAACAAGTCTGATTCAGGATTGCACATGTAAATAAAATCTGTAACTCAACCAGAAAAACTTATAACTGAGAAAATAACTGTTTAATCTATTTCAGTTCAAAGTGTAGAAGCTCTGTAAATGGAGGGAATAATTCCCGTGAAGGGAGTCTCCAGTAATTAATAGAAAATATAAATGTATTATTGTAATTTCTTATTTGACAGTTTATTCTCGAAAGAATTAACAGACATGTACTAATATCGTAGTGTACTTACTGTACTGAGCAGACATACCTTTGTATACGTATTTTCAGTTATTTTGTAAAAAAATTTAATCGTTAATTAATCAAATGTTCATCTTAAACAATGTCGAGGATTGTTCGAGATTGTTAAGAAAGTATAAAGGGTGGCTACCATGTTGGCAGAGGGGGTCAGTCTGGTTCTGGATTTTGCGCAATGACCATGTAGCTGCTCTTTTTGTATTGTAAGTATTGTTTGCCTGTGTAACAATAATTTTGTTTTAAGGTACAATAATTGTGTTTAAAAAACATAATACAAGATTGATTTTTAATTTTAACTTTTCTGAAGTTGGAATTTTACAGTAACTGTCCCCAGGAGTTACGCAGCGACAGATTGCCTGATACGATGAGTAAATCAATCCCTAAGAATGTTATAATACGAAAGATGGGGAGCCACGGCTGCACTTAGAAACGATGCTAAACCTCCTACTGTAAACCTGAACAGAAAAATCTAGTATTTTCTACTAGACTCTGTAGTCACAAAACTGAAACCTTCAGTAGCACATCAATTATTCTGCGAATTCCCTTATACTTTCCGTACAAGTCGTTCGAATGCTCAGCTCCAGGAAGAGTTTTTTGATGATCAGCAAAACGGTGGAAAGTAATATGTTCACTTTCGACAGTCCTTTACAAAGGTAATTTTTTTCCCCATTACTGTCATTTGAAATTCTAAAATTCGGGTCTTTTCTCAGTACTCCAGCAGCTTCCAGAGTATATTAGGTTCAATATTCTATTCGCCCTAACCCGTTTCTCTAAAATGTATTTTACCGAAGAAATATCGGAAGGCACCACAGTTTCGGAGAAGCAGTGCATGTATAAACGTCGTTTCTGTACTGCCCAATGTTTACGTCAAGATTTTATTCGACTCACTGAAGAGGTCATTGCTGGTCAATTCTAGGTAAGTTGTCTGTGATCTACGTTTGGGACACTACGTTCATTTTCTCTTTCGAGCCTAATGTTTTGATTTCTTTAATGCTAGTACTCTTGACACGAAATAATTAGAGTGGAGAAGTAAAGTGATTTAATTCTCTCTCTCTCTCTCTCTCTCTCTCTCTCTCTCTCTCTCTCTCTCTGACAGAACAGGACAGAAGACATCGGGGCCTATTAAACAGAAGTGCTATTCGGTAGCAGGCAAACGCAAGACACAGAGCGGCAATTGTACGACCGAGCGAAATTGCGCCTCAGTTGCTGTTGCCAACCACTTCCGAGGATGACACGACCCCCTGATGGAGGCAGCGGCAGGCATCCGGTTGCTCCGCCCCCACCCACGCAGGAGGAATCCGACACGGCGCGAAACGCGCGCCAGCAGGTAGTAATTGGCAGCGCTCGCTGCTGGTTGCGGCGGCCGCCGCCAGATGTAGCGGCGAGCCAGCCCGGCGCCCCGAGCTGATCAATGGCGGTCGCTCTGGTCCGCCCGCATCAGCAGCGCGTCGCGTGCCGCTAGCTCTCTCAGCCCTGCCTGCCTGCCTACCTACCTGCTGCCACCGGCACGCACCACAGCACTCGGCCGTGACGTCACACTAGCCGCGCGCCGCCGCCGACCTGCGTGCGCAGCCGCTTAATGTGTTGACCGTGGGCCGCGCCTCGCATACCTTGTCTCGTTACCGACAACTTCCACATTCTTCGGCACCGAACAGCGCGTGACTCTCGCTTTAATTCCACACCGGCTCAGTATATTTCTCGTCACTTTGTTTGCTTTCGTAAACGTTCACAAGTGTATGAAACTCATGAGGTGGCGTCGTTTTAGTGAAACTCGTTCAACACAAAAGCATATTTCGAAAGTGCACACAGCTAGTCTAGGTGCTTACTGTGCAGGTAATGAATCACAGTACCTATTACCATGGCGGGCTGACAAGTAATGCCTCACTTTTTTACGTGAATACTCTTAAAGGTTTTTACGCAAAAGAAATTCTGCATATTTATAATTCTTATCTATATATTTATTTCTCAACATAGTCACTGTTAAAATGGTTCAAAGGCTCTAAGCACTATGGGACTTAACATCTCACGTCATCAGTCCCCTAGACTTGGAACCTAATCCACCTGCGGACATCACACACATCCATGCCCGCGGCAGGATTCGAACCTGCGACCGCAGCAGCCGCGTGGTTCCAGACTGAAGCGCCTAGAACCGCTCGGTCACCGATGCCGGCATAGTGACTCTGATGACAACACAGCTCTCCCATAGGCAAAGCGGCTTGTTGATACTGTCACCGTAGAAAGTTTGATTTCGTTTACGCAGGGACAATGTCACCTCTCCTTGAACCGCATCATCACTATCGAAGTGAATTCGTCAAAGGTGTTCTTTAAATTTTGGAAATGGATGAAAATCTGATGGGACCGAGTCGGTACAGTATGGACCATCACTGATTACAATGGAACCAAGGTGTCGGACTATCGCAGATTTCGCAGCGCTCTTGTGTGGTTTGCCACTGTCGTGCTGAAAAAAGGGGGTGCTCCACATGTGGACGAACTCTTCGAATTGTGCTTTCAATTTTCTAGCAGACTCGAGCATTCAGTGTTATGACGGTCTCGCAGCACACCGATATGGCCACGTTACACACTACAATTCGGAAGCCTCTTGCGGCAGAGGGTTGCAACTTGCGTCAGCAAAGCAGAAGAGCTAACAAAGTAATATGGATGATATACACTACTGGCCATTAAAATTGCTACGCCATGAAGATGACGTGCTACAGACGCGAAATTTAACCGACAGGAAGAAGATGCTGTAATATGCAAATGATTAGCTTTTCAGAGCATTCACACAAGGTTGGCGCCGGTGGCGACACCTACAACGTGCTGACATGAGGATAGTTTCCAACCGATTTCTCATACACAAACAGCAGTTGACCGGCGTTGCCTGGTGAAACGTTGTTGTGATGCCTCTTGTAAGGAGGAGAAATGCGTACCATCACGTTTCCGACTTTGATAAAGGTCGGATTGTAGCCTATCGCGATTGCGGTTTATCGTATCGCGACATTGCTGCTCGCGTTGGTTGAGATCCAATGACTGTTAGCAGAATATGGAATCGGTGGGTTCACGAGGGTAATACGGAACGCCGTGCTGGATCCCAACGGCCTCGTATCACTAGCAGTCGAGCTGACAGGCATCTTATCCGCACGGCTGTAACGGATCGTGCAGCGGTGTCTCGATCCCTGAGTCAACATATGGGGACGTTTGCAAGACAACAGCCATCTGCAAGAAAAGTTCTACGACGTTTCCAGCAGCATGGACTATCAGCTCAGAGACCGTGGCTGCGGTTAACCTTGACGGTGCACCACAGACAGGAGCGTCTTCGATGGTGTACTTAACGACGAAGGTGGGTGCACGAATGGCAAAACGTCATTTTTTCGGATGCATCCAGGCTCTGTTTACAGCCTCATGATGGTCGCATCCGTGTTTGGCGACATCGCGGTGAACGCACACTGGAAGCGTGTATTCGTCATCGCCATACTGGCGTATCACCCGGCGTGATGGTACGGGGTGCCATTGGTTACACGTCTCGGTCACCTCTTGTTCGCATTGACGGCACTTTGAACAGTGGACGTTATATTTCAGATGTGTTACGACCAGTGGCTCTACCCTTCATTCGATCCCTGCGAAACACTACACTTCAGCAGGATAATGCACGACCGCATGTTGCAGGTCCTGTACGGGCCTTTCAGGGTACAGAAAATGTTCGACTGCTGCCTTGGCCAGCACATTCTCCAGATGTCTCGCCAATTGAAAACGTCTGGTCAATGGTGGCCGAGCAACTGGCTCGTCACAATACGCCAGTCACTACTCTTGATGAACTGTGGTATCGTGTTGAAGCTGCATGGGCAGCTGTACCAGTACACGCCATCCAAGCTGTGTTGACTCAATGCCCAGGAGTATCAAGGCCGTTACTACGCCCAGAGGCGGTTGTTCCGGGTACTGATTTCTCAGGATCTATGTACCCAAATTGCGTGAAAATGCAATCACATGTCAGTTCTAGTATAATACATTTGTCCAAGGAATACCCATTTATCATCTGCATTGTTTGTTGGTGTAGCAATTTTAATGTCCAGTAGTGTATAATACCTCAGTCGATACTCGAAACAGTAAGAAATTCAGAGCCATTACTCTTCAGCAAGTCGCCGTAATAAGGGAAATAGATATTCCCCGATCACCTGCCCAGGTAGACGTGCGTGCTAAAGCGCCAGTTCCGGGACGGGGAGGTGTGGCGGGTTCGGATCGTAGGAGTATCTGCGTTTAATACCTTTTCCGGTCTATAGCGTTTCTTGATCTGTTGTAATTACCGTACGCGGATGTCAAACATTGCGAAAAAAATTAGTACAGGAACAATTCGTACGGAATTCGCTTCACTGCGACTGAAGAATACGCTACCCATACGGAGAAAAGTGTCGCTCGTAGCTCGGCTAGAGTTCTGCACATCGCTGCATGAATCCGCGTGCCCCGCCAAAGTGATTTGGAGCACGCGTTCGATTCCCGGTCGCACCGTTCCATTTCTCATCGCGAGAGCTGCAACAACGCGCGCAGAGCGGAATCCACTCATCGGGGTACTTAACGCCATTCCGAACACTGCGTAATCCAGTTTAGCAACGCATCAAACACGCACTCGCCATCGCGCGAGTGCTATTTTATGTTAATGAGATTATTGCTGCGATCCAATAACGCTAATGGGAAATGGCCTTCGCTTTTTGTAATGAAAGGATAAAAATAGTTCCACATCAAACAGGTTACCGCGAGGCAGTCTGTCGGCTACAGTCCACCCTTTACCTTTCTCCACCCTCTGCACTCTTTCCTTTTCTCTCCTTCTCCTTCATAAGACTGGCCCTTCTGTGTGTAGTGCGAGATGAACACTTAACGTAAACATTTGGTGTTGAAAGTTTTCGTTCGAAGGCCGTACAGTCCTGGACCGGTACGCCAACCAGGCAAAATCGCAGTGAGCATTGAGGCAACCATCCCACCGACGCACCAATCTGAAGGTGCCCGTTTGGTCAAGCGCCGTCTTGTGATGCGTGGGGAAGTTCCCAAGCGCCAACTGCAAATCCTCGTCCGACACTCGAATCGTCGAGCCTTCAAAGCTTTTCATAAGAGACCAGAGTCGTGATAACCGGATGGGGAGAGATCTGCACAACAGGACGGGTGCTCGAGTGTCACCCACTGATGTCGGCGTCACTTCTGCGTTGCGACATCTGCGATATGGGGATCTGCGTCATCATAAAGCACCAGCATCCCTTGTCGCAATTTTCCTGGACGTAGTTTTCGACAGATATGCTGGCCTATGCACATTCTTCATTCTCCGATGGATGTCAGCCGGTGTTCGTCCTTCGGTAGCCAAGAAAAGCGTAACAGCACGCCGATTCTGTTCAGAGCATTTGGCAGTTCGCGTTTCCGCATTTACCGCACATACGTTGGAAACTCACGAAAGTCACACTAATCTCTTGTTTGCATGTCAGTGCTTAAATACCCGCATCGGAGAAGCGCTACGTAGCATATACGCAACAACAACGCCTCCAAACGGAAACTTTTTGGATCTCCTCTTTTATTAAATAGATAATTAGTTGCTGTAGAAATTCAGCAGGCGGGTGACCACACCAAAATTCAACAGATCACTATACAAAGACCTGGTTGTACAGGATAACCAACGAACGGCTAACACAATATCCCATGCAAAACCAGTAGCTGCAAATCACCACCAAGCCGCCGTACGCTGGATTCACACCAAAAAACTTGGCGTAATGGCAAGTGTTTTGAACAACGTGACAAGTTATAAAACGCTTAATGTAATCGACAGCGTAGTCACAATGGGTCAATAAAGATACAAAAATCACCACGAAGATTAAGGATGAAACATTTACTAGCCCACTCTCCCGCCATATCAGTATTATTCCCCCATTTCTTCCTGGGAAGACGCACGATGGTATGAGTTCACTGAGCCGGAAAACTAGTGTACAGTTAGGGTGATTATTGTTTAAGGTCCAAGAGATTATGTTTATGCCAATGCACTTATTTAGGGTCTACGTGAACAAGACGTTAAGAGTGCCACTGATACTTGTAAGCTTAATAAAGTGCAGACATTACACGCATGACTGTACGGCGCTGATCAAACTTAAACAACAATAATAATAATAATAATAATAATGACAGTTTCTTGCTACAAGCGCATGTACAGAGAGGGAGAGAGGTAGAGGTAGAGGTAGAGACTTACTATCGCCTCCAGGTCTTAAAAAATCCGGCCAGCTTGGATGGGGTTCTTAGGCTGTTTTCCACACTCCACCAACTGAATGCTGGGCTGGTATCAACGCCCTACCTCAGTTCCACGATTCGCAAACAATACGGAAACGTTCACACGCTTTTACGCGACAGATCACTAGGCGCAGATAGACGGGCTACACAAATTCCGTACCGGGGGAGGAGGCATGGGGCAGGTGGGGTGGCGAGAGAAGGGGCATCCGGGCGCCCTCTACCGCTAACACCGACCGGGCCAGATATACGTGGCGACCCTGTGAATAACGCGGGATAACAACCAAATTTGTGGTATAGGTATGGCTTGACCAGAAATGAAAGAGACAGAAGTGTGAGCTCCAGATGGTATGCGTTTTCTAAAAAAAAGGGGCACAGGTTTGGCGAGGCAAGAGCCATCTTTACTGTAATTAACATGCAGCAATTCATGCAACGGAAAGAGTAAAGACCGGTAATTCAAGGGTCGAGGTACTGAGTCCTGACGAGGAAACTTCTTTTTATTTTCAATTTTTTCGCTACTCGCGCACTCCAAACGAACCAAAGTAATGCTCAATACATTGTTTTTATTAATATTTTCATAAATGGCATGAAAAGGACAGGTGAAGCTGAAATTTGGGACTGTAAATGAAATTCGCGTATACTTACTGTTTTACAACTGATCACTTACAAGTATCGTGTAAACAGAGGGAGGGCCAACTGTCTGGCTATCTTGTACACTTTATAAACGCTGTATTTTTACAATTACACGGTTATTTTGAAGATTCTATAAAAAAACAAAGGCTTACACTCAAAAAAAGCTTATCTCTCATCGCACAGTTCTGCAGCAAACCACACGTATAATCACATATAGCCAAATATTATGGAACAGCTAGTGATGTACAAACGAATGCATTTTCATGCAGCCTCCCGCGGAGGCAATTTCCTTTTGTATCTCGTTGGGCCGATTTTACCTGCACCGGGAACCCACTGTTCGCATGCAGCTGCCGAGGGCTGCTCGAAG
Source organism: Schistocerca serialis cubense (assembly GCF_023864345.2). Lineage (NCBI taxonomy): Eukaryota > Metazoa > Arthropoda > Insecta > Orthoptera > Acrididae > Schistocerca > Schistocerca serialis. Next base: position 19,714,857 of record NC_064644.1, on the reverse strand, counting down.
GTCACAATGCAGCTCACGGAATACCAAGTCCTGTACGCTTCAATTACAATCCCTCCTTTGAAAGTTACATGCCGAGTCCTCGTGGACGCTGTAAGTAAAATTCTCTCTTGGAAATTTATTCGCAGTCCCAAATTTCTCTTTGTCTATCCTTCTCGCGGCCTTTACGAAAATATTAAGAAATACGATTTATTGACCACTATTTCAGTTTTATTTGCAGTGCAAGTAACGTAAAAATCGAAAATGAAAAGTAAATAAAAACGGCAACGCACAGGGAGTAGACTCTACGACTTTCGGGTTTCCACTCCGTACTCTTTCCGCTGCGCCAACTACGCGGGGTGACTATGCTAACATGAATGCCTCATGCCTCGCCCGACCCGCAGCAGAAATGACATTTTTTTTTTAAGCCCTTGGCCATGTGAAACGCCCACTTCTGTCACTTTCGTTTCTGGCCAAGCCCCGCAAATATAACAAAAATTGAACGCCATCGGTGGTAATGGGCAGGCGCGGTCCCCTAGCCAGCGCACTTCGTCCTAAACACAAATCACGAAATGTTCAAGACAGCAAAACCAGAGAACGTGCGATTGCACGGGAGCTTAGCGACAGACGTCCCTCCCGCGAAATATTCGCGACTTGAGCACGAAGTGGTGAAAGAGGGCAATTACTGCAGCACGCAATATACCCACCGCCACACAACCTAAGTTTCAGAGCTGTGCATTAATGTATTTGTTGACTATGTGGCCCTCGCGAAGAAGGGCTCCACTCTTTTTCGTATGAAGATGCTGTGAGTGACCGGCAAGGGCGCGTAACCACTCCACGCAAATAACAACCGAACAGAATGAGATTTTCACTCTGCAGCGGACTGTGCGCTGATATGAAACTTCCTGGCAGATTAAAACTGTGTGCCGGGCCGAGACTCGAGCTCGGGACCTTTGCCTTTCGCGGGCAATTGCTCTACCATCTGAGCTACCGAAGCACGACCCACGCCCGGTACTCACAGCTTTACTTCTGCCAGTACCTCGTCTCCTACCTTCCAGACTTCGGTCGGGCACACAGTTTTAATCTGCCAGGAAGTTTCATATCAGCGCACACTCCGCTGCAGAGTGAAAATCTCATTCTGGAAACATCCCCCAGGCTGTGGCTAAGCCATGTCTCCGCAATATCCTTTCTTTCAGGAGTGCTAGTTCTGCAAGGTTTGCAGGAGAGCTTCTGTGAAGTTTGGAAGGTAGGAGGCTAGGTACTGGCAGAAGTAAAGCTGTGAGTACCGGGCGTGAGTCATGCTTCGGTAGCTCAGGTGCTAGAGCACTTGCCCGCGAAAGGCAAAGGTCCCGAGTTCGAGTCTCGGTCGGGCACACAGTTTTAATCTGCCAGGAAGTTTTAACAACCGAACAGCTCGCCTTCTACAGTACAGACCCGCTCTTGCTGCCCGTGGGCACTCTCGAAAACTATAATTTTACATAACTGTACCTTGCCGAAATGTTTATTATGTGTTCACAGTTACTACTTCACATCAGTTGATGGTAATCACTTTTGATATATCTAAAATGGTTCAAATGGCTCTGAGCACTATGGGACTCAACTGCTGAGGTTATTAGTCCCCTAGAACTTAGAACTACTTAAACCTAACTAACCCAAGGACATCACACACATCCATGCCCGAGGCAGGATTCGAACCTGCGACCGTAGCGGTCGTGCGGTTCCAGACTGTAGCGCCTAGAGCCGCTCGGCCACTCCGGCCGGCTGATATATCTAGTGTGACCGCCTGTACAGCATTTGTTCTAGTGGTAGTACCAGGGATAAGTGAAGCACATTAAAACTAGTGTACCCGCAAAGCGTTACCGATAATTAACAACGGTCGCGTTACGCAATGTGAGCCCGAGAAAGGACGACAGGCCAATACGTGTCACGCAGCTGTGGCAGCCTGGCCTCAAAGCTTCTGCTGCAGTTTTGACATCGGCCATGACGAAACAGTAATTACCTATCATTGCAGATGAGCATCAGTTGTCAGCGTTAGTCACCGCAGTACAGTTTGTTAAGTTCGACGCTGTGTCTCATTGTGTGTTCTCACCTCTCGGAAAGTAACAGTGGCATACCAAAAAGCACGCTAGACAAAGATCTGTGTACATTCCAAGGTTAATAGTACCGCTTTCTATTACATGCCATTTAACAGGAGTATCATGCATGCAGTAGAATTTGCTAGTGGCGGATTTGCCTGACACAGCTCCTGGTTAACGCAATAGGAAGAAATTGCCCAGTTGCGTGTAGGACTCGCATACTCGGGGCTCCGTAAAAACATAATTATGTATACATACACAGTTCATCCATTCCGGCTATCGAGAATCCCAGCAATTTTTTTACCTTTATCCACACTGATACTGGCAAGATATCGGTCACAGGGATACCAAGATATTCAGTAATATAAATGTGACATGAAGTCACGCAGGAGGGTACCGACCTATATAATAATAATCACTAGTTCTGCGTCAAGGCTTACTCGGTCTGAGTGATAAAAATCAAACGTCAGGCAAGAAATGACTTTATTGCTCATATGACGTGTTTCGGAATTTATCCATTATCAGATATCCAGGAGCGATTACTGCACATAGATATGGCGTTTCAAGCTTGTGTGACAGACATTCGCAGACGATGGATTGTTTCAAATTTGATGTCGGATAATACATAACAAATATTTTTTCGTGTGATACAATTACGAATTAACATTTTTCGGATTAACTTTACTTGTACTGAGAAACCTTAGTTCTTGCCAAATTTCATCTTTGTAGATCGACTGGAAGTACCTTACGGGTTTTGATAACCAGTTTTCGAGTATCAAAATATGTAACATAATTGGCCGTGTCTTTTGACAACACTGACTTAGAAGTTTCAATTTTTTACACTGCCAAGGGACCGCAGACTTTTGTATGTGACAAATTTCAGCGTAATACGTCTGCCCGTTCCTGAGAAAAGCGTTTTTTAACAGTCGGATAGATAGACAATATAGTGATCCTACAAGGATTCCGTTTATACCGATTGCGGCACGGAATCCTACAAAACGACGAATTTTCAATTTGCCAGCACGAATTTCTTAAGCACTGGTTGTGTGAAACTCTGCGTTCTCAGTTCTTTCAGGAGAGGTGAAAGCCAGCACGCTGTTTTGGTTCAGAAAGCTGCCTATGGCGGAGCCGAGTTTAACTGCGTGTTCGACCACTCGACTAAATAAGTGTTTACTGAATGTCAAAAGAGGCACACGAACAAACTTCTTAGCAAACAAAAGCTACCAACACAGCGGCCGGAGTGTACGTAAGTGTGGCCTGGCAGGCCTCCACTGTTCGCTCTGAACACTTTGACTGCCGGCCACGTAAACCTTGCCATTTCTTAGAAGGCTCATTATTTTGATGGTTGCTATACAAACTACATGTCCATCCCAACACAATGAAGACCGATAACGCCCGTCAATATACTTGATTTAGTATTTGTATGTGGGAGGAATCGTACCCCGTCAAGCGATGGCATCGGCAGCCAAAGTGTTAAACGATCTGTCGTACCTCCCTCAACCCGTTCAAATACGACGAAGCAGTTGCGTAAAAAATGGAGACCATTTCTCTAGGAAAATGAGGCGGACTCCAGAAAGATTTGCTGAACATCTGTTCTTGGAGCAAGGACTAGTAGATAACACGTAACGAAGGTAAACGGAATTTAGTGCGTATAAACAGGCTACAAAATCGGAGATCAATTGCCACAATCCTTCTGCACCGGTAAATGCCTTGGAGAAGGTTTCCGGAGCGACTTAATGTGGGATGATCAAATAAATCTAGCTATACGGAGGTCACACGCAAAAATTAAATTTATGATAAGAATCGTGGATAAAATTTGTGACCTGGAAGGGAACTGAACCCATCAGGGGCACATTGCGTAACTTTTTCTTTAATAACTGAACCTATTAATTTCGTGGACGGCTGGAAGAAACGAAGTGCAATTTCTTGGAAAAGACTCCTCACAAACGTTGAAAACTCTCTAAACATACTATCAGCTCATAATCAGTGATCACACACGTACAGCTCTGTCCGTCTCCACAGATGAGTGGTCCGCGAGTCTGGCTGCCATGCGGGGGACCTGGGTTCAGTTCCCATCCAGGTCACAGACTTTATCCACCCTGGGGGCTCGCTGTTCTACCATCACAATCACCATCAATCAACGTGCAAGTCGCGGAAGCGGTGTCAAATACAAAGACTTGCACAGGTGGCCAAACAACCCCAGAAAAGGTCTCCCAGGCAAGAAAGTCACACGTTTATTTTACCTGTTAAACATGTGTTTGAGAACTCGACAGCAAAGCTTCAGGAACTGATTCCTCACGTAACACGAAGAAAAATAAAGACTAGTAAACATGGACTCTAAAATGCATACCTCACACGGCAACCAGACTGTACCGTTGTGTCCACAAAACCTATTCAGACAGGGTTTGTTTTTAAGAGCTGTGAACACTTTTTCATCTTCGAGACTGTAAAACACGTCCCTTCTACTGCAAGCTTTTTGCTCTACATATTCTGGTAGGAGGTAGTATAGGTCAAAACAAGAAAAAAAACCTCCAATGAACAAACACAGAGAAATGCATACCGTTTGAGCTCTGAGCTCTTGTTTAACAGAAGAGATGTGTTTCACAGTAGAGAAGATGAAGACATGCTCATAGCTCTTAGGGCATTTTAGGGCCTTTCTTCATCTCGATTTTTTTTTCTGATTTTGGTCCGTACTACTTCCTCTAGATATATGGAAAGCAAAGAGACTGCAGGAGAAGAGATCATTTCACAGTATTCAAGAGGAAGAGCTGCTCATAGCTTTTAAGGTATGCATTTTGGAGTCTATGTTTACCAGACTTTTTTTCCTTGCAGTATGAGGAATCCATTCCTGAAGTATGTCCAGGATCTCCTCCCAAACCTATGGATCGATTTCAACCAAATCTGGCACACAAACAGCAGGCTTCACGAGTATCAGCACTGAGGGGTTTATAACGTTAGAGCTCTAAAAGGAGCAAAGACACAGGCAAATGTCAAATGTTCAAATGCGTGTGAATTCCTAAGGACCAAACTGCTGAGGTCATTGGCCCCTAGACTTACACACTATTTTAACTAACTTATGCTAAGAACAGCACAGACACCCATGTCTGAGGAAAGACTGGAACCTCCAGCAGGAGGGGCCGCGCAATCTGTGACATGGCACCTCTAATCGCACGGCCACTTCACACAGTTAACACGTGCAATAACTTGTTTTGGCAGCCTTTGGCATGTAGGCTGCCCAGCATGATAAGGGGGTTGTGTTGGAGTTGATTCGCACTGCTTTATCGACCTGCTATGCATAGCAGTGTAAACATCAGGGGTAAATAAATGATTTTCAAACCCCTGTGTAGGCTGCCCTGCATGACAGGCATGTTGTGGGAGTAGTATCAGCTTCCCTTACTAAACTGTACTGCAGGGGCTACGTGTGTCGATGAACACGGCTGGGGACTGGCTGAGATGTACAGACGGGGGGATCGATAGAGCAGTGGAAATGGATAGAGAGAGGGAAGGAGGGGTAGATCCATGGGGCAGTTGAAAGGTGTAGTGGGGCAGGGGGCAGGTAGAAAAGAAGAGAGAAACGTGGGGATAGAAAGGTAGAGGAGGAGGAGGAGGATATGCTCAGACGGAGGATGTGGAGGAAATGAACAAAGAGAGAAGGAGGAGGAGATAAAGAGACAGAGAAGGAGAGGAGGAGATAGACTCACAGAGGTGTGAGGATGAGATGGACAGACAGAGCAATGAAGAGGTGGGCACAAAGACAGAAGGAGAATGAGTGTTCACTGTAATCATGTAGCCGAACACATACGTGGGCGAAGCTATGAGTAAATGGCTAGTTTCACCTATAATGTTAACAGAGACAGTATAGTTTATACGAGATTAATAAATATTATTTGCAATCAGGCACATAAGGTTCGGTTATATGATATTACTTTACACATTTACATTTTTTACCGTTCTGATGTTGTCAACGAGAAACAAGACGAAAAAATCGTGAACAGAAGGTACAATGTTACTGGAAGTTCCTAGAAACCAAAAACTGTATGACATTTTCAGTTGCAAGAACAATGGCGAACGACGACATAATTATCCACGTGTACTTTCTGGGAATCTTCAAACTGAATCGATACGTCTACGTGTGAGGCGGTACTGGGTGCGAATTTGGTTCTTTAAGCTCGTATTTTAGAAGCTTCCGGAGAGGCGTCCAAGAACACGGTCTCTGTCTGACAGTGCCTCCCTGCCACAAGATTACTCCGACCCCGCGCCAGTTGTCCAGCCCTGCGCCACGCCCCCTCGACAGCTGCGTGGAATACCGCCCCTAGGTAAGCACAGCACAGACGCCTATCGACACGCGTCCTTGTCACCTCCTGACGTGGACTGCAGCGGGTGTCGGCAGCGGCTCCCCGCCGCCGCCGCCGCCGCGTGTGGAACGTAATTAGCCGGCCCCGGTAGTTGGCGCTCAGGTGAGGGACGGTCATTCGTTAATTACGGCTGACAATTAGCATCGCGGCCGGTGCCCGCGCACGCGCATTAGCGCCGCGGACTGCGGGCGCCCGACCGTCGCGACGCCCACGCAGACTGCTGCGTAGCGCTGCCGGCGCGACACCGGCGCCGCACAGCCAGCTGTCGATGATGACCTCGTCCCTGACCGGCTGAGGGCTGTGGACGCCATGCTACTGTCTCGCTTTTCTTTCAGGTGTCGCAGAGTCGTGGATTGTTTCAAAGCTCGAAACGCCGATTACGTAGTCTGGGTGTTTTTGCATCCTAGATTATGACTAAAGGTGATTTACTGATAACTAGTACAACTCACATAATTACGAACGACCATCTAGAACCATGACAGGTTTTTTCACTGTTGGCTGCTAAGTGCAAGTGAAAATGACTTCACAAGTCTTGTATTTCAGGATATAGCTGACAAAAGCTGATGATATGGAACACGAAGATCGTAAAGCTGATAAATGACTTCCTGTAACTAATGCATCTCTCTACAAGGAAGAAGATTATTCGAATATTCTGCGTGAAAAAAAAGTGAAGCAGGCATAAGATAAGACAAGGTCGGATTTCAATGCGACTTCGTACGCACGGACACTAACGGCAGTTATGTAAATGATTAGACATGCAGTTATCCCCGCAAGCCAAGCAGAGTTTGTCAGTGATGTTAGTGTTTAGTGTTCTCACCAGGTGTTGTAGGGTACATTAAAGCCGTGAACAGTGTCAGGTGTTCATTGTAGTCGTGAGCAAAGCTATGAAGGACACGGATATTCCGCGTACTTATTTGAGACAGTGTTATCAGTACCTGACTGCGTTTCAAAGTGGCCTCAGTGAGTGTCTTCATTAGGCCGGCTTGTCAAACCGTATAATATCCAGGTTTGTGGAACTTTCGCATGTGACAGCGGTCGAATATTGGACTGCACGCGGACTAGGGAATTACCGTCCCACGTGCAGGCTGCCGTTCACAGCACAAACGGCTGCATTTGGAGTTGGCCGGCAACGGGAAAGGATGGATTTCTAATGTACGGCATCGCACACTGTTCAGTGATTCTGCACTGCGCCGGAGAAGCATCGTCCGGGAGCGGGGCGGCGACCTGAGGACCACTGCCATTCCTGCAGTGTTTTGGAAACGCACAGCAGCGTTGGCCCTGCTGTCGGGGTGTCGGGAGCCACCAGTTGTGGCTTCAGGTCACGCGTGGTACAGGAAAACATAAATCTGACGGTACAACGGTACGCCACGGACATCCTGCGTCCCGGCGTGTAGCCTACCACGCGGAAATACTGCGGTGCCTTTTTCAGCACGACAGTGCTCGTTCACACTTAAACGGTTGTAGGGGCAACTTGCCTCAGGACAGGATACGACGACTTCATTACGCGCTTCCCAACCAAGTCAGTGCATGCGTCGAGGCTAGAGGGGGCCCAAAGTCGTACTGAGAAGTGGGCTCACTCCGCCAAGTTCTTTACCTGTGCAGTTTCATTTCCTTCCTCCTCCTCCTCCTCCTCCTCCTCCTCTTCTTCTTCTTCTTCTTCTTCTTCTTCTTCTGGGTGTTTCACTCTTCTTTTATCAGCCAATGTATAGATACAGGAAATCGTTTCGTTAAGTAAACCAGCACAACTAAGAAAAAAAATAGAATCACAATGATACATCGCATGTACATTGTGCGGCGATGGAAATGGAAATCAGCGTTTGGCGTCATTGGCCCCGAGGCCCCTTGCGGGGCAGGTCCGGCCGCCTTGGTGCAGGTCTTATTACATTCGATGCCACACTGGGCGACCTCCGCCCAGTCACTGAGCGGAGAAAATCTCCGACCCAGCTGGGAATCGAACCCGAGCGCGTAGGACGGCAATCCGTCACGCTGACCACTCAGCTATCTTTTCCTTTTTTTTTTTTTTTTTTTTTTTTAATCTCAGTTTGTTCGTTTTCGTTCGTTGCATCTGCTCGGGGAGGATGTCACAAGACACCCGTTTCAGTTCGTGGTTGACCCATTAACTCAGTTTTTTTTATTACAGAGGGCAGCTAACCCTCTGACCGAACCCGCTGAGCTACCGTGCCGGCTGATGTGTTATGTGCATCTACAACATACTCCAAGTCACCGTACGGTGTGCGGCGCAAGGTACGTTCTACCACTAATAGTCATTTCCTTTCTTGTTCCACGCCCAAACAGAGCGAGGGGGAAAAAGAGGGTGTCTGTCTATATCTCTCTGTACGTGCCGTAATTTCTCTGACCTTGTGTTTGTGGTTATTACGCGAAATGTAAGTTGACGGCACGAGAATTCTTCTGCAAAACAACGTCGTCACTAGAGGGTTCAAATGGCTCTGAGCACTATGGGACTCAACTTCTGAGGTCATCAGTCCCCTGGAACTTAGAACTACGTAAACCTAACTAACCTAAGGACATCACACACATCCATGCTCGACGCAGGATTCGAACCTGCGACCGTAGCAGAAGCGCGGTTCCGGACTGAAGCGCGGTTCCGGACTGAAGCGCCTAGAACCGCTCGGCCACAGCGGCCGGCCGCAGTATCCACTAATGGGCCGACTAGTGTTCTAAGTAAGGTCTCCCTCATACATGAGATACACTTTCATAAAATTCTCCCAGTTAATTTAAGTCGTTTTCGTTACTACCGCCCTTAGTCCTCGTCCCATTTCATATCGGTTTTCGACATTACGCTTAGATATTTCATCGACCTGGCTATTGCTGCATTGGAACGTTACAGGTTTGCTTTTCCTACTCAACCCCAGTAACTTATATTTTTGTACATTTAGAGCCAGCTGCCAATCATCATAGCAACCAGACATTTTGTCTAAGTCGTCTATCATCCTACAACCACCCATCTCGGACATCTTCCCGTACACAAGGGTAGCAGCAAGCAACCGCAGATTGCTGTCGGCAGCGTCCACCAGTTCATTTATGTTTATAGGAAATAATAGCGGTTCTGTAACACCTCGATGGGCCACTCCTGACTACTCCCTTGTCTCTGATGAACACTCACGGTCGAGGTCAACGTGTTGGGTTCTGATACCTAAGAAGTATTCGGACCACACATGAAACTGGGAACCTATTCCGTTATGTTCGGATCTTCGTTAAAAGTATGCAGTGATGCACCATGTCAAGCGCTTTTCGGAAATCGAGGAATATGGAATTTTCTTGTCGCCCTTCATCCATAGTTCGCAGGGTATCATGTGAGAAGAGGGCAAGTTGAGTTTCGCACGAGCGATGTTTCGTAGGTCTGTGCTGGTTTGGGGACAGAAGCTTTTCTGTCTGAAGGAAATTTATTATATTTGGCCTGAGAATATGTTCAAGGTTTTTGCAGAAGGCCGATGTTAAGGACTTTAGTCTGTAATTACGCGGGCCCATTCATTTACCTTTCTTATATACAAGAGCCACCTGCGGTTTTTCTTCCTGTCTCTTAGGACTTTGTGCTGTTGGAAGTATTTGCAATACTTGCAAGCTAAATAACGGGTGTATGTCGCAGAGTACTCCATCATGACTTGGCGATTTATTTGCCATCAAACTACAGATTATTACCGATTTTTTGAGGACACAAATCTCTCTGTTGTACTCGGTAGACGGCAGCATTTTACTGTGCGATGCTACGCAACAGAAAATCCCGCGCGCATCCTGGCAGAAGCGTAGCGGGCGCCGTAGCTCTTGCCACTCTGCCACATATCCCGATCTCGACGGAGATACAGTGTTAGAAATTACTCTGAAGCCACACCGAGGGGCTGTCGATCGGACACAGCCAGAGCGTTGCGACATCGTTTGAACTGGCAGGAACAAACATACAAATTCCCGGCACCGGGCGACCAACAGGGTGTGAACACACAAATGGAAAGCTACTTGCGTGCGTCGAACTCCAGTCACACCGAAAACCAATAGACGTCAATGGAAATGTTCGAAAATATTTCCCTAATATGGCGTAGTCCAAGAAAGCGACCTTTGTGACGCATACGAACACGTGTCCGTTTGCGACCCACAGGAGAGCAGGTCAGCAGGGTATGGAGACACTGGCCTTGTGAGCTCGGCGCCCGGTTTCGGACTTGAGAGAGTTCCGCACTTTGAAACATTAGGTAGATGCACAAGTTCGTAGCGGCTTTGTTTTGCGTATTGGTGTTCTGACTGCTATTGAGTTTGTTGATAGATTATCACTTTTTATTTGTACTTCACTCTTGGTTGGTTCAAATGGCTCTGAGCACTATGGGACTCAACTTCTGAGGTCATTAGTCCCGTAGAACTTACAACTAGTAAAACCTAAGTAACCTAAGGACATCACACACATCCATGCCCGAGGCAGGATTCGAAGCTGCAACCGTAGCGGTCTCGCGGTTCCAGACTGCAGCGCCTAGAACCGCACGGCCACTTCGGCCGGCTTCACTCTTGGTATTTGATCTTAGATACTGTCTTTTGTCATTTGGAGATAGTGAATGGAGCTGTGGAGGCTAGAAAATGAACTGCGAAGTGAAGAAATTGGAACATTTCAGGTGTATTCTTCTGTTTGAGTTCAACAGAGGGGCGATGGCAACGGAGGCGGCCAGAAACATTTGCGCGGTGTATGGGGATAATGCCATTCGAGAGAGCACAACAAGGACATGGTTTTCTCGTTTCATGCAGGATGGTTTTTGATGTTAGTGACTATCTACGTTCAGGAAAATCTTCAGCGTTCGATGTTGTTTCACTCAAACGTAATAATCCGCAATGAGTCAGGTGATTGTACTCGAGAACTGGCGAGTGTGATGAACTGTGATCATTCCGTCATAGTGCGACATTTGGCTGCAATGGGAAAGGTTCAAAATCGTTTTTATAGGTATTGCGTGCTCTAAGCAAAAATCCCTACAAGCAGGGAGTGGCCTCTGCTTGCTCGTCATCAACTATCTCGAGAACAACACCGACCATTAGTACCCGGTATCGTTACTGGTGACAAAAAACGATGGCTTTATGCTAACACAAGGAATCCTTGAGCCCAAACAAAGCAGCAACCTGCGCGCATCCACGAAAGATAGTGGTATGCCTCTGGTGGAACAGCGACGGTCTGGTGTACCACGAAACTGTCTCCTCGATGTGTAACCGTCACTGCTGACATCTATTGTCAACAACCGGGAGATCTCGCAGAAGCAATCTAAGAACAACGACTGCGTCAATTGACGCTACTCCACGACAACGCCCGCCCGCACTCTGGTAGACGTACAAAAAGTTCTATACAGGAGTTCTGTTGGGACGTCACACCACGCCCACCTTGTTCGCCTGATCTTGCGCCCTTAGATTTTCACCTCTTCCGCTCTCTATCGAAGAACCCTTAAGGAACTTCCTTTACGGATGAAAACGCGCCAAGAACATGGTTCGACGAGTTCACCTAAAAACCACTGTCGCGGAATCCAAAAATTACCCCAGCCTTGGCAGACAGTTGTAAATAAAGATGGCGAATACATTACTGATGGCTAAAGTCTCTGTTGTGTGTATTTGTCCTCTTTATTACACTTATGGAAAAACAGAACAAAGTTATGCACCAACCTCACGCTTTCAGGTTGTAGCAGAGCCGCGTCGACATTCTACGAGCAGCCCACGCTAATTTCACTCGTCGATTGTGTCGACTGAGGTAAGGTTGTAACGCCTGAAATGCATATCCTCGTATTTCCATCTTTGTACTATAATTTTTTTTCCTTATTTTGCTACCTGAATATATGACATTTCTGTGTCTTTGTATATTGTAATTGTTTTACTATTTGTATATATATGCATTTATGTCGATGTATAATTGGTTTGTTGTGTAAAGATTATTTGTATTTTTACGCTGGGTCTGGCCTAGGGAAACAATGCTATCGAACCATTACATCGATAGGTCGTGTGGAGAACCAAAGTGTTTAGGATCTTTGGTAGTGTTAACTCTGCCGCGTGGAGCGCGGGCAGAGCAGAGAGAGTCTGGCTGGGGTGGTGCAGTGGAGCAGGTGTCTTGTGTGAAGCTCCCGCGAGTTGCCGCGCTTTCGGGGTTTGGCAGCATGTAATTGCGCTCGACTTGCTATATTAGTTTCTGACATGGTGTCGCGGACGGGAAGCATTAGCTGGCGCACATCAAGAGCCCGTTTCGTCTGGTGACCGTGTCGAGAAGAAGGCGCGCCAACATCCAGCTTCTGCAACAGCGACGGCCGACAATGAGTGACTGTCGCCACCTCCTCGATCGACGGCTTCAAACCATCAATCAGCCAACAAGGAAGACTGGAAGCACGTAAAGTTTTAGAACTGTATGGCAGACCTCAGCTTTTCAAACTTTTAAAATTGTTGCATCACAAAATTACAGCAACTTAGCATGAACCTTTGTTGCTCATTGTCCCAATTGCATTGCCAAGCAGGGTCCCTTCCTTTTCCGATATGAGCCCGAGTGTCGTTGAAATTCAAACGCCAGCATCATTCGATTTCACTGCTTTAATTTCAAAGTTCAATTAAGGTATTCATAGCTGGCTACAATATTTAGATTGCACAAGGACAAATTAAGAGTGCGAGTTTTGTTACCGTATTTTAGCTTACCTGTGACTGCAGCTCAGCTTGGTACGTACTAAATTTTACTATTGTTAATTGTTCAGAATCATTTAATTCAAGTTCAAAGTTAAATCTCTTATTTCTAAATTGCGTAGATTCAAGTAGCTTTTGAAATGATTGTTGAGGTAGCCCAAGACTAACCTTATTTTACTGAATGTCGATGTGCTTCAGAAAGAAAGCTCACTATTAACTTCAGTCACCAAATTAACTTTAGATTTTCCGGTTTTATTAATTCTTTTGCTAAATTAAGCCAGAGTGCAGCGAAATTTATTACTTCTGACAAACTTTCAGTTTTCACACTACACGTGTCAACCTTCAGTTGCCACGTTTCTATTGCTAATTATATGTGTAATAACCTTTCTTTATTCTGTTACTATAGTAATTGTGCTTAGGACTGGCGACCGTAATTGCCCCCAAATCTCAAATATCTAATTACCGCTAGTTAATTGTTAACGTACCGGCCGCACATTTACTTTCTTTATTAACTTTACTCCTTTTCAAAATAAATTTCCACCAGTTTCATTTGCATTTTTCCTTTCATTAAGATGTAACCCTTTCCTCGCTCTTTACCGACAAATTGACTTCGGTGACGATTACTTTTTCCCAAATCTCCATTAGGTGCACGCGGTTTAATTTTTCACTGTCATTAAGGTCGATAAGTGAGGGGGGAGGTTACAAGGTCCCATGTCAGCACCGACGTGTCCTAGCTCACTTGTGGGACACGGAGTCCCTAACAGCGGCCTTGCCAACACTGAAGACGCTGAAACGCTGCTTCGTCTCATCCTCGGGGCTTCGGTGACGTCCCGAGAAGCCCCCCCTTCCCCCCCCCCCCCATCCCCCCACACCACCAGTCGCGGCCCCGGGAGGAATCCACGCACCTTCAGCGATTTGCGGTGCGCGAAACACTACCTGCGACACATTGCGCCGTTCATCGTCAATGAGAGTTTATAGGCAATCCCAAATCAATTTTCTGCACCGCAAAGCTCACAAAATAGTCGCAATAAGGCTCTCCGGTTTCGCCATTACCAGCGAGGCAGGACTGCAATATAGTCACCACTTCAGTACCATTAGTATATGTCCTGTAGCACTTTTGACACTGTGTAACACCCATGTACTATCTAAAATTATTACCCATTATGTTTATTGTATGTATGATGTAGTTGTTTTATTGGTTTGGTTTGGTTGTTTGGGGAAGGAGACCAGACAGCGTGGTCATCGGTCTCAGCGGATTAGGGAAGGATGGGGAAGGAAGTCGTCCGTGCCCTTTCAGAGGAACCATCCCGGCATTTGCCTGGAGTGATTTAGGGAAATCACGGAAAACCTAAATCAGGATGGCCGGACGCGGGATTGAACCATCGTCCTCCCGAATGCGAGTCCAGTGTCTAACCACTGAGTTGTTTTATTCTGTAAGCCTTTAGATACTACGTGTTACTTATAAATGCGATTCGTGTTGTAACCTATATAAATTGTTTTGTATTATGATGTGTTTAGTCTGAGTTTGCGCTGACGAGGTGTCACAGCATTCCTTCGCGGCACTCTCGCACGCACCCACAAAACGTCGCCTGGAGCTCTGAAGACAGCTGTACCTTCCTAAACTCTGCTAGGCCAGTAAATGTTGTTACGCATAACGCTTTATCACTGACGCCCCCGGGTATGCACAGGACAACGCACCCTGACCCTTAGCTCCACCTCCTGATCACAACGTGACCTCAACGCCGCGTTGCTACAGTACTTTGAGGTAAGCCTAGTACACTCAGAACACACTATCCTGTTGTTATGTGGCCTACATGTGGATTGTGGCCTCCTGTTTCCGTTGCCGTCTCTATTAATGCGGAGGCGGCGTGCAAAACTGTTGACATGGTAGCGCACTCATGGTGACCAGCAAAAACAACATGGGCCATTCGTTTTACGAACTAACTAACCCCCACAGTAAAAACTCTAGGCTAGGTGTTGCGTTGTGGTAATGCAAACTATTTCACATCCAGTCAGCACCAGTGCTGACAACCCATAAATATCAGACACTGTAAATGCAGACTTCGTATGTAAAATTACTAGTAAGCTTTACCAATACCTCCAACCCACAGTAAAGGGCGACACCTGTATTAATTCAGCAATCTAGACTCTTTGGCAGGGATGATGTATTCGCGTATTCTAGCCTTTGCCTTACAAAAACCTACGCCTTTCAACTGTGCAGTCTATTCAATGACGTCGTCTCCCCCCCCCCCCCCCCTCTCCCACTCACCCCCAAACACACCTATTTGCGTTACTTAAATTAAGAATGAAATCCTTAGGCGATACCGTCGTACAAACTTATGTAACTCGACCAACCAGTGTTGCCACAAACTCTTACTCTTCCAGCTGTAACAGGCTAATGACATACACTGCTGGGACAGATAATCAGCAATTGAATTAGTGACGAGTAATCTAGCAATAAAACGGTGCTTTTGAATAAAAACATTCAACAGCAAAGACCGCAAAAATATTCCTTTCCTTAGAAGAATTGGTTTCAACAGACTTCGTGGTCATCTTCACGTCTTAAAAATCCTTTTCGTTATGAAACGTGTTCGTTCTACGTTGGACCTCATGCCAAGTTGTGATTCGAACAAATAAATTTTTAAGACATGAATATGACAGCAAAATCTGTCGAAACTAGTTGTTTGAAATAAAGAAATATTTACGAGTTCTTGGCTGTTTATCGCTACTTCAGTCTTCTCTAAATAAGAAAATTCAATCAAGATACTTTTGAATGTCATCTGATCACAGATTTCGACTTGCTCACCATTTGATGTGTGCTCAAAATGTGTTAGTCATCGCGCTGGGAGCTCAGAACGGAGCACGTCCACAATACTACTCAGTGCAAACGGTATCAGCATTAGTTTTCTGCGTTCCATCGCATCCGGCTACAGTGTAGGGGATGAAGAGCCTGTGTGAGTGTAACGCTGAGTAGCTCCCAAAGTCTGTAACTTAACCATCAATATCGAAATGCTAAATATATTAGAGAGTAGGCAATGATCTTTCTTTGTGCGTCCTGCAGTTCGAGTTCTTATAAGTGGAGCAGTGACTCTCTATGTGACACTTCATCTTCCTTATAGCATCTACAACACGAGACGGTCGAGTATTTGTGTGACGCCTTCACCCTGGACAACCAGTCCACGACCATTCGCGCACACCTCTCTGAATTTTTTGTTTTGCAAATTCGACTTGAGAAGGATCACAGAATTACAAACAATACTCCACGATGGAAGAGTTTTCCTGGCCGATGTCCTCCACTTTGATTGTCTCCCGCAATGTGACGGTGGTGGTGGTGGTTAGTGTTTAACGTCCCGTCGACACAACGAGGTCATTAGAGACGGAGCGCAAGCTCGGGGTAGGGAAGGATTGGGAAGGAAATCGGCCGTGCCCTTTCAAAGGAACCATCCCGGCATTTGCCTGAAGCGATTTAGGGAAATCACGGAAAACCTAAATCAGGATGGCTGGAGACATGGAAGTTTTAATTGAATTACAGCGTCGAATTCGGCATATGGCTTATCAAAATCCACCAGAAATGGTCTGCAGCTGAATGTCTGTAGGCAGAGGGAGTCGTGGGAATATCGCACAGAAATTAATCTGGGAAATACGCGCCCCATCGATAAAGCCCTAGACACTTTGTTAGGTCATTTACGTGGTGCACCAACACGTAAAAGCTTCCAGTATCCACACCTATCCTACGTACTGGACGATAAAATTCATAAACATAAATACCAGTGAACATGCCTAGCATGAATAGGCGAAACACTTTTGTTACAGACGAAAAAAATATTCAATTACAAAAGAAGGACTTTTTCTTGTATCTATGATAAAGCGTAAGATAAAATTCTGTTACTATTTTGAAAATATACATTTCTGGAGATCTTTCAAGTAGAAGTGTTCAGTTGTTTTCAATACATATGTTGAGTGACAAGAAGTACAACGATATTAAGACATTCAGTTTTGTTTCTACTCGATAATTCAATGTACTGAGTTTTGAACACGTTCCATTATTTCCTTTGAAGTGTTAACTTCGGAGATTTCAAATCATCTTTTGAGAAGGGAGCGCTCTGGAAAATTTCAGTCAAATGGATTTTCAGTTTAACGTACTCCTTTAAATGCTTTCCTAGTATCCAGCTAATTTAGTTTCACATCTCTAGTATATTCACGCAAATAGGGGCGAACAAGTAAAAACTTTTATGTGAAACCATTTCATGACAACAAACGAACGTGTTTGTGAGAGACAAGAAGATATTTGTGCTTACGTTCTTTTTGATCAATTTACAGACTATTTGAGGGAAAAGTATACAAAGAAGTTTTTCCAGTGTTTATGGGGAAAGAATTCAGGAGTAGGACATACTATAAAAATAAAAAAAAATTGAGAACTAACACAAAATATTTAGAAATAACAGATATAAACCCTTTTTCAGTTGAAATATTAATTTTACTTAAGCAGATACAAAACAAAAGTGTTGGGCACAAAAGGAAGAGAATAACATGACGAGCAGAAGGAAGAAGATGCAGGCAACAACGAAGACACAGAAGGAACAGCACTAAAAGAAAGAAAAATAAATAGATCAAGTTTCGGTAGTTTATTTTCCATTCTGAATTGAAACTGCAAACTGAGAGGACAAGAATTTACTTCAAAATTAAAATAAGGACCGCAGCCTGAACATTAACAAGTAACGACGAAATAGAGCGGCACATTTATGACCATTTACACAGAATGAAAGATAAGAGGCTAACAAAACCGCGGAGGTGTAGTAAGGAGAGGCGGAGCTGCAGGGTTACGCTGCACGTTGCTTTGAATCCAGCTTCGCTACGTTAGTAGCCCCTAAACACTAGCACACTACTGTTTACAACAATTCCTTCTTGTTCCCAATTCTTGTCGTGCCCACGCCATGGTTCTTTTAAATAGTAAAGTCTCAGAAAGGCCTTGTTAATGTAACTTTCCTATAGTTACACTTCCGAATAACCAAGAAATGGAGGATGCGATCTGAAAAGGCTGCTTTCGTAATGCAGCACTCTCCTTAACACAAAATGTGGAAACCGATGTTCCGTCAACGTCCTCTTTCCAAAAAGCTAAGAACATATTTTGCTGCGTGTGGATGGTTTGCAATACTTCCTTCTCAAACAGTTCAACCAGTCATCTTCGTGTTGTACTGATAGGATATCTGAAGTCAAATTGCAGAAAAAAAATTGCTACAGCAGAAGCAATAAGCGAAACTGAAATTGATGTATATAAAAGAAAGTTCGCACGAACGAGTCCACTTACGAATGAAGTGTGATTCATTTACACTTGAGACTATAGCCAGAACGACAAGTACATCTGTACACGATGCAAGCTGGGATTCTTCATCTGAAGACTTCCAACAAAAACTAATGTTTGGCTCTACTAACATCGCAGACGTCGGCTTCAAGTTTCTGACGACCTAACGTCTCTTATTATGTCCCCATGAACATAAAAGATGTGGTGTCACCGCCAGACACCACACTTGCTAGGTGGTAGCATTTAAATCGGCCGCGGTCCATTAGTATACGCCGGACCCGCGTGTCGCCACTGTCAGTGATAGCAGACCGAGCGCCACCACACGGCAGTCTAGAGAGACGTACTGGCACTCGCCCCAGTTGTACAGCCGACGTAGCTAGCTACAGTTCACTGACCAATACGCTCTCATTTGCCGAGACGATAGTTAGCATAGCCTTCAGCTAAGTCATTGCCTACGACCTAGCAAGGCGCCATAGCTTTGATAATTAATATTGTGATGCATGTATCATCAAGAGCGATGTTCTACAATTATGGATTAAAGTTAAGTATTCCAGAAGCTACGTACTTTTCTTTATAGCATTCATTACGTATCCTGTTTCAGACCTCACGCCAGCCTGCGTGAGTTTAAGCGCGTGCCTTTCGGCTTCCTCTCATTGTGTCTAGGCTGTCTTGTCTAGACACAACAAAAGATCGTCAAGTGTCTCTGCGGCAAGACACTGGAAAAAAAAAGCTACGAAATTTAAAGAACATGTAGAAATACACAACATAATCGAAGAATAAGAAGGTGAGAGACAAGTTTTCAGCTAGAAATGTTAAAATTAGAAGAATTCCATTGTGGAAGCGTGAAAACAAGAAAAGTAAACTAGTCTGAGGGAAGGGAAAAAAACTCAGCGAAAAGATAGAAAAATACTTGAGCAAAATGAAACAGGAAACGTGGTTCGGAGACAACTTTTCATTGTGATTATCAATGAAATCCGCCAATAGCCTTGTAAGTGAGATGTTATTTTATTTCATTTCATTTTGACTGCCAGTTTCGGCATTCCACTATGCCAGTCAGGCCCCACACGCATCTCTCAAAAATAAACGATATTGTAATACAGTGCATATATTCCTTGATGTCGCGAATTCAAAAAATAATTCCAAGTGCTTCATTCGAGGGTTTGATTGCAACCAAGAGATCTATTTGAAGTCTAAAAATGGCATAATGGAATCCCGAAACTGGCAGTCAAAATAAAATGAAATAAAATAACATCTCATTTATCTGAATTACACGGCTGTTGGCGGGCCCGCATCTCGTGGTCGTGCGGTAGCGTTCTCGCTTCCCACGCCCGGGTTCCCGGGTTCGATTCCCGGCGGGGTCAGGGATTTTCTCTGCCTCGTGATGGCTGGGTGTTGTGTGCTGTCCTTAGGTTAGTTAGGTTTAAGTAGTTCTAAGTTCTAGGGGACTTATGACCACAGCAGTTGAGTCCCATAGTGCTCAGAGCCATTTGAACCTGTTGGCGGATTTCATTGATAATCACTTAGCCGCGCGGAGTGGCCGTGCGGTTTGAGGCGCCATGTCACGAACTGCGCGACCCCTCCCACCAGAGGTTCGAGTCCTCCCTTGGGCACGCGCGTGTGTGTGTGTGTGTGTGTGTGTGTGTGTGTGTGTGTGTGTGTGTTTTGTTCTCAGCATAAGTTAGTTTAAGTAGTGTGTAAGTCTAGGGACCGATGACCTCAGCAGTTTGGTCCCTTACGGATTCACACAGATTTGAAAATTTTTTGGTAATTACTTGATCAGCTGATGTCCCCTGTCCATGATGGAGCAACAGAGGCTTTCCACTGTGTATGGAAACGTCGCCTGCAGACAGTACAGACTACAGACGAGATTTTCTCTTCCACTTAATCATTTGGCTCACAGTTTAGTGGGTAATTAAAACGTCAGACTCCTTCGTTTACAGGCAGGGCTGTTTACTGGCATCGGCGTGTGCCCGAAACAGGAAGCAGTGCACACAAGTCGGAGGCAGTCCGCGATATGAAACAGTACAGGCTGCCCTGTTTCGCTTGGTTTACGAATGAAACTTTTCGTGCATTTCGCAGCCAATTTTGTGTTTTATCATGTAATAATTTTACCGACGAATTGCTCGGTCTTAATAGCGCCAGGGATATGGACGGTCTTGATTCTACGGGTGTACTTCCGCTAGCTGGAAAGCAATGGAGCTGTTACGTTGTACAGCCCACAGGTAGCCGCAGTGCTGTGACAGCCAAGTGAACAGCAGCCTTTATGGCGCGTTATCGCTACGCACTGAATGGGCCGCCGCAGGCGTTCTGTTCTTCTTCTTCTTCCACCGCCCCCTCGCCACCGCGCCGCGCCGCGCGGCGCCGGGCTGTGCTTGTTAACGCGCGGCGCGTTTCCCTGCCTGCACGGTCCCCGCTGGCTCGCGTGTATTTCAGCCGTGGCCGCGCCGCCCATTGTTCTGTGCGCGACACACACACACACACACACACACACACACACACACACACACACAGCGGGGCAGGGCCAGATAAATCACAAACAGCGCGGAACGGCGGTCGTTTGTTCCCGCGGATACACCGAGCCTTGCCGCGGACGACACAACACACCACACAACCCACAAACGACGCAACCTCCCAGCAACCAGCGCGCCGCAGTTCAGGCAAACGTCTGACGTACACGGCGACAGCGCACACACGACCTCTCTGCCACCTATCACCTGTCTATTGGCCTCTATCACCACCAAGTCCGCAGCCGTGGTCATACCTACTCTCATTTCAACACCAGACCTGCACGTACTTCTAAACGCCGCAAGACACACTGCCTCGTGTAGCGGAGGCTACTTCTGGTGTCACATTCATTTGCCTTCTTCGCTGTTCCAACCGCGAGTGAAGCGTGGGAATAACAGTAGACGACAGATCCCTCTATACGAGCTCTAATGATTTTCCTGTCGCGGCCATTCTGCGAAAAGCCAGGAGGCAGGATGTAATGTGTTACCCGATTCTTCTCGCAACTAAAGCTCTCGAAATTTCACCAGTAAAAACCTCAGTGACACACAACTCCTTGTAACATTACTGGCGTTGAGTGCTACCTGTTTCCTAATAACCGGACTTCTAGTCCTGTCACAGGAAAGCCAATATAACACCACTGCGGAATGCTGAATGTCAATTATGACCTTAACATGCAGTAAACGTTACTCTCTGGGAGGAATTCTGAAAAGTTTGACCGTGCATTAACCTAACGGATAGAGGGTATCGAACGTGAACTTCGTAGCGGTAATTAGTAGAAATCAGAAAGACTATAATTTTGAAAATAATTTACGTAAGTGAAACAAAAGAAACGGCCGCCAGGCTAACTAGGCATAATAATGTGAAAACGTTATTCTCACAGGATTTAAATACACAAACAAAATTCTTCCAATCCATATGTGGCATACAGCAAACCAGTGCTTAACAGTATTGGTTAAAAACAGTCTTGGTTGTAATTTCAGTTTTTTTATTTTTCAACGACGCGTTTCGCCTTATTTAGGCATCTTCAGGTTATCTTTTCTAGATGGACGCGAGAGGCACCAAGATCTGCATAATGCGTTCCCGTTCACAGGAGCGAGTAACAGTAAGATGGGGGTTACTGGCTCAGTCCCCATCTTACTGTTAAACGCTCCTGTGAACGGGAACGCGTTATGCAGATCTAGGTGCCTCTCGCGTCCATCTAGAAAAGATAATGCCTACATAAGGCGAACCGCGCCGTTAAAAAATAAAAAAACTAAAATTGCAACCAAGACTGTTTTTAACCAATACTATTAAAATATACTCTTTTGAAAGCGACTTTCATTAATTCTTTCTTAGTAAAGTGCAATGAACACCTATAACGACCAGACGAACTACACAGTGGGTAGCGGTAGTTATCAACAGCATAAGTTAGCAATCGCAGGAATGTAGGAGAGACTATACCCCTGTTAACTACAGTCATCACTTCAACCTTCAACTAACTCAGCACAAAAATTGTTCCCAAAGACAACACGAGACTATAGTGGCACCTGACAAGAGTTCAAGTTTAAGTAACACAGATATATACACATCACAAATGCAATAATATATGCTGAAATAACACATTTCCTATTCATTCCACAGTGGTAATTTTCCAGATTCATGAGCAAAAACCCAGATTCAAATTAACTTTCTCCTGCTATTTAAGATTAAAGTGGAGGCCCTTACACTCTTCCTTTCTTTACCAGTAACTATGCACACTTTACACAAACATTTTCCATTACAATAATACTAATTCCCAATCCCACTTGATATTAATTATCTTGCAATGCTTTATAAGCCCTTCCACTGACAATATACTTAATTAACTTCAAAATGAGTTCAGTTTAGAGTTAAGTTTCAAACAGGACCATAATTAAGTGTCTCATAAAACCACTTGTGAAGCAAGTGATTCTAACTAGCCACATTTATATTCATCAGTAGTAAACTTCGGCACAATCAAAGTAGTAGCGATTCATGGTAATATGAAGCTTTTTAACAAGTCCAGAATAAATTGCCTCTCTCTTTATCTATGAAACAAATTATTTACCTAGCAACTTTTATATATATCTTAAAATTGAAGCTAAGGTACATTTAAATGGAAACAAGTTAGAATTTCTTCAGAAATAGGATACTCGGTCTTTTAGCACTATTAGGATAGGACCCTGCTTGGTATCATGAAGAGGGCAGTTCAAAGTTTACACACGTATTTTCCAACACTGATTATTATTGCAAAAGCACACACAAACACTCTAGTTCATACTAGCATACATATCTGCTTTCCAAACTTGTTGAAGCAGTTGGGCAATACCGGTGGCAAGCATGTGGCTGCTATCAGGTCTCCTTCTGGCGGTTTTAAGCTCTATTTATTCTTCTCGGTGACGTAATCATCATCTTTAGAGCCTTTCCAAATACGAGAGCACCCTTTTACAGCCGAAACCACATCCGAGGCCATTAGTTACAGAACGCCTCACTTGGCACCTGCGGTGTTGAGTATGCGACTGCTGGCCACTGACTGCCTACTGCGCTCTCTTGCTTGCCGCCCAGATAGACCGCCACTTCCATCTTTTCTTGCGCGCCAAGCCAGTTCCATAATAGAGGGGGTTCCCTACGCCTTTTAAGTTACATCATATAATACATATATACATCATATAATCATAAAGTATGAACCGTTTATTTACATACACCTTTGTTTTAACAAACAGACATATTTAATGAAGTTTCATTGTTTAAGCATACTGTTAAGTTAAACAAATTATACATCATAAATATCCATTTTCCTCCAACAATTCAAAGAACTTAACACGTAAAGAACGAACACTTCATAGTTATATACACTTAATTACTCTGTACCAATCACTCACAATCGATAATGGTGTTACAGCCTCTCTTGCACCCACTGCCTCTGCAGTCTGATGACCATCTCCGTACAGTGCTCGCACTTATTAAACGATCACTTCCGCGGAACGTGCCTCTCTTCGTTGCACCCGCTCTACCCGATCTGTTAATCCTGCTTGGTAAGGGTACCACACTGATGAACACAACTGATGTACAGAGCGAACAGGTGCTTTGCAACCCATTCCTGCTCAATTGCGAGTCGCGGCAGCCGTCATCGACCCTCTGCTTTTAGCTACAGCCCTCTAAATCTAAATCTAACTTACATGACTACTCTGAAAGCGGCAGTTAAGTGCCTGGCAGAGAGTTCATCGAACAACCTTCAAGCTACTTCTCTACTTTCCACACTCAAACAGCGCGCGGGAAAAAACGAACACTTAATCTTTCCGTGCGAGCTCTGATTTATCTTATTTTACTATCAAGATAATTTCTCCCTATGTAGGTGGGCGCTAACAAAATACTTTCACACTCTGAGGAGAGTTTTGGTCACTGAAATTACATGAGAAAATCCTGCGGCAACGACAAAAGCCTTTGCTTTAATGATTGCCATCCCAATTCGCGTATCACATCTCTTCCCCATTTCACGATAATACAAAACTAGCTGCCCTTCTTTGAAGTTTATTGATGTCCTCCGCCAGTCCTACCTGATGCGGATCCCACCTCGCGCAGCAATATTTCAGAAGTGGACGGACAAGTACGGTGTACACAATCTCTTCAATAAACCTGCTGCATTTTCTAACTGTTCTGCCAATAAACCGCATTCTCTGGTTCGTTTTCCCCACAACATGTTCTTTGTGATTGTTGCAATATGAGTTACTGGTAAATGTAGTCCATAAGTATTTAGCTGAATTCACAGCCTTTGGATTTGTCATATTTACCGTGTAGCGGAAATTTAGCGGATACCTCTCGGTATGCATATGGATGACTTCACACTTTTTATTCTTTAGGGTCAACTGTCACTTTTCAGACCATAGAAATACCTTATCTGAATCATTCTGCAGTCGTTTTTGACCTTCTGATGACTTAACAAGACAATAAATGACGGCATCACCAGCAAGCAATCTGAGAGGGCTGTTCATATTGTCTCCTAAATCGCTTACATAAATTAGGAACAGAAGAGGGTCTATGAAACACGTCCCTGCGGAACGCCAGATGTTACTTCTGTTTTACTCAATGACTTTCCGTCAATTACTACGAACTGAGACGTTTCTGACAGTAAATCACGAATCCATTCGCACAACTGAGATGGTACTCCATAGACATGCAACTTAATTGTAAGCTGATTGTTGCGAATAGAGTCAAAAGCTTTCTGGAAACATAAAACTACGGAATCAATTTGACATCGCCTGTCGATAGCACTCATTACTTCGTGAGAATGAAGAGGTAGATGTGTTTCACAAGAACGATATTTTCTGAATCCGCGTTTTCTTCGAGGTGATTCATAATGTTCTAACACAGTACACGTTCCAAAATCCTACTGCAAATCGACGTTAGCGATATGGTCTTTTAACCCTCCTACAAACCATATCGTCTGCGAACGGCATCAGGCTGCTCCCGACGTCACCCACAAGATCAGTTGGACGTGGCTTAAACAGGAAAACTTCCTCCTGGCATTTCAGAAATTACGTACGCACCTGTCGATTCCGTCCGGTTAACAACAACCTTGCGTTTTGTTCACTAGAGGGTGGCGCGGAACTGCATCCACTGCACGCCGTTATGTACGAGACTTTGAATCTCGCGGGCGAACAGGGCGAGTTGAATCTCGCAACAGTTCTCGTCTGCGGAATCCATACTGATTTTTACAAAGGTGTTTTTCTTCTGCTACAGACTGATATCAGCGATACTTGTTGGTAATTATGTGCTTCGATCCCTTTGTGGCAAGTTATTTTGCATTGGATGTGTAGAATCTCGCAAGTGCCTCATCTGGTCTGGATCACTTCCCACTGCTCAGCGGTTTTATTTGAAACCTGATTAGTTCTCACGCAGCCCGCTATGACTGCAAACGAGTAGTTTAAAAACGTGCTGGATTTTAACACCTACGAACATGGAAGAACGGCGTTGTGGCTAGGAATGGACAGCAACCGAGGAAGTAATCTGCAGCGGACACTTTCACAGAATCATCCTGGCATTCGCCTCACAAAGTACAGAAACCACAAATAAAGCTACATTTGGATGGCGCAACAGGGTTTGAGTACTGCTCCTCCCCAGTAAGGGCTCAGTGTATTAAGCACTGGACACTGTTCACTGGATGAGAACCGGAATGATCAATGTACAGGACGGGGTGGGAGGCGAGGGTAACACTATAAATTATGGGTGTCTCCTAATGGCAGGTAACATTTCTGGCACTATTATCTTGTTACTTTTTGTTATAGTTTGACAAGTATTATGTTGAAGTCCTCTTTGAACGTTATTTCCAATTTCACAAAAACGAAATACATAATTCCACAAAAAAACGAAGTCATTGTTACAATTCTGCAGCCATAAACATAAAAAATAATTGCATGCTTCATAAAATTCACCGCTATAGCTTGGCACAAAGTGCACCTCGATGTACTCGATATACCTGGAATGGCCTCAACCTGTGAACTCCACAAGCTACTGTACAAAGCGGAATGCAACTCGTCCCAATATTAGCCACTTGTTGTACTCTGTCGGGGCCGTTCGCCTTCTAACACAGCAAACCGTCATACACCAGAGCTAAGCAGGTGGCCTGTGCAACACCGCTGCAGGGGTCACAGCAGACCGCAGCCAGCAGCTTCGACGCGCCCGCTGGACAAGCAGGCGACAGCTTGATCGGCGCGAGAGGTCCTGGCCTCACAAACCTACCTGCCTCAGCGCGACCGTGTGACTGCAGACAGGACTAGCGGTATCCTGGGGCCTTCACGGTATTTATGTTGGCAGCCGGGCTGACAGGCCACTTCATTACTAACCAGGTGCCTGGGATAGGAGCTGACTGCAGTAGCAGTTCGACCATCGCGTCTTCTTAAGGAACTGTCACGATCTAAGAAGCTGTCTGTATTCCACACATCAACTTCTCCTGGAAAGTGCAGCCAGTTAACACATCACCAGGCTTCACGGAGATGTGGCTTCTTCACTGAGGACATGTGTGGACTTTATTATTATTAGCTTTTTCCAAAGTGAACTCATAAATTAACTTAGATATCTCTTGGCGCTATCAGCCCAACAACCAGTTATTTTGACATTGGAGTGCAACTCGGACATAACCACGTACTGTAAACGTAAAACTTATTGCAAGGAGGAGATTCAAGTTTGTGTGTTTATAGTAAACCTGTTCTGCGTTGTCTACCAGAGCTGCCTTCTTACTGCGCCACCAGCTGCGCGGTGCGAATGACATGGCCTACTCTTCACGCAAGGAGAGACGGAGAAATAACTACCCAAGAGATCGAACGGCTGTTATCAGAAACTTAGGGTTCCTATGCGCGTTTTACAACTGCGGCAGCGAAATTTGCAAAAGCTACATAGAATGTGGTTCTTTAAACTTGACCAATGTAGCTTCACGCAGTCAAGGTTTCTATCTTCTATATATTTTCATTTCAGTTGCCTAGGCGTCTCTTTTGTTCTTTCGCATGACCTTTACTCACTTGTAGTGATCACGCAGCTCCCCTCTGAATTTATTTGATATCTGCCACAGGCCTTGTTTTATAAGCTCCAAATGCTGCAGCACTTCAACCTTGAATACCATTTCCTTTATAGAATCACCCCACTTCCCCTAAATCCCCCCCTCCCCCTAAAAATTTATGTATCCCATTCGCCTTCCCTAATACTGATTCTAGATGACCATACCCTTATCATATAACTTCCTAATGTTACTGCTAATTATATGACGTGACGCGTTCAACACTAATCCTGAAATCCGATGTTATATCGTTGTTTCTCTTTGTTATAGGCCAATACTACCTTTATCCACATATAACAAGTATTCATGCGGTTCCTTACGACCAACGACGATAGACTCCCGTACAAAACAGGACCGTCAGGGACAATCCTACAGAGCAACTGATTCTATCTAATTAAACATTTATGTCTACTGAGAACATTAGAGAGCTTATTACTCTTCCTTGGGGCGCAGAGGATGTTACTTCCCTTTCTGTAGAACATTCCGTGTCCAGTTTAACGTACACTATCTGATCAAAAGGATTCTGACACTTGTTATTGAATATTAATATGGGTTCTATCCACCTTCGCCTTTATGGCGTCTTGATCTCTCCTGGGTACACTTTCAGTGATGTGTTTGATTGTCTGTGGAGTAATGGCAGCCCATTCTTCCTCCAGAGCCGAAACCGGGGAAGGTAGTGATGATGGCCACTGGGATCTGGAGCGAAGTCGGCGTTCTATCTCGAAGGTGTTCCACTGGGTTCAGGTGGGGACTCTGGACAGGACAGTCCTTTTTAGGAGTGTTGCTGGCCACAAACAACAACTGCATCACAGACGATGCACCAGTGTCGTGCTGATACAAACAACCATCGTCTCCGAATTGTTCGTCCAAACCCAATAGACAGTGCCGTAAAACGTGTTCAAATCCACCGCACTTAGTGTTTTCTTAAGCACAATAAGGAGGCATTACCATAACAAAGAGAAACACCCTCATACTGTGACACCACCTCTTCCGTACTTGACTACCGGCGTTACACATGATAGCAAGTAGTGTCACGTACCATCATGTGTAATGCCAATCGTGAAAAACGGAGGAAGTGGTGTCAATTCACCAGCAGTCGACTCGAGCAGCTTGAGAAGAGCTGAAACGTCCCTGATGGGTTTGTTCCTCGGGTGACATCCACTGACTAACCCACGACCGAAGTGAGCTCTCCTAACCCACCTGCTGTCACAGCTTCTCTACTGACAACAGCCTATTCCCCCACCTCCTTGTATATTCCAAGCTCTGCCTTTCCTGACATCTAGTGCTCAACTCGGCATTACACGGCGGTGTCGAATACCTTTGATCAGACTGAGTACCTACTGGCTTCTATTAGGCAAACATTCATCGAGCCTACCACATATCTGCAAAGATACTCCGTATGATCACATCTTGGTCGACAGCCTAGTGTTCCTACTTTTGCTCCATACTGCTAGTATGGCCACTGATTAAAAACACTGCCCCACCACTAAAAAAATTACCATCATACATGAGTGAAGATAGCTGAAGTTTTGTTTGAGAGAGAGAGAGAGAGAGAGAGAGAGAGAGAGAGAGAGAGAGAGAGAGAGAGAGAGAGAATTGGGGAAATATGATTGGTTTAGCACAGTAAAGAAATGTCACGCTAAAGTTTGTTCCGATCGTAGTGTACGACTCAGTGACGTAAACTAACTCTGTTGCGTAAATATTCCAAATATTCCGACGGTGACTACGCGCTGCGCCCCAGGTGGAATTTGTTTGCCCGCGCCGGCAGCGCGCGATAACTCGTGCCGTTAGCGCGGATGAACATGAATTACACTTTTATCTGTCACAGCGCACACTCATTTGCGCGTCAGGAGCGAAAACACAGTATCACATGGAGCAGGGGCATAATTCAGAGTCGCGGGACCAAAAAATATGAAACGCGCAGTACTTGATAACGGTAGCAATATTAACCTAGTAACATGCCAGGGCAATAAATACGAATAACGTGACAAACACGGTACGAAATCCTGAATCATGTGTGTAGCACAGATCAACAGCCACGATGACAATTGCAAAACGGCGCCGACTGTATTCTGTTGCAAATACAGAACGGGAGGCAGTAAATTCTCCACGTTTACAATGATACAGTGAACCGCAATGGACTTACACACAGATGGCAGCCCGAACTCAGTTTCCGAGAGTAATGATTTTCTTCTGAAATGAAGTACCCACACGAAAACCTGGACGGAGGTATGGATCATGAGAGTAATGATTTTCTTCTGAAATGAAGTACCCACACGAAAACCTGGACGGAGGTATGGATCATGAGAGTAATGATTTTCTTCTGAAATGAAGTACCCACACGAAAACCTGGACGGAGGTACGGATCATAATCTGACGAAGTAAATCTGCTGTGCTCTTTCGAAGGAACCATCCGAGTATTCGCCTTGAGAGATGTAGCGGAATCACGGAAACGTAAATCTGAATCGTTGGACAGCGGTTTGAACTACTGTACTTCTCCATGCGACGTCAATGTGTTAACACCTCGCTCGGCGTGTACACTTCGAGTTTACTGCCGAACGGATAGGCTATTTCCTTTGGTTGTTACCGAAATTGAGGTAGGTCAGATTACCCTTTTAGCTTCTGTGCGACTTTCAGAGTGTGTAATAGGCTAAACTGATTAATAATTATTTCCAGCGCCTCAGTAATATGCTACACACACTTTTAGAGTATATCAAGTGAGAAGCTTTACGGAAATGTGCACGGTATCGGTATGTTGCATAATGCCGCACACGTAAAGCCGATCTTTCAAGGGGTCATATCTCGAGTTCCATTGACCACAGAGACTAGGGATCTATTGTTTTGAATAGTCCTTGGCCTATCGACTATCTGTATACCCGCAGCAGGCAGGTATACTGCAGACATACCAAAGTAGAGGAACAAAATTTGAACGTTATGCACTTCCTCCAGTCCAGGCAAATAGAGCAAATCGGTTTATTCTTTTGCGTTAGGTGAATTATTTATGGACAGTTCATGAAAAAACTCCGAAAAACCATAATTTTTGCGTACAAAAAGTAACAATTGTGGGGATAGCCACTTGTGTAAGTTCTATTCATGGCAGATCGTCGAATTCTTATCATATCGTCTTAAGATAACTTTCCCAGTGACCTTCAAAACTTCTTTGGATATCATTATCCGTTACCGTGATTCAAAGTGACCGCACATTTGCGTTGCGCACAACTTCGTGCATAATGGCAAGGAGAGGTGAGCTGCAAGGTGGTGTGGCAACTGTCATTGGACACTGAGGTTATGAGACAGACTTCTCCAGGTGCTGCGTCTGTGAGGATGGTAGCTTCACTGACACATATTTGGCGCAGTTTTAATCTGCTAACGAATTTCGGAATGTTTCAGATTCCGCAGCATTATTCTAATCGTAGGCCAATAAGCCATAGAAACTACTTTTCTATTTTCTGTTAAAACCAATTGCGAGGAAGAAAACAAAACAGCAGATTGTTGCGTACTTTTGTTTAAAATTATGTCCGCTATAAGGAGGAAGAATATATTTGAGATAAACAATATGTCTAATGATTTAAATGACCTTCTATCGTAGTTAAAACTGACTGTGAAAAAGTTAATGAAACTGCACATTTTTCACAGCACATCTTTTTCTCGCAGTTCGTTTTATTGGAAAACCTGCATATTTTTGCTTAAAACAATATAAAACCTATGTCAGTACGAATATTTATCGGAGCATCATGTAAAAATTTGAAGTAAAGTGGTCAAGCTAATAACTTTTGCCTTTATATATGTTTTATAGACACACCTTTCCAAATGTTCCTTAGAAAAATCGTGTATAACTATCACGTAAATCGATCAAGAACTTTGCGGCATTTTAGTAATAACGTTAAGTCAACAGAATTTTTGATACATTAAAATATAGAAAAAATAACACGAAGTACTTAAATGAAAAAAGTTAGTCAAAAAAGAAAAGTTAACGTAAATAAACTATGAATCTTACATATTACTGTTTAGAATACGACATTAAGAAGCCCAACTCTTATGAGACAGGGCCGTAAGAACTGTAACGTGTAAGTTGAACATCAAGGCAGCATTGAATACAAGTGTGACGCAATATCCAGATGGCGCAACACGCGAACCTCGCCAAACATTACTTTTGGTCGACACTTGCTCAAAAACTGTTTCCTTTGCTCTGTTTCCGCTTACGGGCATTCCGTCGATCTATGAGGGTGTGGTGAAAAGTAAGCTTTTTAAATAAATTTTATTCATATTCTCCATCTTTATTCTTCACCTCCATTTCTTGATTTCTCAACACAGTCACAATGAATATGAACACATTTCTCCCAACGAGTAACCAGTTTGGTGACACGTCACTGTACAATGTTTGACTTTCTTGACGGAGCCAAAACCTCACCTTTGCTCGTACCGCTTCATCACTACCATAGTGAAGTTCTCTAAGGTGTTCCGTAAGTTTTCGAAACATGAAAATCCGATGGGCTTAAGTTGGGATTGTGTGGAGGATGGTGGACGACAGTCGCTTTGCTGCCAGCGTCGCAGCGCTCGTGTGTTGTCTAACACCATCATGGTTGGTTCTGAACACTATGGGACTTAACTTCTGAGGTCATCAGTCCCCTAGAACTTAGAACTACTTAAATCTAACTAATCTAAGGACATCACACACATCCATGCCCGAGGCAGGATTCGAACCTGCGACCGTAGCGGTCGCGCGGTTCCAGACTGTAGCGCCTAGAGCCGCTCGGCCACCCCGGCCGGCAACACCATCATGCTCAATGAGTGTGTGCTCCACGTGTGGATGGACTGTTCGAAATCGGTTGCAGCAAGCTGTTTTCCACGCTGCGACACATCGTCGCGTTACACGCTGAAGCCCTGACTACATGGCTCTATGACACGCTAGAATTCTGGGCCCTCTATCGGCAGGAGATTGCAACTTGAATAAGCGAGAGTAAAAACTTTGGAGGCATTACTTATCAGTATACACCCCTAATTTAATAATGGAAAGTTTTGTAAACATCTGTATTTTTTTCTACATTACGAATTTCCATGTTAGACATGATGGTGAACGCTCTTTAACGCGAGAAATGGTGAGAAACAAATGATTCCTCGAACACGAATTTTCCGTAATTAAAAGACGGAATAGAACGATCGCTAACCTGTATGGAGATTTCACATCTTGTGTCATCCAAAGTAGTCTACAGGTCTGACACCGAACTTCGTACAGTTCCATATGGAAGTAGCTGTAAGATGCAGTAGGATGGAATTTCGTTTGATATTGCGCAGCGCTCCAAGGCCACAAGTACATTCGAACAACATTGTGTGTGGACAAGCATTTTCACTTTGTTCCTAAAAAGGAAGAGGTGACAATACGATGAACACAGGTTGGCGATACGGGACTATTTTGACAAAAATGCGGACGAACGTCAGCTACCACGGCTCTTACAGGGACGTGTCCTGCACAGAACCGAGCGCGATATATCCGTTTTAGGGTACAGGAACTGGTGTGGATTTCGAGCCCACGATACCGAAGTATCCAGCAAAAGACCTACGGAAGTAGAGGCTTCTTGAAAGATTAGAAGCGAGTGCTGGCTGGAAAGCGAACCCTGCAATCTGCCGCTCACAAGCAGCGCTCTTACCGACTGAGCTGTCCAGAAACAGCTGGAGTTCCGCCTCGCAAGGACATCGCGGAGAATGGCCTACCCACTGCCCGGCCCTTGAGAACTGCTCGCGAAACGAGACTTCCGTTCTGGAACGCAGTGTGCACGAACAGTTTTTATCCGCCACCAAGTTTCAAAGCAGCGGAGACTCTCGTTGCAGTGGGTAAGATCGGCCCCGTACACGTTTTGCCGGCGTTAACCGTGCCAGGAACAGAGGGCAGTGCAACGGCGCCGCCGTGGATTTGCTAACGACCTCGCCTGACGTGACGTGACGTGACGTGACGTGACGTGAATCCGCGGCAGCTCCGCTGACACGTGTGTGGCCCGTGGGACTGAGGGACGGGCAAGCCAGCCTGCTGTAATGCGCGTTCATGTCGGCGGCCAACTGCGGCGTGTGTGTGCCCCGAGAGCGCCCGCTACTCACACCCCACACTGTCAAGGGGCTAGCTTTGCTGTCGGCAGAAATACGCCACCTCATGGAACGGAACAGAAATCCAGTAATGGCCTACTCACCACTTTCCATTTAAATCAAGCCTGGCAGGTAGATACGATCGTGTTGTTTTTACTAACACAGAGAAATTAGTAATACAACCAATAGCCATCTCACACCCTATCCGATTACAACTATTCTTTACATTATATATTTGCAGAATTTCCCAACCCCGGCCATACTCTTTCCCCCCCCCAAAACACACATACACACACACACACAAACCTCGTAATATTGCATTTATTACGCATCCTTTATTTTGTCCAAGCATTTCTTTCACCTGGCACTATTAAGGTCTTAACGTCTTCACCTACACCTAACCAAACATCCTTAGTCACTCAACAGTGGAATATATAGTAATACTGATACATGGAATTTCTGTTATTATCATTGTGGTGGCTGAATTCTTATTATATTCTTGTTTGAATTTCAGTATAGACGTCCAACAGAAATGTACGACAGAGGAAGAGAAGGAATTAAATGTGGATAAGACGACAGTCAGAGGAAGAGCGCGAAAGAATACAGTAAGGTTAGTTGATGACATGAAAGGAGGAAAACAGATGTGGACAGGGATGCGTAAAGCATTAATAGTACTCGCGATGATATTGGTTCGGCCGGCCGCTGTGGCCGAGCGGTTCTAGGCGCTTCAGTCCGGAACCGCGCTGCTGCTACGATCGCAGGTTCGAATCCTGTCTCGGGCATGGATGTGTGTGTTGTTCATAGGTTAGTTAGGTTTAAGTAGTTCTAAGTCTTGGGAAGTGATAACCTCAGATGTTAAGTCCCATAGTACTTAGAGCCATTTGAACCATTTGATATTGGTTCGGTATTAGACAGAAGGAAAACAGGTGGTATACGAGTACAGGGAAGCTGCGCCTGTAGGAACAGAGGAATCTTTAACCGCGCAGTGGTTTTGGTTAAGTCATAGGTTGCAGTGTATTTTGATCCTTACTCGTACGTCTGAAATGGAGATGGAGACGGTCAGAGACTCAGTGTGATGCGCAGGTACACCAAGATGCGGCACTAACAGATTTTGTACTGTAGTTACGCAGTGATGACGGGTATTTGACAAACGACGGGAGGAACTGATAACACCCACATATTACAGACGTAACTAGAACCATGATCGAGTAATTATACGTCATCGGAGTGTCGAGACACTGGATTTGTAACGCGTAGGCGTCGTTTGCGCCGCACCTTCTTACAACTGGTGGGAGATGGTGACAAACAATGCGGAGAGCTGTAGCGAGCCCCCTGGGGCTACGAAGTTCAGCGACAGCTATAGTCAGAACACAGGGCGCGGCCAACCGGAAGGAATGCAGCGATGTACCGCGGAAATGACGCTCGGCATGGCCGTGCCGCCCGTGGACACGCAGCGCGGAAGGAAGGAAGGAGAGGCCAATCACGACAAACGACGATGGTGGGGCCGGGCAGACACCTGCCGGTGCGTGACGCCATCAGCCTGGAACGCGGACCGACAGCCAATGCGAGCGCAACAGCGGCGCGCGCTGCTCCAGGTCCACCCCAGGGCACGCCGTCCGCGAGGCAGCCTGACCAACAACCCTACCTGCCCCTCTCAGCAAGCACACCTGACGTAATTCTGCAAGGCTGCAAGTGCTGCTGATAATAACCTCACCAGACAAAAGAAAAAGGTCACAACACCGCACAATACAGGTCGATAACGGCCTCAAATCGGCGAGGAAGAATGTCCACGAGTTTCTCTCGCTATGCCACAACCAGCTGAAGCTAGTCATTGAGCACTGGGTCACGTACAGCTACCATCTTGAAGGGTTTACGATTGCTACGCTTCGCCTGCTGTTTCCAAATAGTACTACACATTTCCTATCTGATTAAGATAGGTAGTCGCTTTATTTAGGCAGTGGCTAAAACGCGTTTTTTACTTAGTTGGCTGACTGATTTGGTTGAGGGGACCAAACAGCAAGGCCATCGGTTCCATCGGATTAGGGAACGAAGTCGGTTATCTCGGCATTTGCCTGAAGCGATTTAGGGAAATCACGAAAAACCTAAACCAGGACGGCTGGACGCTTGTTTGAACCGTCGTCCTCCATAGTAATCTTACACGTTTTGTTTTGTTCATCTAAAATATCGCCAATGGTATAGTTTTCTCGTCCTCGTCTTGCTTTCGATCGGGCTGTGATTTCTCCATGGACTGAATTTTCCTTTTTGTCACTGGCGTTGCACACAAGAAATACAGCGAATAATGAAACCCAATAAGGCTGATTATACAGGAAGCTCCACTGATCGTGACCAGGCCAAATATCTCACGAAATAAGCATCAAACGAAAAAACTACAAAGAACGAAACTCGTCTAGCTTGAAGGGGCAAACCAGATAGCGCTATGGTTGGCCCGCTAGATGGCGCTGCCATAGGTCAAACGGATATCAAATGCGTTTTTAAAATAGGAACCCCCATTTTTTATTACATATTCGAGGAGAACGTAAAGAAATATGAATGTTTTTCGCTGGACCACTTTTTTCGGTTTGCGATAGATGGCGCTGTAATAGTCAAAAACGTATAAGTATGTGGTATCACGTAACATTCCGCCAGTGCGGACGGTATTTGCTTCGTGATACATTACCGTATTAATATGGACCGTTTACCAACTGCGGGAAAGGGCGGTATCGTGTTGATGTATGGCTATTGTGATCAAAATGCTCAACGGGCGTGTGCTATGTATGCTGCTCGGTAGCCGTGCGGGATTAACCGAGCGGTCTACGCCGCTGCAGTCATGGACTATGCGGCTGGTCCCGGCGGAGGTTTTGTCCTCCCTCGGGCATGGGTGTGTGTGTGTGTGTGTGTGTGTGTGTGTGTATGTGTGTGTGTGTGTGTGTGTGTGTGTGTGTGTGTGTGTGAGTGTGTGTGTGTTGTCCTTAGGATAATTTAGGTTAAGTAGTGTGTAAGCTTAGGGACTCATGACCTTACCAGTTAAGTCGCATAAGATTTCACACACATTTGAACATTTTTGCAGCTCGGTATCCTGGACGGCATCATCCAATTGTCCGGATCGTTCGCCGGATAGTTACGTTATTTAAGGAAACAGGAAGTGTTCAGCCACATGTGAAACGTCAACCACGACCTGCAACAAATGATGATGCCCAAGTAGGTGTTTTAGCTGCTGTCGCGGCTAAACCACATCAGTAGCAGACAAATTGAGCGAGAATCGGAATCTCAAAAACGTCGGTGTTGCGAATGCTACATCAGCAATGATTGCACCCGTTCCGTATTTCTATGCACCAGGAATTGCATGGCGACGACTTTGAACGTCGTATACAGTTCTCCCACTGGGCACAAGATAAATTACGGTTCTATTACGCGTTCTATTTAGCGAAGAAACGTCATTCACCAACAGCGTTAACGTAAACCAATATGCACTGTTGGGCAAAATCCACGATGGCTGCGACAAGTGGAACATCAGCGATCTTGGCGGGTTAATGTATGGTGCGGCATTATGGGAGGAAGGATAATTGGCCCCCATTTTATTAATGGCAACCTAAATGGTGCAATGTATGCTGATTTCCTACGTAATGTTCTACCGATGTTACTACAAGATGTTTCACTGCATGACAAAATGGCGATGTACTTCCAACATGATGGATGTCTGGCACATAGCTCGCGTGCAGTTGAAGCGGTATTGAATAGCATATTTCACGACAGGTGGATTGGTCGTCGAAGCACCATACCATCCCGCACGTTCACCGGATCTGGCGTCCCTGGATTTCTTTCTGTGGGGAAAGTTGAAGGATATTTGCTATTGTGATCCACCGACAACGCCTGACAACATGCGTCATCGCATTGTCAATGCATGTGCGAACATTACGTAAGGCGAACTACTCGCTGTTGAGAGGAATGTCATTACACGTATTGCCAAATGCACTGACGTTGACGGACATCATTTTGAGCATTTATGGCAATAATGTGGTATTTACGGGTAATCACGCTGTAACAGCATGCGTTCTCAGAAATGATAAGTTCACACAGGTACATGTATCACATTGGAACAACCAAAATAAAATGTCCAAACGTACCTACGTTCTGTATTTTAATTTCAAAAAAACCTACCTGTTACCAACTTTTCGTCTAAAATTGTGAGCCATGTGTTTGTGACTATTACAGCGCCTTCTATCACAAAGCGAAAAAGTGGTCCAACTAAAACATTCATATTTCTTTACATACTACACGACTATGTAATAAAAATGGGGGTTCCTATTTTTTTAAAAAACGCAGTGATATCCGTATGACCTATGGCAGCGCCATCTAGCGGGCCAACTATAGCGCCGTTTCCCCCTTCAAGCTAGACGAGTGTCGTTCTTTGTAATCTTTTCGTTTGACGCTTATTTCATGAGATATTTGGCCCGGTCACGATCAATGGACCACCCTGTATAGTCTAGTGTGCTGTAGCCAGACGGAACTATAGACATACGGCAATAAATGTGGGATCTTCGATTGCTAGGTGAGGTGCCACATGGGAACAAGAGCACGTGAAAGATTAGGTCACTTTATTACATTAGTGATAAAAAGATGTACGTAACTTTATCACCGGAGTGATTGATAGTTGACAACTGTCAGTAACTATTATAACATCACTCGATGCACTAATTAACAAACTGCTCTCTGGCAGCACCGTGTTGCACATTTACGAAAGTACACGTCCATGCGAAACTCTGAATCACCCGCTAATCCCTCTCGATAATGCTGACTGCATCAGCCGAGGTCATAAGTTGGGGCACAGCTCGACACCATACTGACCTCGGCGCGCGGGCGTTGCTACACTGAGAGCGTAATTACTCTGCAATTCACCATTACGTGCTTAACGGAGGGTTCATCGAACCACCTTCAAGTTATTTCTCTACCGTTCCACTCTCAAACACCGCGCAGGGGAAAAACGACCACTCAAATTTTTTCGCGCGAGTTCCGAATTCTCTTATTTTATTACAATGGTCATTTCTCCCCAGGTAGGTGGCCGCCAACAAAATATTTTCACACTCTGAGGAGAAAGTTGGTGATTGCAATTTCATGAGAAGGTACAGTGTCACAGCGAAAAACGCCTTTGTTTTGATAAGTGCCACTCCAATTCTTGTATCATATCTTTCGCAGTCACCCACTCATTTCGCGATAACACAAAACGAGCTGCTCTGCTTTCAACTTTTTCGACGCCCTCCGAAAATCCTATCTGATGCGAATCCCACAACGCACAGCAGTACTCCAGAACAGGGTGGACAAGGGTAAAAAACCAGTCTCTTTAGTAGAACTGCTACATTTTCTAAGTGCTCTGCCAATAAATCGCAGTCTCTTGTTTCCTTTCCGCACAGCTTTATCTATGTGATCGTTCCAATTTAAGTTATTGGTAACTGTAAGTATTTAGTTCAGTTTACAGCCTTTGGATTTCTGAGATATATCGCGTAACCGAAATTCAGCGGATTCGTTTTAGCACTCATGTGGGATGACTTCACACTAATCAATTGCCACTTTTTGCATCATAAAGGTATGAAGCAGGCAAAAAGGAATACAATCGTCTCAAAAATGAGATCAACAGCAAGTGCAAAAGGGCTAAGCAGGGATGGCTGGAGGACAAAAGTAAGGATGTAGAGGCGTATCTCACTAGGGGTAAGATACATGCTGACTATAGGAAATTTGAAGGGAACTTTGGAGAAAAGAGAACGACTTGCATGAACATCAAGAGCTCAGATGGAAACCCAGTTCTAAACAAAGAAGGGAAAGCAGAAAGGTGGAAGGAGTATACAGAGGGTCTATATAAGGGCGATGTACTTGCGGGCAATGTTATAGAAATGGAAGAGGATTTAGACAAAGATGAAATGGGAGATACGTTACTGCGTGAAGAGTTTGACAGAGCACTGAAAGACCAGAGTCGAAACAAGGCCCCCGGAGTAGACAGCATTCCATTGGAACTACTGACGGCCTTGGGAGAGCCAGTCCTGACAAAACTCTACCATCTGGTGAGCAAGATGTATGAGACAGGCGAAATACCCTCAGACTTCAAGAAGAATATAATAATTCCAATCCCAAAGAAAGCAGGTGTTGACAGATGTGAAAATTACCGAACTATCAGTTTAATCAGCCACGGCTGCAAAATACTAACACGAATTCTTTACAGACGAATGGAAAAACTAGTAGAAGCCAACCTCGGGGAAGATCAGTTTGGATTCCGTAGAAATGTTGGAACACTTGAGGCAATACTGACCTTACGACTTATCTTAGAAGCTAGATTAAGAAAGCGCAAAACTGCGTTTCTAGCATTTGTAGACTTGGAGAAAGCTTTTGACAATGTTGACTGGAATACTCTCTTTCAAATTCTGAAGGTGGCAGGGGTAAAATACAGGGCGCGAATGGCTATTTACAATTTGTGCAGAAACCAGATGGCAGTTATAAGAGTCGAGGGGCATGAAAGGGAAGCAGTGGTTGGGAAGGGAGTGAGACAGGGTTGTACCCTATCCCCGAAGTTATCTAATCTGTATATTGAGCAAGCATTAAAGGAAACAAAAGAAAAATTTGGAGTAGGAATTAAAATAAAATCCACATGGAAATAAAATAAAAGCTTTGAGGTTCGCCGATGACACTTTAATTCTGTCAGAGACAGCAAAGGACCTGGAAGAGCAGCTGAACGGAATGGACAGTGTCTTGAAAGGAGGCTATAAAATGAACATGAACAAAAGCAAAATGAGGATAATGGAATGTAGTCGAATTAAATCGGGTGATTCTGAGGGAATTAGATTAGGATATGAGACGCTTAAAGTAGTAAATGAGTTTTGCTATTTGGGGAGCAAAATAACTGATGATGGTCAAAGTAGAGAGGATATAAAATGTAGACTGGCAATGGCAAGGAAAGCGTTTCTGAAGAAGAGAAATTTGTTTACATCGAGTATAGATTTAAGTGTCAGGAAGTCATTTCTGAAAGTATTTGTATGGAGTGTAGCCATGTATGGAAGTGAAACATGGACGATAAATAGTTTGGACAAGAAGAGAATAGAAGCTTTTGAAATGTGGTGCTACAGAAGAATGCTGAAGATTAGATGGGTAGATCACATAACTAATGAGGAAGTATTGAATAGGATTGGGGAGAAGAGAAGTTTGTGGCACAACTTGACCAGAAGAA
Source organism: Schistocerca serialis cubense (assembly GCF_023864345.2). Lineage (NCBI taxonomy): Eukaryota > Metazoa > Arthropoda > Insecta > Orthoptera > Acrididae > Schistocerca > Schistocerca serialis. The sequence goes on along the minus strand of NC_064644.1, from coordinate 19,674,173 downwards.
GGGATCGGTTGGTAGGACATGTTCTGAGGCATCAAGGGATCACCAATTTAGTATTGGAGGGCAGCGTAGAGGGTAAAAATCGTAGAGGGAGACCAAGAGATGAATACACTAAGTAGATTCAGAAGGATGTAGGTTGCAGTAGGTACTGGGAGATAAAGAAGCTTGCACAGGATAGAGTAGCATGGAGAGCTGCATCAAACCAGTCTCTGGATGAAGACCACAACAACAACAAAGGTATGTTGTCCACATCATTTTGCAATTCGATTTGATAATCTGACGACTTTATAAGACGGTAAATGACTGCATCATCTGCCCACAATCGAACAGGGTTTCCCAGACTGTCTCCTAAATTGTTTATGTAGATCAAGAACAGCAGAGGGCCTATGACACTACCTTGGGGAACGCCAGATTTTACTTGTATTTATGTGGATGACTTTCCATCAGTTATTACGAACTGTGACCTTTCCGACAGGCAATCACGAATCCAATCGCGCAACCGAGACGATATTCCATACTCACGCTATTTGATTAGAAGTCACTTGTAAGGACGCTGTCAGAAGCCTTCTGGTGCGTGTCACACTGGCTGCTGTGGATTGCAGCGGGTCCTCGTTAATGGCTGTGGTATCGACTCGCGTTGCCGATTTGGTTGCGGCACCGCGATCTCTGCACCATACCACATACTAATACAGTGTGTAAACTTTTAGATGGCAGACCACTCCCTAGTCCTGAATCGGTAGAAGTCGGTAAACGTCGGGAGGCTTCGGTAGGCACGCAGTTTCGACTGCTGCCAACATTACGTAGTTGACTGTGTTGTACAAGGTAGCCATTGTCGTGTGCTTCTTTATTGTTTTGCGCTGTACTGTTCTGCGTGTTTTTATTGTGCAGTTGTGCTAAACATAATCAAAATGCGTGAAGAGGCAGTTGCTGGCCCATCTCGGGAGTTTTTTTTTAGGAATACGATCGTGGTTTTATATACTTTTTTTAACACGTTTGCGAAACGTGTTGCGAATAGTGTTAGTAGTGAAGAAATAATAGAACAAAACGTCATGCCTGACGCGGCACTTTTTCACGCATCTCTATGTTTACCACGTCGTATCTCCTGAATTATATGTCGTAAAGAGACATAAATTTGCCGGCGCAAATACTGATATATGTGGATACTGTATTGCGAAATATGTTGCGATTAGAGTTAATAGTAACGAAATAATACACTAAAACGTCATGCCTACCGCGGCAGATTTACGGTGTGCACTGAGAAAATGTAGTAAGCGATAACCTTTTTTCCTTTCATTATTTTGTGGGGGTGTCAGCGAGAAAAATTTTCGTAAAAGTTTGAAATTGTACGTAAGGTTTGTTGCTAGTCGCCAAGTGCTCTCACTCTCAAATAGTGGATGCATAAATCTGGGTATTTTCCCGCGGTGGCATCTCATTGTTTATGACGTCATATCTCCTCAAGAATGTGTCTTATTTCTTTTTTTTCGGCTAGGAACCTTCATGGGCGTACAGAGAACAAATCACCAAAATTTCATCGCAATCGGATGAATGGTTTGGGAACGCACAGAGGGCAGATATACATACATTCATTTTTATACTTAGAGATTGACAGTTACGTTGTACTATATGACCTGTCTAAATATATTTAAATTTTATAATTAATAGTTTAACATTGCGGGGAATGAAATAAAATGAAAAAATGCGAACAATGGGAATCGAACCCGGGTCCGCTGCTTGACAAGCCTTTACCTAATCAATTACGCTACGCACGTTAACGTGACTCGAGTGTTGAAACATTGCATATTACACTTTTCGGGCGATCGGAGAACAACTCACCCAAGTTTCATTGCAATCGGATGAATGGTTTGTGAGCGCATAGTAGACAAACATACACACATACATTCACTTTATATACACGACGATTTCAGTTTCATTTACGAACAACATTTAAAGAGAGTTTTACTTCCAAGCCTTTCGTCTGCTTTCGTGTAAGCATGACGCGCAGTTTGTAGTGCCAGCACTGCAACTGGTAGGCGTGCCTTGTCTCCTCCTCCCCCCCCCCCCCCCGCCCCCCCACAGCTCCTTCCCCTCGCCAGCCAATGCTTGCTTCCTCCTCTCTCCGCACTCCCCTCACACCTCTGCCGTCTTACAGTTAACACACTTTAAAGGCAACATTTTGCCGGCGGCCATGACAGAGGACTGCTTCCCCGACACCTGCCCGCGCATGCTTCTGGGCTGCCTAACTTGTCCATCTTTTACTCTCATCAGCGAAAGAAATAAATGTAATTTTCTAGTAAACCTTTTGATCCCTGATACCAACGAAGTGCCGACGCACCGACAGCACTGCGGACCCACCCTCAACGTTGACAGCTCAACCGGCTCCCAAAAGGCACGGGTAACAGCCACAGCTGCGGCTCAGCTGGGTACAACTCAAACGAAAGCGTCGCGCTGATAGCACTGACATCACCTGATCGTAGCGGTCCATACGAGCATCCCTCAAGTCCGTGAACTCTTCTTCTAACACGATTCTGGAGCAAAATGTTGAATCACTGTCTTTCTGAAGATCAAGGCTATGGTTCCCTGTGAGCGGTCAGAAAGGCGCACGTGATAGCACAATATGGTACTGTATCGTCAGCCAATGAGACACAAAATATCAGGACCGCTTTTCATCTCACGCTGACGTGCCCCAACGCGAAATACCTCCCCTAGCTCGCTAGCTGTCTAAACGGTGCCCAGGTGGCAAACTGGATGTGGTTTTTGACGCAGTCTTACCCTACTATTAGGGCGCACCGTGACCAATTATTCCGGGAGACCTTTATACATTCCTGCAGCGAGTGGCTGTGCCCTTGCTGTGGGGAGGGGGAGAGGGAAAGGGCGAGGCAGGGGGTGGAAGGACGCTTGTCTTATCACGATGAGTTTGTGGTTCTGTATGGTATGCCTGTCTGCTGGTTTCTGTTCGCCAACTGTGCAGTGGTTCGCTGCACTGTGGCTACCTGCGATAGCGAACCCTGTCAGCAACACACAGTTCCTCAAGGTACTTGACTCGGGCAGAAGCGGGTTTCTCAGATCGAGACCGTTCAAAATCTCGCGCATGAGAAGGTCTGCTCCTTCACGACATCGGGAAAGGAGGGTTGCATTCGCACAACACCCACGATCAAATGCCCTGCTGCAGCTTGTCTTACATTCATTCCCGTCTGGCTACGAAAGAAAATCACTACGACACATTCGTTGTTGTCTAGATGAACTTCAGTTACTCTGCAAAGATCCCGGAAAGCCGACGTGCTCCTCTTGTAACGTCGCGAGTCAATGCGCGATAACTTTATTGCAGTAAGCTATTTTCCAGAACAGCCCGTAGCATCAGAGCCGTTGCAGCCCGTAGCATCAGAGCCGTTGGCTGTGAAGGAGACAGCCAGTTGTGTCTTAGCCAAGACTCATTCGCACCTGTCGCTATGCTAGCCGTGGGGAGCGGTATCTGTGCCGCTTCCAGCGACTGAATGTTCAAACCCCAAATGATCTAAATAAATTATATTAAATATAATTTAATATTGCCGATACACTGCCTTATGTCATTCAGGAGAATACGGTATAAAAATTTCAGCATTCTATCTGTCATACTTTCGGAGTTCGAGGAAATTACCTAAAACATCCCAAACCGACACAGAGAATAAAAAACTCAGGAATAAAAACAGTTGGTCTTTTAGCATTATTTGAAATCATTACTGGAGTTCACAAAATGTCAGGTCAGGATTTTCATATTAAAAACGTTAACTACTTTTCATTTCTGTAATATAAAATCCAGAAAAGATAATTATTTATCAGTAATTAATATCTTTTTCTGTTGTGGAATGAATGGGAATGCGTGACAGTCTGTAAGTGCGACATGCGTAGAAATTCAAAATGGTAAATTATACCATATTACGTAACTGTGGAGTGGGAAAGTTGTGTTTTCCCCTCATTGCTTATGACATATGTCTAAGAGTACTTGCTTTTGTAAGAAGGCAGCCAGAATAGCCGTTTGCGCAGTAATAGTTTTCTAAATTAATTCCCAGATTATTTTCCCTTTCGTTTGGTTTTGTTAAACATTATATTAATATTTGCATCCTGAAATGTCGTGAATGCAATTGGGAATAGTGATTAGCATAGGACAGTTTTAGCGCTAGAATGATCTCTAACGACTGGTCTGATTGGCTGGTCATTTTGATCAACCAATCAGAGTTAAGCAGTTCCCGCGCACTGTTAGGTAGATACAGGCTGTTTCGAGCAACACCGAGGAGTAGAGATGGCAAACTGAAACACGTTACTGTTTCGAAACAAATGAAACAGTACAATGTAATGTTTCGATACGATGTTTCGAAACAGTGAAACAGTTTGTGTTTTGTAATATAATAAACCTACACATTTTATCATCTTGAATGTCTGCTGTATAAGTATGTCCATATAAACATAAATGAGGTCGAGAGCGCTGATCATATCGCAGAAAGTATGAAACTATCACTTAGGCGTCTTGGCAGTTTCGTATTTCCTGCAGCAAATGCGCTTCTTTCGTGTCGTGTGACTTTCATACTTTTCAATCAGCTGAGGACAGACATAGCTGAAGACCACCACGAACGGAACTGGAGGTGGGAGCAAACTGCAGAAACAACGGATATGCTACTGGGATTCCCGCATTCCGGTAGTATGGGTAATATACCCATCCTGCTAATTTCCATGCACACAAAGGGAATCATTGTGGATAATAGGCACAGTGACTATAGACTCACCAGTAACGCCAAATAATTCGAATAAATAACAAAATATAACAGAAAAAATTTTGTCTTTCAAGATGTTTCGAACCGTTACTATAAATTCACCATGCCTTCCAGCCCTTCCCGTTCACACTATCAGTGATATGTCAAACAGATTGCTTGCAATTATACCTACATAAAATTTATCTACATGTCTAATAACTCTCACTCTACGTCTTCTTTATTCAAAATGTTGTAGGCTTACTTCCGTTTCTTAATATGATTACTGTACATGAACAGAGAAGTGTATGTTATAAAAAAAGCGTAATTTAACTGAATGATTTTCACATATTTATTACTTTGAATGTGAATAGTATGCGTTGTTTTATTGTTTGGTTAGTCTCTGTAAAGCAGATGTTACGCCATTTCGGAATAGGACAGTCAGCTAGAAACGAAGCTTTATTTTCGGATATCTTAAGCTTCATACTATTGCTTGTCAAAAAGATTTAGACACTCTTGAAAGTGTTTCACGAAGTGGTATGTTGTGTTTCAGTACCTGTGCCGAGCCCGAATCTCGTCCGACACAGAGCGGAATGAAACATCACTGTTTCGATACAATGAGTCCGTTCCAAGCACAGGTGCACTGAAACAGCCTTATTTTGAACCAACGATACAGTTTGTGTGTCTGGCTCGAGATCGAATCAGGTCCTGTTATCCGAGACAGGAGCGGAATGAAACACCACTGTTTGGAAACAGTGAACCACAGCCGTTCCGAAACAGTGAAACAGTTGCACGTATCGATACACTGTATCGAAACATAGAAACAGTGGCCAAGTGTAATGAGGAGTCGCTGGGTAGCTATTGAACAGGCAGGTCATGTCGAACGTTTCCGTCTGCATAATGTGTAAAATGAAGAAGTTACAGGAATTTCGCGTCCAGATTGTGTTGCCGCAGAAGCAGCTGCATTTACGGACAGTTTTGTGAAGTTTGGAAGTTCTGCAATTGTTTTGTTGGAAAGATAAACGCGTGTGAACTTTCAGCCTTTGTAAAATACCGCATGGCATGTTTCATATCCGTATATGAAATATTTGGCGAACAATTTTCTTTAATAGAAATCCACTGAGAAGGACTAAATGTGAAACTCAGATACAGTAGTTGAATATTAACCCTGAAATTGCGTAATTCTTCAGGTTCGACGTAAGTACATTTCTGGCTGCCTTGCGTGTGTACAGGGTTGCATGAACTGTGAACAGAGGACAGTGATGTTGTTTGCTAATTACAAGTGGGCTGATGGTAGTTTTTTTAACTGAAATGGAATAAAATAGGCTTAACATCAGAAGAGGCACCAATGTTCGCACTGAACAGGGGATCATGGAGGAATTTTATAAGGGGGACTATGCTCCAGACTGAACGCTGAAAGGTATAATCAGTCTTAAATGATGATGATGATGATGATGATGATGATGATGATGATGAAGGAATAAAATACTCGTTTCAGAATTTTGACATTTTACTGAAAGAACGAAGCGACCACTTTCCGCCCGAAAAGTATTATATGAATGTACAGGGTATGCGCGGACTTTGCAACGCAAGTATTGACGGCGTTTTCTTCAACGCTGCTTTTACGTCGTCAGTGCAGTACACACGTATGCAGAGAAACGGGCTGGTGGTCTGCCGTCGTACTGAGGTAGGTGCAACTATTTGCAGTGAACAGTACGACGAACGAGCAGACCTATTTAACCCGCCCCGTCGCACTCTATGCCACATACTCCGAAAATATCCCAGGAAAAGCTTCCAAGTTTTGTCGGTGGAGTTCAGAAAGATCATGTATACAGTCTACTAAAGTGAATTATCAGCATACGCCTGTGTGAACCGAACAAGGCACCTACTGGCTACAGCTCTAAAAAATGAAGTCACTGAAGGACACACAAACAGAACGAGCATGATTTCAGAAGCGTGGCCTTGAGCTAGCGTCTCAAAGCTTCTGAGCTGGTAACAATCGTAGTGTGATTGAGCTGTACCGTGGGTACGATCAGACTAACACGCGTGTGTGGCACGTAAGCCCGTGGAGGGAAGAGAGGCACCGTACTATAACAGCAACCCACGATCAATGCAAGTTGATTTTATTACAGTCGGAAGTGCTCAGAGCCTGCGTATTTTTATTCCTCGGTACGAATTATCGTATACAAGGAATTCCAGAAGGTGTGCACCAGATCCTTGTCCCTCGGAAACGCTGTTCTTCCTATCTTAGGTACGCAGGCATGTACTACACTACTGGCCATTAAAATTGCTATACCACGAACATGATGTGCTACAGACGCGAAATTTAACCGACAGGAAGAAGATGCTGTGATATGCAAATGATCAGCTTTTCAGAGCATTTACACAATGTTGGCACCGGTGGCGACACCTACAACGTGCTGACATGAGGAAAGTTTCCAACCGATTTCTCATACACAAACAGCAGTTGACCGGCGTTGCCTGGTGAAATGTTGTTGTGATGCCTCGTGTAAGGAGGAGAAATGCGCACCATCACTTTTCCAACTTTGATAAAGGTCGGATCGTAGCCTATCCCGATTGTGGTTTACCGTATCGCGACATTGCTGCTCGCGTTGGTCGAGATCCAATGACTGTTATGCAGAATATGGAATCGGTGGGTTCAGGAGGGTAATACGGAACGCCGTACTGGATCCCAACGGCCTCTTATCACTAGCAGTCGAGATGACAGGCATCTTATCCGCACGGCTGTAATGGATCGTGCAGCCACGTCTCGATTCCTGAGTCCACAGATGGGAACGTTTGCAAGACAACCACCATCTGCACGAACAGTTCGATGACGTTTGCAGCAACATGGACTATCAGCCCGGAGACCGTGGCTGCGGTTACCCTTGACGCTGCATCACAGACAGGAGCGCCTGCGATGGTGTACTCAACGACGAACCTGGGTGCACGAATGGCAAAAAGGCAATTTTTGCGGATGAATCCAGGTTCTGTTTACAGCATCATGATGGTCGCATCCATGTTTGACGACATCGCGGTGAACGCACATTGCAAGCGTGTATTCGTCATCGCCTTACTGGCGTATCACCCGGCGTGATGGTATGGGGTGCTATTGGTTACACGTCTCGGTCAGCTCTTGTTCGCACTGACCGCACTTTGAACAGTGGACGTTACATTTCAGATGTGTCACGACCCGTGGCTCTACATTCGATCCCTGCGAAACCCTACATTTCAGCAGGATAATGCACGACCGCATGTTGCAGGTCCTGTACGGGCCTTTCTGGATACAGAAAATGTTCGACTAATGCCCTGCCCAGCACATTCTCCAGATCTCTCACCAGTTGAAAACGTCTGGTCAATGGTGGCCAAGCAACTGGCTCGTCACAATACGCCAGTCACTACTCTTGACGAACTGTGGTATCGTGTTAAAGCTGCATGGGCAGCTGTACCTGTACACGCCATCCAAGCTCTATTTGACTCAATGCCCAGGCGTATCGAGGCCGTTATTACGGCCAGAGGTGGTTGTTCTGGGTACTGATTTCTCAGGATCTATGCACCCAAAGTGCGTGAAAATGTAATCACGTGTCAGTTCTAGTGTAACATATTTGTCCAATGAATACTCGTTTATCATCTGCATTTCTTCTTGGTGTAGCAATTTTAATGGCCAGTAGTCTATAAGCGACGAGACATCCACCCGCCAGCGCCTGTCTTGTACTTCGGTGCTTTCAAAACTTAACACAGGCTCTGCTACAAAACTCGTTGAAATATCATCTCTGAAGAAAAAAAATCTGAATGGTTTAGAAAGGCCCCTATTCACTAGTCTGGATATTCTGACACTGGCCTCTCAATATATATACTCTTTACTGTCGTTTCTTGTTAACAGTATCAGCCACCTCTCACACAGTTAATACTAGACAGAATTCGAATCTGCATTTGGATCGCACATCCTTGACTCTTGTGCAGAAAGGTGTGCGGTATGCCGCTGCATCCATTTTCAATAAACTACCACAATAATTCAAAAATCTTTGCTTTAATCCACGTGATTTTAAGTCGTAAATCAAGAGTTTCCTCATGGGTCACTACCACTGTCGAGTAGCTCCTTGAAAAAGTTAACCGATTGCTATGTTATATTGTTGATTGCGTTTACATTAACTTACGGCTTGTCTCCTTTGGTTTCATAAACATTTTATTTTATCCGTTATTACTTTTATGTTGTAGCTTCATGTACTGACACGCTCCATGACCTTGGAAATTTGCTCCTGAATTTGGTCCTACGGAACTAGACGTGCAAAATAAAATGGCTGAGAGAGAGACTCGGCGTTCGTTTCCAGAATGATTCTGATTGGACACTCCCCTGCAGGGTGAGAATCGTTTCGGTAAGTCGAGTTTCTGCTTTCGGAAACGCGTGAGCGTTATTCTATGGGTATTTTTAGGAAAAACAATACCTTCTTTTCTGCTTTTTTTGCTATTTTTGAAGATCGTTAAAACTACAATGTTGTTGGCACTTCAAGGGGGTTATTGCATCTACGTAACAATGTATTATCTACATAAATATTTAACATGTTGTCAACAACCGCTTTAAAATTTGCTCGGAGTACAAGCGCATCGATAATAATGGACAGGGCGAGCTGGTGCCAAATGCAGTCCTTTTACAAAGTCAGAACGACTCCACTTTCATGGAGAAATACTTGCTGTTTTAGGAACATGAAACGTAACCTGCCGAGGAACAACGTCAGCTAGAAATGCATGAACAAGGAAGAAACAAAATTTGCCGTTTAGGTCCAGCAAACGATCAGTTCACTATACGGAGTTCTGTGGCTTGAAAAGTGCATAAAACGAAGCGATGAGCTTAGACTAAGTTTAAACACAAGAAACATACAAAAGTGAAGAATATTTGTGACAGTTCTTCCCTGTATCACCCCCACTGCTAGGCGAGAGTTTCTTGGCACACCTTAGTCAATAGATTGCAGCCCGTTATCTTAAGTACTTAAAAAGTCAGACATCTACAATGAGAAACATTTCGGAACTCGTCTGAGATTAACGATCAGTGGGGCGGACGGGGATGGACAGCGAAGAACGACTGAAGCAGCCGACGGCTCACGGGAAATCGGCCCTACGAGTTACTTGCACCGCGCTAAATGAGGCATTCAGAAATACCACCCACGGTGCCTCCCGAGTTAACCTGTTACGCAAGTCGGCTGCGTCTCCATTTAACGAAATTAAGATTTTACCATCAAAGTAATAACCGGAGTTGGGGCGGGGGGCAAAGTTGGGCGGAAGTTGCTTCGACTTCTAGCGCAATCCCCTGCGTCTGACGTTTTAATAGTTAAAAGGCTCCCCTATCAAGGTGGCGGCGGCGCGCTGAAACTAAACACGGTATGGATTACGGGGCCGTTAGGATCACGCGTGACGGCTTGTCAAAGTATGTCGCCGGCGATGGAGATGTGAACTCTGCACTGTGCCGTACCGGCTTCGACGTAAGCAACTTGGCTCAGAGAGAGAGAGAGAGAGAGAGAGAGAGAGAGAGAGAGAGAGAAATGTTGCACGATTGGTGGTGCTCCAAAGCTATGACGTATTTAATGAAATCCAACTTGGAAACCAAATCGATACCTGCTAAGTAAATAATTTCTTTTTGCGTATTTCGGCGTCAGGTCATGCAAGTAGTATATAATCTCTTCCGACTTGTTAACAGGTAATTGGCAGACAGTTGTTGTTGTTGTGGTCTTCAGTCCTGAGACTGGTTTGATGCAGCTCTCCATGCTACTCTATCCTGTGCAAGCTTCTTCATCTCCCAGTACCTACTGCAACCTACATCCTTCTGAATCTGCTTAGTGTATTGATCTCTTGGTCTCCCTCTACGATTTTTACCCTCCACGCTGCCCTCCAATGCTAAATTTGTGATCCCTTGATGCCTCAAAACATGTCCTACCAACCGATCCCTTCTTCTAGTCAAGTTGTGCCACAAACTTCTCTTCTCCCCAATCCTATTCAATACCTCCTCATTAGTTACGTGATCTACCCACCTTATCTTCAGCATTCTTCTGTAGCACCACATTTCGAAAGCTTCTATTCTCTTCTTGTCCAAACTGGTTATCGTCCATGTTTCACTTCCATACATGGCTACACTCCATACAAATACTTTCAGAAACGACTTCCTGACACTTAGATCTATACTCGATGTTAACAAATTTCTCTTCTTCAGAAACGATTTCCGTGCCATTGCCAGTCTACATTTTATATCCTCTCTACTTCGATCATCATCAGTTATTTTACTCCCTAAATAGCAAAACTCCTTTACTACTTTAAGTGTCTCATTTCCTAATCTAATCCCCTCAGCATCACCCGATTTAATTTGACTACATTCCATTATCCTCGTTTTGCTTTTGTTGATGTTCATCTTATATCCTCCTTTCAAGACACTGTCCATTCCGTTCAACTGCTCTTCCAAGTCCTTTGCTGTCTCTGACAGAATTACAATGTCATCGGCGAACCTCAAAGTTTTTACTTCTTCTCCATGAATTTTAATACCTACTCCGAATTTTTCTTTTGTTTCCTTTACTGCTTGCTCAATATACAGATTGAATAACATCGGGGAGAGGCTACAACCCTGTCTCACTCCCTTCCCAACCACTGCTTCCCTTTCATGTCCCTCGACTCTTATAACTGCCATCTGGTTTCTGTACAAATTGTAAATAGCTTTTCGCTCCCTGTATTTTACCCCTGCCACCTTCAGAATTTGAAAGAGAGTATTCCAGTTAACGTTGTCAAAAGCTTTCTCTAAGTCTACAAATGCTAGAAACGTAGGTTTGCCTTTCCTTAATCTTTCTTCTAAGATAAGTCGTAAGGTTAGTATTGCCTCACGTGTTCCAACATTTCTACGGAATCCAAACTGATCTTCCCCGAGGTCCGCTTCTACCAGTTTTTCCATTCGTCTATAAAGAATTCGCGTTAGTATTTTGCAGCTGTGACTTATTAAACTGATAGTTCGGTAATTTTCACATCTGTCAACACCTGCTTTCTTTGGTATTGGAATTATTATATTCTTCTTGAAGTCTGTGGGTATTTCGCCTGTCTCATACATCTTGCTCACCAGATGGTAGAGTTTTGTCATGACTGGCTCTCCCAAGGCCATCAGTAGTTCTAATGGAATGTTGTCTACTCCCGGGGCCTTGTTTCGACTCAGGTCTTTCAGTGCTCTGTCAAACTCTTCACGCAGTATCTTATCTCCCATTTCATCTTCATCTACATCCTCTTCCATTTCCATAATATTGTCCTCAAGTACATCGCCCTTATATAAACCCTCTATATACTCCTTCCACCTTTCTGCCTTCCCTTCTTTGCTTAGAACTGGGTTGCCATCTGAGTTCTTGATATTCATACAAGTGGTTCTCTTCTCTCCAAAGGTCTCTTTAATTTTCCTGTAGGCAGTATCTATCTTACCCCTAGTGAGACAAGCCTCTACATCCTTACATTTGTCCTCTAGCCATCCCTGCTTAGCCATTTTGCACTTTCTGTCGATCTCATTTTTGAGACGTTTGTATTCCCTTTTGCCTGCTTCATTTACTACATTTTTATATTTTCTCCTTTCATCAATTAAATTCAATATTTCTTGTGTTACCCAAGGATTTCTATTAGCCCTTGTCTTTTTACCTACTTGATCCTCTGCTGCCTTCACCACTTCATCCCTCAAAGCTACTCATTCTTCTTCTACTGTATTTCTTTCCCCCATTCCTGTCAACTGTTCCCTTATGCTCTCCCTGAAACTCTGTACAACCTCTGGTTCTTTCAGTTTATCCAGGTCCCATCTCCTTAAATTCCCACCTTTTTGCAGTTTCTTCAGTTTCAATCTGCAGTTCATAACCAATAGATTGTGGTCAGAATCCACATCTGCCCCTGGAAATGTCTTACAATTTAAAACCTGGTTCCTAAATCTCTGTCTTACCATTATATAATCTATCTGATACCTATTAGTATCTCCAGGATTCTTCCAGGTATACAACCTTCTTTTATGATTCTTGAACCAAGTGTTAGCTATGATTAAGTTATGCTCTGTGCAAAATTCTACAAGGCGGCTTCCTCTTTCATTTCTTCCCCCCAATCCATATTCACCTACTATGTTTCCTTCTCTCCCTTTTCCTACTGACGAATTCCAGTCACCCATGACTATTAAATTTTCCTCTCCCTTCACTACCTGAATAATTTCTTTTATCTCGTCATACATTTCATCAATTTCTTCATCATCTGCAGAAGTAGTTGGCATATAAACTTGTACTACTGTAGTAGGCATGGGCTTTGTGTCTATCTTGGCCACAATAATGCGTTCACTATGCTGTTTGTAGTAGCTAACCCGCACTCCTATTTTTTTATTCATTATTAAACCTACTCCTGCATTACCCCTATTTGATTTTGTATTTATAACCCTGTAATCACCTGACCAAAAGTCTTGTTCCTCCTGCCACCGAACTTCACTAATTCCCACTATATCTAACTTTAACCTATCCATTTCCCTTTTTAAATTTTCTAACCGACCTGCCCGATTAAGGGATCTGACATTCCACGCTCCGATCCATAGAATGCCAGTTTTCTTTCTCCTGATAACGACGTCCTCTTGAGTAGTCCCCGCCCGGAGATCCGAATGGGGGACTATTTTACCTCCGGAATATTTTACCCAAGAGGACGCCATCATCATTTAATCATACAGTAAAGCTGCATGTCCTCGGGAAAAATTACGGCTGTAGTTTCCCCTTGCTTTCAGCCGTTCGCAGTACCAGCACAGCAAGGCCGTTTTGGTTAATGTTACAAGGCCAGATCAGTCAATCATCCAGACTGTTGCCCCTGCAACTACTGAAAAGGCTGCTGCCCCTCTTCAGGAACCACATGTTTGTCTGTCCTCTCAACAGATACCCCTCCGTTGTGGTTGCACCTACGGTACGGCCATCTGTATCGCTGAGGCACGCAAGCCTCCCCACCAACGGCAAGGTCCATGGTTCATTCATTTTCCATATGTTAGCATAAAGACACCATTTCTCGTCGCCAGTAACGATACAGGATAGGAATGGTAGGTGTTGTTCACGAGCCAAGTGATGATGATCAAACACAGATGCACATATGACAACCCACTGATTGTTATGATTTTGGCTTAGAGCATGCACCACCCGTACACCCAAATTTTGAACCTTGCCCACTGCGTGCAAATGTCGCACAATGGTGGAATGATCACAATTCATCAGATCTGCCAATTCTCGAGTATATTGACATGGATCAGTGTGTATTAATGCATCTAAACAATGTTCATCAAACCCCGAAGTTCTTCCTGAACATGGAAAGACACTAATGTCGAAACAATCCTCCTTAAAACAAGATAACCATTTCACTGTCATGATCTGTTCAATTGTGTTACCCTCATACACTGTGCAAATGTTTCTGGCTGCCTTCACTGCAGTCACCACTCAATTGAACTCAAACAGAAGAATATGTTGGAAATGTTCTGATTTATATGACTATATATAAACTCAAATTGCAACAGTGAACTACAAATAAAAAATGATAATCAATAAACCCATAGCAATCGGAATACTAACATGCAAAATAAAAACACTACAGACTTATGAACCAATCTGATAAATGTTTACAAAGCATGTGGTGTGTATTCAAATGTAAGAGTGTATCAATATTTCAAAGCAACTGGTGTAGAACTTTCAGAGATATATGATTTTGAACTATTTTAGATTTTTATTTATAAAAATTCCTACTACACGACCTGTAGCTTCCCTGTACGATCACCGCAGTAAAACCACTAGCTACATAACTCACAACATACCACATAACTCACTAACTTACGATAATTCACACACTTCTCATACATGGTCAATTTTTACAATATCTTTAATGAATGTGATGAAATAACAGGAAACTTCACACAAAAAAATCTGCTATAAGCTACCAGTAAACTATATACCTTATCTTACTAAAAACACAAAAGCTTTATGAGAGTATGTAGCTTAGTGTTCCTCAGCTACAGGACAACTAAAACACACACACACACACACACACACACACACACACACACACACACACACACACACGTAGAGAGAGAGAGAGAGAGAGAGAGAGAGAGAGAGAGTTGGCAAATTTCAAATGAAAGACATTCAATATTGAGTTTCACTGAAAGAAACTGCTAAATCCTTGAAACTCTACTTGAAACGTAATGCTTAACTTTGGATTGCATGGAGTAGTTTCAACCAAACTCTGGTACAAATTTGATTTAATATCTGGGAACAAAAAAGAAATATTGTAGAGCAGGCCACTTTTTTATCAGCCACCACTGCCCAGTTACTTATTTATTCCAATCTTATAAAAAGACAGAGAAAGCAAAATAATATATATAATGACAATCAGCTTAGATTTTTACAGTTTTTAAAAATTATAACTTTAGTATACAAACAATGAAGCAAAATCTTTTATAAAAATCACTGTAACATTAATTTAACACAAAACTTGATTACATATAAGATTTTTTTTATTTCCCCTTTTGATGTAAGAATAAATAAAATTTTGGGTGAATCCACTTTTCAGCAAGCAACATAAAGCTCGGAGAAACAGGGTGATCTCATATCCATTCCACGGTACTTATCAAGACTGCCTATGTGATTCATTTACCATGATCAGGACTGCAAGTCTCACAGAAAACAGTGATACCTTCTCATTAACACTGCTCAGCACCTTCATGCCACTGGCAAGTTTTGATGGATTAGGCACCGTAACAAAATAAATGGAGATTACTATATCTGGTAACAAGGCAACTATGTGACTGGTTATTTCACCAACGCCATCTTTTTAACTACAAGAATGACACTACATAGTTATAATATCAATTTTTGATAGATTTGGAAAACAGGAGGCTAGACTCCACACATTAACTCAATCACAGATGATTCTAGATTACAAAAACTGGATGTCAATTTTGTCTTGCCAGAAAACTCAGCAGTGAACTTATCTTCTCCAATCTCCAGTCCGTTGCTTGAGAGAATCAGTGTGTTCTCATCCCAAATATGTATTGTCAGGTTTTGTTTTTAAGTTATCCTTTGCATGTGGCCTCACACACAAAAATATATAAAAAACAAATGTTTAAAATAATATAATTTCTATAGAGTATTTATACTTAACTTTGGTTATTTAAAGTTCTTTTTTACAGTTGGCTACAAAGAAAGAAAAAACAGCAATGGTAATACCCTAGGAAACTGAATTATAAAATCAAATTAATACGTAAATACACTGACCGCTACTATACAAAATGATCAAGTGCGTGTAGTAGTGTATATAAGCTAGCTTGCTATTTATTGCCCCTGGCCTGAGAAACGCCAACACAAACCACCGCAATTGTGGTCTAGGGTACACTCATACAAAAGCCCTTTTAGACGAAAAGTTGTAAATACGCTTACCAGAACACAAAAACACGACAGCAGGAAATTTTTCCAAATACCAATAATACTTCAGGGATGAGCTTACAAATAACATTTCCAACCACACACTGAAATTCTACTCTAGCCGACACTGGACCCATATGAACACCACCACTTGTGGAGGCATTTTCAATGCTACACAAGTAGCAGTGTTAACTTGCGAGTTGAGTTCCACAAAAACGTATATCTTATTTCTGCGTATCTTTCCACAACAGAGGAGCACGCAGGGGAGTCCTGAAGCTTCGAAAATAACCAATCGCCAATAGAATCTCGACACATTTTTACGAAACAAAATTACGTTCATAGCTTAAGTGATTTGTTGTCTCACCAACCAAACTCGCAGTAAAATCGTATAGCTGCAGATCACAATCTAGCAGTACACAACAATGGAAAGAAGTTCCTACAAAACCCAATAACGTAGAACGTAAAGTAAGTACCAAAACAGACCAACTGTTTTAGGACTAATTTCGTTAGAATGATCAACACTACAAACATGTTAGTACATTATAGAAACGAATAAAAGTAACCACTGATAATGGCTCGAACATGTTTGGGCATTTATAAAAAATTTTCCCTCCTCGTACTGGCACTACTGCGATATCATATTAATGTATGTTAATCACTGTCGTAGTTACATGTGCCACTCTATTCAATATACACTGATAATGTACGAAACTACTACCATTGCTGAAATAAAAGCTTTTGAGCGAACTACAGTTCAACTGCAAACTTTGTGATTTATCATAATCACACTTATAGTATCTGTATACATCTATTGCCCGCAACCGAAATCCTCATAGCATATTTAACTCATTTCTCGACGATATTCTGAAGTTGTCCAATACAACCACGTAATTTTCAGCATTCTTCTGCAGCACTACATTTGAAAACGTATTTTCTTGTTGCCTGTCTGTAGGGCTTATCTGCGACGCTTAACCTCCAAATTTGGCTATACTCAAACAAATACTTTCAAAAAACAGTTCCTAACACCAAAATATTACAATGTATATATCTGAGAGGTGCCTGTTCTGTCGGACATGTTCGACAGAGCAGACACAACTTATACACATTCATTTCTGGATAAAAGGGTGACGGCTTCTTGATGTTTGTTCCAGTGCGAATGCACAGATGACTTGTGGACTCCTACGGGAAGCAAAATTTGCGAGTGTTTCGTGTAATGCACGAGGTGAAGTGTTGGCAGAAGAGCCAACACCGTGTTGATAGAGGAGGCCGAAATGCACGCTTTTAACTCACGCTGACTGGCGTGAGGTCTGGAACAGTTAAGGGAAATTATAGTAGCAAATAAAGTACGTAGTTGATGTAATACTTAACTTTAATCCATAATTGGTGAACATTGGTCTGACGGTACAGGCATCACAATATATATAGCAAAGGATTATGGCGCCTTGCTAGGTCGTAGCAAATGACGTAGCTGAAGGCTATGCTAACTATCGTCTCGGCTAATGAGAGCGCATTGGTCAGTGAACCTTTCCCGGCTGTACAACTGGGGCGAGTGCTAGAAAGTCTCTCTAGCCCTGCCGTGTGGCGGTGCTCGGTCTGCAATCACTGACAGTGGCGACACGCGGGTCGGACGTATACTAGCGGACCGCGGCCGATTTAAAGGCTACCACCTATCAAGTGTGGTGTCTGGTGGTGACACCACACGAGGGATTCTGCATTGCGTGCTGTAAGTTGGAAATCTGACTCAGTTAGGGACCGTGTCCGGATGGTCGGAGCGGTTAAGATAACCGTTCATGAGAGGCAGCAAATCCGTCCGGTTTAGAATTTTCGACTTTCACCGCTGCATTACCACAATGCCCTGTGCGGCTATCCGTCACAATTTCCCCACACATCGTTTCCCTTTCCTTCCCCTTCCTCTACCTACATTTCGTGTTTACACGGACGTTAGAATATTTGTCTCTCTCAGAAATGGATTTTGTGCTGTTGCTGTTAGCGCAAAGAGCAAAAAATCCGTGTACTATTTTTAGTATCATATTTTCTAATCTAATTTCCACCGTATCACGTCATTTAATTCGACTACACTCCACTAACCTTGTTTTAATTGTGCTAATGTTCACCTTATAACGTCTGTTGAAGATACTATCCATTCCGTCCAACTCCTCTTCCAAGTCCCGTATCATCTCTGGCAAAATTACACTGCCATCGGAAAATCTAGTTTTGCTTTCCTCATTTTTGTTTTTCCTTTCGAGACTACCCTCGGTTTCCTTTACAGTTTCCTCTACGTGTAAATTAAGTAATCTCAGAACTATATTAAAGCTCTATCTGACTGACTCATCAACCACTGCTTCTCTTTCATATTGTTAGACTTTTAGAACTGCAATTTGATTTCTATAAAAGTATAAAAGTTTGCTGTATTTTATCCCTGATAAATTGCGCAGTGCAAACAATTTGTTGTAAAGATTCTTTTAGTGCTGCCAAGTGTCAAGTCCCAAGTATCCTAATTTACGTGGTGTAACAACAGAAACACACAACTGAAGGTCTTCCCGCTAGAGAAACCCGTGTCCGCGCTAGAGAAACCCACGGTTCGCCTGACATGCTTCACGTACTGTTTCTCAGACACAGCGCATGTAATTCCTAATTTTTTTTTAATTAGGCCCGTTTGTCAATGAGGGTGAGTACGCTTTACACGAGTTCAAAGGCCGTTGGCATTCGCAAAAAAATGGTTCAAATGGCTCTGAGCACTACGGGACTCAACTTCTGAGGTCACCAGTCGCCTAGAACTTAGAACTACCTGAACCTAACTAACCTAAGGACGTCACACACATCCACGCCCGAGGCAGGATTCGAACCTGCGACCGTAGCGGTCGCGCGGTTCCAGACTGTAGCGCCTAGCACCGCTCGGCCACTCTGGCCGGCTGGCATTCGCATCTTGTATCTGTGTGCTGAGCTGCAAAGTTTATAATGTTTCAAGAAAACTGATCCGCCCGGCGACTGTGAGATACCTTCTGTTAAGTCGATTCGTATGTGCAAGAAACTTCGGTGTGCCGTAAAAAAGAAACGTTGTCGGCTACCGCCGTGCGGTGTGAAGCTGCTCTGTGACAACCTGCCACCAGGTATTCCTGCACCAACACAAGGTCTGATCACGTATTTCGGGTGGGAGCAGCTGGATCATCGACGTTAAGAGTCCAGAATTTGCACCCAGTGATTTTCACTCGTTTCAGTACTTAAGGGAGTTCCCTGGCGATCAACAGTGCAACGGCGACGAGGATCTAAAAACTGCCTTTATGATTTCGGATTCTCCACAGGCGGCATATCTCTTTGACGTCTGAATACAAAACTTGTTGAGCGGTATAACAAATTTTTGAACAACAATGGAAAATATGTTGAAAAATAGATACAATATGCAGAATGTGGACAAAACTGCATTTTAACGACATTTACAGTGTTATTTTATCCGTGTTGAATCCTGTGAACACCGCGGCCGTTAATTATAGTTGGTGAATGACGCAATTTCGACAAAATTTCCGTTGACAGGTATATAAAAAACATACTAATAACAATATGTCCTACTGTCTTTTAATAATAATTATACTCTTAGAATGCAATCATTTTTCTGTTATTAACATGTTGCATCTTGCACATGCGACATCATCATCTTTGCTCTGTTTAAATCCTTGGTCAATTGAAATGAACGATTTTGTATCTTTGCTAGACGATAATCTTTGTATTGTAAACGAAAGCATCAAGTGTAAAGTACATGCTTGATGCTCAACACTGACACTACGAGCATTACGAGCTGTGACACAGTAATTTATTTACAGTACGTCTGCTATCTGGTATTCAAAAACAAATACATCGACCTGGAAAACCACATTGACTACAGCAAAACAATTCGCCATCTACTAGATTTTATGTAACTACCGGGTGGTTATAATTAAACTTTCCCTGTTTAACAAGTTATAATACGGAAATTAATTACCGTACGAGGACCAAACTTGGTAGCATTAATGTCAAGGCCATGTGGAAGAGAAATAACGCAGAACCAAATCAACTGAAACGCTATTAATATGCTGCTAGGTACATCATACCATTACATACCAGTATCATCACTGCTACAAAAGGGACTCAATATGGCGCCCATCAGTGTCCAGAAGAGTCTGAAGGCGCAGGATTGCATTCTGCACAGCAGAACGAAGCATGTCTGTAGTTATGCTGGCTACCTCTCTTGATATGTTGCGCTTCAGATCAGCACACGTGTGAACGTTCGCCCGGTAAACCCTCTTTTTCAGGTCGCACCACAACCAGAAATCACAGGGAGTGAGGTCAGCTGATCCTACCGGCCAAGCATTTGGAAACGATCGGCTGACAATTCGATCGTTTCGGAGAAGCAGGTGAATTTGACGAGCCACGTGCGGTGGGGCTCCTCCTTGCGTGAAAACCTTGGAGTTCAATGCGGCTCTCTACTGTAAGGCGGGTAGGACATGCTGGCGGACCATATCGCAGCAACGCTGGCCAGTCAGGCTGCACGTCTTGGGTCCTTGAGTCTCAACCTGTTCAAATAAGAATGGGACAATGATGGACGTAGCCGTGCGGCCACACCATACGGTGACACTTTCACCATACAGAGGAACTTCGTGCACAGAGACTGGAGGTGAAGATCCCCACACTCAGCAGTTCTCTATGTTCACCTCACCCGTCAGAGAAGAATGGGCTTCGACTGTCCTTAGGGTGGTCCAGGGCGAGCCTTCGTCAACTTCAATCCTTACGAGAACGTATAAAACGTAGTCAACACGTCGTTGTGCGTTCTGTGGCGCTATCTGCTGTATAATACACATCTTGTACGGACACTATCTGAGTATGGTTCGAAGCACGTTCCGCACAGTGGACCACGCGATGTTCAACTGTTGTGGCACAGCACAGCACGCGCTCTGCATGACTATAGGGAACTGTGCGCAGCGTTGCTATAGTAACAGCGATTTCATCAACCACCTGTGATGCAACCCCGGCGTCGGCCTCTTCCCGGAGCGACGCCCAGTTCTCCGCACAGCAGGTGGAGAAAGAGGACCCTTCGGTAATCCTTTCAGATGCGATATACTCCAAGTGTAGCTGCAGCATTACTGTTGTTTTGATAATACAGCTTCGCCAATAATGCCCTGGCTGTGAGCACTATGGGACTTAACTTCTGAGGTCATCAGTCGCCTAGAACTTAGAATTACTTAAACCTAACTAACCTAAGGACATCACACACACCCCCATGCCCGGGGCAGGATTCGAACCTGCACCCTAGCGGAATAATGCCCTGCTCCTTTCCTCCGAACTCATATTGACACGTCAACGAGTGCACTGCGGCTGGTCAGGTGTGTGAGTCTATGAATAAAGATGACTTATCACGGCGCCTGGTGGCCATATTTGGAACTGGACGGTGGTGCTGTGGCGCATAGAAATCGTGCTCCCCATACCCTGGACATTAATGCTACCACGTTTGGTGCTGGCACGGTAATTAGTTTCCGTGTTGTAACATGTTAAATAGGGAAAGTTTAATCATAACCACGCGGTATTTTGCATTATGTCTAAATAAATGCAAGCGCTTTGGCGTGTTTTCAGTAATGAAACAACTTATAAATAGTGAAATATTCTTGTGCAGCGTGGAGCAGACGACCTGCTGTTGATCAAAACATCTATGTTACTGAACATATTAGTGAGCCGGTGGGTTTCTGGCGCCAGGCGATATCGATTCCTACTTGCACCTTTGATCGTTGTCCCTGTGCCTTGTTCTCTTTGCGTCTTTGAGGCAGGCTATCTATCTATCTATCTATGGTGGCCGCGCGTGCGGAAGTCGTGGGTCCGCGCGTGAGCCGAGTCAGTCTGTGACGTGATGTGCTTTCGATGTTGTCGTTGTGGGGAGTTGGCGACACCACGTCACGTGGCACGGCCGTATGCCGTGAGGACCAGTTGAGTTGGCGCCACGAAGAAGCATGGGCCGCTGCCCGAAAGTATTAAAGTTGAATGACACGGCTGGCCAGAGGCTACCAGGATTTGCTAATACCTCGAGAGCTACGTGGATGGATGGCGTGTGAATTTCATATGAAGAAGAAAAAATTAATCGCCAAGCTTTCGTGGTGGGTTCCTCATTCTATATATAGTTAATACTATTGTGTACTTAAGGACTCTTGACTGTTTCAGTTGCTCGTGCTAGTGGCCAGCAAAACATTCACTTCAGTGGTGGTGAGGCGAGTTACGTTCTGGAACGGCCATGAAATTATGTTACTAAAGTAGCTAGAAATAACGCCTCGCATTTGTAAGTTTGGATTTGGTGCTTAGTGGCACGCTGAAGGTAGTTGGTTCACTAAAACGTCATTTCTTAATTTAGTTATAGATTTAGAATTTTCTGGTTTTACAAATTAGTGGTAGTTGTTGTTTCTTAGTAATTTCTTGTGTGTATGGAAGGCAAGTGGCCATGATAAATATAGGTCACAGTGTGTTTTATGGTCGGACAGAGGCCGTGTGTATTTTGGTCAGTGGCCATAGGGGCCGTGCTTATTGCATTAGCGACCTACTGAAGTGACATTAGTTTTCTATTGCAAATACTTATCTGAAGGTTGATTGTCACGTTTGTTGTGTCAGCCATTCAGCAAAGACAGATTTTCTTGTAAGGCGGCCCTTAAGTCATTTGGTGTGGACTGACATCTTTTCGCGTAGCATCCAGATTTTTTTCTTTTTTTTTATCAAAGGAAACTAAGCTCCTTAATTCTGTTCATTGGTTAACTTGTAATATGTTTATATTAAGGTATTGCTTATATATATATATATATATATATATATATATATATATATATAGTGTAATTTGTATACACTACGGTGTGTCTGCCACTTATGTTTCCGTTTTCATAAACGTGTATAGTGGTCGACGCGAGCAAACCTCGCCCTGCCAGCTTGCGGTGTGACGGAAATCTCAGGATTTGAACTCAGGACCGTCCGAACCCCGTTAACGTGCGAGTTCTCTACTCCATTCAACGAGAGGCTTGTTTTAGGCAGAAGATTTCCTACTGCCCAAAGTTGAGTATAAGTTCACCCTTTGGATCGTGTGTTTGTGAAATCGTAATAGATTAACGTTTGTTCGCGTCCAGCACATGTTCATCAAATTGACGTTTTGCCTTAAGCTTGCATAAAGTCTAGAATCTTCCGGACGTCGAGTGTAGTAGAATACTAAGTGTAAACAGAACAATTAATGACCCTTCAGGTCAGAGAGCATCAAATTAATTTTAACTTTTTAGTAAGTGTAAAAATAAGTGAGAAAGGCTATAGCCGACATTGTAAACATTTGGTTATCTACCTCATCTGTCTTTTTGGTTGTTGTTACCGGCACGTAAGGGGCCCGTTGTCACAAGTGTGACGGTTAATATTGTAAATACTAATTGTGGATAGGGCCTTGATATGCAAATGCTGTACACTGATTATTACTGCTGATGAATTCATGTGTATGTGTAATCAATAAAGAAGTGTTGCAACTACAAACCGGTTGTGTTACTGGTATATAAGGTCAGAGTGTGCAATCGCCACACCAATTAGTCATCTGAAGATGGACGTGGTAGTACGAAACAGGCTGGGCACTGAAATAAAACACTTGAAAAGTACCTGTGGCTGTTTGCGTCATTCACGAACAGACATTCACAGTACTTCCCTTCCTATTAAAAAGCGGGCCTTACTTGAGAAATACCGCCGGTACGCAGCCACCCCGCCGCGCTCACGGGCCGTCGTCGTGCGTGCCGGTACCGAGGGACGGAGGGACTCATTGCAGAATTGCGCTGAATTATTCAGGCAAGTGTGGGGCACTCATTAGCATTTCATGCTCATCACAAAGCTGGCCTCCTTAGAACGTGAAATGGAATTTGGAATGAAGCGGGAGAGCTGAATGAAGGCCGGCGACAGTCACCTGGGGAGGATGTGTACCCTCCGGCGCAAGGCCGCTTTCCTGCTATAGTCCTCCACTCTGCAGCTACGGGACTACACAAAGGCCTTCATTTCTGCCTGCTGAGAGAGAAGAACAGTCGGTCGGGCAGTGTCCCTCGACTTCCGGGAAGCTCTCGATGTACTTTGTTCCGGCGTAAAGTCAAGCGACAGCGCGACGGGCAAGAACCGAAGAGCGGAGGGGGCTGTGAGGTGTCAGTCAATAGTACGCCGACCAACCCCTCTCTAGCCGATCTATGAGGTCTACAGCAGCGACTCTGATAATGTATTATTTCACTGTGTTACGAATTGCATACACTACATCTACATGGATACTCTGCAAATCACATTTAAGTGCCTGGCAGAGGGTTCATCGAACCACCTTCACAATTCTCTATTATTCCAATCTCGTACAGCGCGCGAAAAGAATGAACACCTGTATCTTTCCGTACGGGCTCTGATTTCCCCTACTTTATCGTGGTGATCGTTCCTCCCTATGCAGGTCGGTGTCAACAAAATATTTTCGCATTCGGAGGAGAAAGTTGGTGATTGGAATTTCGTGAGAAGATTCCGTCGCAACGAAAAACGCCCTTATTTTAATGATGTCCAGCCCAAATCCTGTATCATTTCTGTGACACTCTCTACCATATTTCGCGATAATACAAAACGTGCTGTCTTTCTTTGAACTTTTTCAATGTACCACGCCAGTCCTATCTGGTAAGGATCCCACACTGCGCAGCAGTATTCTAAAAGAGGACGGACAAGCTTAGTGTAGACAGTCTCCTTAGTAGATCTGCCAATAAGACGCAGTCTTTGGTCAGCCTTCCACACGACATTTTCTATGTGTTCCTTCCAATTTAAGTTCTTCGTAATTGTAATACCTAGATATTTAGTTGAATTTACGGCTTTCAGATTAGACTGATTTATCGTGTAACAGAAGTTTAACGAGTTCCTTTTAGCACTCACGTGGATGACCTCACAATTTTCGTTGTTCACGATCAACTGCCACTTTTCGCACCATTCAGATATTTTTTTCTAAATCGCTTTGCAGTTTGTTTTTATCTTTTGATTTCTTCATAACCAAATACGGCTGCTCAGGTTGTCTTGCAAATCGTTGATGTAGATAAGGAACAGCAAAGTGCCTGTAACACTACCTTGGGGAACGCCAGAAATCATTTCTGTTTTACTCGATGACTTTCCGTCAATTACTACGAACTGTGACCTCTCTGACAGGAAATCACAAACACAGTCACATAACTGAGACGATATTCCATAAGCACGCAATTTCAATACGAGACGCTTGTGTGGTACAGTGTCAAAAGCCTTCCTGAAATCCAGAAATACGGAATCGATAAACACTGAAGAGATTCCAGAATGAGATTTTCACTCTGCAGCGGAGTGTGCGCTGATACGAAACTTCCTGGCAGATTAAAACTGTGTGCCCGACCGAGACTCGAACTCGGGACCTTTGCCTTTCGCGGGCAAGTGCTCTACCAACTGAGCTACCGTAGCACGACTCACGCCCGGTACTCACAGCTTTACTTCTGCCAGTACCTCGTCTCCAACCTTCCAAACTTTACAGAAGCTTTCCTGCGAACCTTGCAGAACTAGCACTCCTGAAAGAAAGGATATTGCGGAGACATGGCTCAGCCACAGCCTGGGGGATGTTTCCAGAATGAGATTTTCACTCTGCAGCGGAGTGTGCGCTGATACGAAACTTCCTGGCAGATTAAAACTGTGTGCCCGACCGAGACTCGAACTCGGGACCTTTGCCTTTCGCGGGCAAGTGCTCTACCAACTGAGCTACCGTAGCACGACTCACGCCCGGTACTCACAGCTTTACTTCTGCCAGTACCTCGTCTCCAACCTTCCAAACTTTACAGAAGCTTTCCTGCGAACCTTGCAGAACTAGCACTCCTGAAAGAAAGGATATTGCGGAGACATGGCTCAGCCACAGCCTGGGGGATGTTTCCAGAATGAGATTTTCACTCTGCAGCGGAGTGTGCGCTGATACGAAACTTCCTGGCAGATTAAAACTGTGTGCCCGACCGAGACTCGAACTCGGGACCTTTGCCTTTCGCGGGCAAGTGCTCTACCAACTGAGCTACCGTAGCACGACTCACGCCCGGTACTCACAGCTTTACTTCTGCCAGTACCTCGTCTCCAACCTTCCAAACTTTACAGAAGCTTTCCTGCGAACCTTGCAGAACTAGCACTCCTGAAAGAAAGGATATTGCGGAGACATGGCTCAGCCACAGCCTGGGGGATGTTTCCAGAATGAGATTTTCACTCTGCAGCGGAGTGTGCGCTGATACGAAACTTCCTGGCAGATTAAAACTGTGTGCCCGACCGAGACTCGAACTCGGGACCTTTGCCTTTCGCGGGCAAGTGCTCTACCAACTGAGCTACCGTAGCACGACTCACGCCCGGTACTCACAGCTTTACTTCTGCCAGTACCTCGTCTCCAACCTTCCAAACTTTACAGAAGCTTTCCTGCGAACCTTGCAGAACTAGCACTCCTGAAAGAAAGGATATTGCGGAGACATGGCTCAGCCACAGCCTGGGGGATGTTTCCAGAATGAGATTTTCACTCTGCAGCGGAGTGTGCGCTGATACGAAACTTCCTGGCAGATTAAAACTGTGTGCCCGACCGAGACTCGAACTCGGGACCTTTGCCTTTCGCGGGCAAGTGCTCTACCAACTGAGCTACCGTAGCACGACTCACGCCCGGTACTCACAGCTTTACTTCTTTTACTGAAGAGATTGCGTATGTTTCATATCGCCCATTGCTTGCGACACAGCACTGTAAAGTCTCAAAGTACTGTCATTTACCTTACTGTAATTCACTAATACGACTTGCTCGAATTGTTGCCTAGCGATCCGAGAAGCAGGTTTTTTAGGCACCCTATATCGGACGAGTGGGCAGCACACAATACACTCGCTGCGCTGTCGTTTGCCGAACACGGTTCCAGAGCTTCCAGAGTGAATGAATTCTGGACTTCTCAGCAGACGCAACTCAACACGGAAATAGTGCGGTGGATAACGTCCTAAAAGATTCGGGCAACAAGTCACTTCCCCCCACATTCTCAATCTAGCAAGAAACAAAACAAAGTAGTTGCTAATTTTGCGAAAGTGACATCTGCGATAAAATTAACGAAAACGCACTATAAATTTGAATTTACTGTTTTTTACCTCCTTTATGTCACTGACTGTTTGCTGTCTTAATCGATATGAAAATCCCACAGTTGTACTGACAAGTCACTGAAGCTGACTGCTCAAACGAAAGCTCAATGTTCGTTGTTACTAATTTCAAGTATTTATGCAGTACATACCAACAATTTCTTTATTACGTACTTAATTTAGCACTGTCCTCTCACACATAGCTTTTTATTACGGCGGGAGGATCCTCCGTTTTGTGATGCTTGTGGTGTGCACATCTCTGTCCGGCACATTTTAACAGACTGCATTTTATACCGTGATGCAAGGGCCTTCTGTTTTAGCTAATGATGAGAAATGATGAGACGAGTGTGTCTAGTGTTTTTAAGTTTTGTGATGTGTCTGGACTCTGGCCTAAACTTTTAGGTTGGAGGTTTTAGTGTATTGCAGAGTGGCTGACTCCTCCCCTTTTTACCTTGTGGTCAGCCAGCCACTTCCATCTGCTACAGTGTTTTAGCTCCCTCTATCATTTTCTTCCTGTGTTGTCCATGTTTCCTGCTGACACCCTGCTTCATCCCACGCTTCGGTGTGGGTGAGCACATATTTTTCAACGATTGTTACCCGTGTTTTATGTTCCGTTTTATGTTCCTGTTCTGGGATTTTTCTTGACACCCGTCTCCCTATGATACTGAAAGGGCGCTGAAGACCTTGCTGTCGTGCGCCCAAAAACCCCTCTACTACTAATACTACTATTACTACATACCAGCGAAACAAAATACTGCGAGATTCAGGAAAAAAAGAACAGATTTGAGCTGTTTATTACAGACGAACAAAAGAAGACAGAAACACACTGTTCATGTTACTGGATAGACGAAGGTTCAGAATTCTGACACAGTTGCACTGTTGGTTGTTTGGAGTAGCATGGCGACTGCACCACAGCAGGAATCACTTTGTGTGTTGGAATTAGCGAAAAAACAGTCCACTGTTCAAGTGCAACGTGCATTCCGCCGTCGATTCGCCAAGAAGCCGCCTCTACAAAAGCACGTCTGAGGAAAAAATCGAGTGGATCCGAGATGTGTTCACACGAAGACCTCGGAAATCCGCAAGTCGGGCAGCCCAAGAACTTCCTCAAACAACGGTGTGGCGTTCTCTGAAATGACGCCTACATAAGAAGCCTTGCAACTTGCAGTTAATATAGAAATTGCGTCCCGGCGACCATAAGGTACAAATTTTGCATTTCACCTCTCCAGGATATGGCAGAGGACACTTTTTTCCCAGCCGGCCGAAGTGGCCGTGCGGTTAAAGGCGCTGCAGTCTGGAGCCGCAAGACCGCTACGGTCGCAGGTTCGAATCCTGCCTCGGGCATGGATGTTTTTGATGTCCTTAGGTTAGTTAGGTTTAACTAGTTCTAAGTTCTAGGGGACTAATGACCTCAGCAGTTGAGTCCCATAGTGCTCAGAGCCATTTGAACCATTTGAACACTTTTTCCCAATGACTCATGTTTTCTGACGACTCGATGTTTCATCTACCGGGTAAAGTAAACCGCCATTATGTAAGAATTAGGGGCTAACAAAATCCTGGCGATGTCGTCTATCACCAAGAGATCGACGGAAAGTAAATGTGTTTATTGTCATTTCTCCTCCCAAAGTTTACGGACCTTTCTACTCTGCGAAGGAAACTGTGACAGGAATGCTATACTTGGACGTGCTGTAAAATTGGTTGTTTCCTGAACTTCACGAAGATTCCAATGATTTCATTTTTATGTATGATGTGGCCCTGCTTCACTTTCACCTTGAGGTGCAGCGTTATCTTAACAACAACATTCCACAACGTTGGATTGGAAGAGATGGTTCAAAAATGGCTCTGAGCACTATGGGATGTAACATCTCAGGTCATCAGTCCCCTAGAGTTAGATCTACTTAAACCTAACTACCCTAAGGACATCACACACATCCATGCCCGAGGCAGGATTCGAACCTGCGGCCGTAGCAGCAGCGCGGTTCCGGACTGAAGCGCCTAGAACCGCTCGGCCACAACGGCCGGCTGGAAGAGATGGACAGTAAGATCTTGTTCAGTGCTTTTGACCTCCCAGGTCACCAGCCCTCACACACCTTGCGATTTATTTCTGTGGGGGGGGGGATACAATAAGGACAAGAGTCTTTGTTCCATCTATGGCAGCTATTCTTCAATGTGTAATGCGTTTCTATCTATCACAGTTCGTCTCTGAACAATAACTGAAGTCTGTCCTTTCTTTTTTGAATCACCCTGTACCGTATATACTACAGAGGAAACATGTACGACGTGGAATGTAAAAAGCAGACGAAGTGGCGCGTGAGAGGGCGGGTTGCGGTAAAGGGTAGAGGACAACGGTAGATGGAGTGCTTTGGCGGAGTCGAAAATTAATGTCGTAAGTTATTTACAGAAACCGGATTACATGCAACACAACTCAAAATATGCATCCAAATATGCATGAAAAATGCTTAAAATATTTGCATAAAAAGTGTCGAAACATGCGAGATAAAATAATAAACAACACAAAAGTTACTGCGTACGATGTATCTAGAAGCTGGACCTATAATATGTCAATTGCAAGGTAGACCGCTGGTCGCGCGAAAAATCGGGACATCGAGAATGCTGATCTCATGATCTACATACTTTGTGGTGGAGGTTAGGACGGGTCCTCTCTGTGATTAGATTTTTTAGAAACTGCGAAAAATAGATGCAACAGTGTTTCAACCACTGTTCCGTTTTCGCCATTGTTGTCGATAGCAAGTGAGTGCGGTGCGAGTTACCACGTAACAATCGGTATGCACTTCGAGATACATCGCACGCAGAGGGGCACAAAAAGCAACTCTATAATATTTTACTTCAGAAACAACACACAATCAGGAAGTTTTTGAACACTATTAACGTTTAATTAATATTGTCGGTCGAAAGTACCGTTTACAAATTATTTTGCAGTTTGCTACCATCGTAAATATAAGCATTCAATTACTGTTCCTCATGTTCGGTAGTAAGATTGTGTCTTCGATCACTCAAAACATTTTGTAAGCAGGAAAGGACCGTTATATACCAACTAAGGTAACGGGACATTATATGAATTGGGGTGATATGTTGGTACTTATTGTTTCTAGCAGAAGTGTAATCATGCCATTAATAAAACTATCATCTCTGGACAAGGGCTCAAAGATTGGGTTATTGTTCAAAATGTTTTCAAGCTGTTCTTTATGTTTGTTTTAATACATCTCCGTAAACTGTCGGTATATAATTTTTACGCAGTGTTGATTCATCTGGTATACTCTGATTTAAGCAATATTTGCGCAGGAGACCTTTGAGGATAGGGCTCAGGATTGTCTGTGAAGAGGAATATTAGTTGTAATGAATGATTCGCAAAGATCCAAGGTAAAGAGATTTTTTTTGTTACCTTTGGATGTTGAATCCCTATTACTGCTACTTGCCGCAAAAAGTTATTGTTGTTCTGAGCCTTTCTTTTGCAATCTTGCAATATGCACACATGTCTTGATATACTGGTCTATTTGAAACTTTTTTGCACGAAACGTTTTTCTCGCGAACTGGATAATATAAAACATTTCTGTCATATGTGAATATTTCAGGATGGTCAGCCATCCACAAAATGACATGTCTGTTTTCCAGTGGCTCGGTGCACAGCACGTTAAACGCTGACGTTAACATGTTGAACTTTGTAAAAATAAAATGGACTAAAATGAAGCAATGCAGGAGCGTCTAACAACTCGCGTAATTTAATTCAACTGTTACCGACGCGTGCGGTATGACAGACGAGGGGATTAAGCACTGACCCTGCCCGCCTGTTCCTGTTGAGTGATCAGTTCGCTAACCAATGGCCCCTTGGTTGGTGAACGCACGCAGCTGTGGGCCGCGGTCGCTCTTGTTGTTGTTGTGGTCTTCAGTCCTGAGACTGGTTTGATGCAGCTCTCCATGCTACTCTATCCTGTGCAAGCTTCTTCATCTCCCAGTACCTACTGCAACCTACATCCTTCTGAATCTGCTTAGTGTATTCATCTCTTGGTCTCCCTCTACGATTTTTAGCCTCTACGCTGCCCTCCAATACTAAATTGGTGATCCCTTGATGCCTCAGAACATGTCCTACCAACCGGTCCCTTCTTCTGGTCAAGTTGTGCCACATATTTCTCTTCTCCCCAATCCTATTCAATATTTCCTCATTAGTTATGTGCTCTACCCATCTAATCTTCAGCATTCCTCTGTAGCACCACATTTCAAAAGCTTCTATTCTCTTCTTGTCCAAACTATTTATCGTCCATGTTTCACTTCCATACATGGCTACACTCCATACAAATACTTTCAGAAATGACTTCCTGACACTTAAATGTATACTCGATGTAAACAAATTTCTCTTCTTCAGAAACGCTTTCCTTGCCATTGCCAGTCTACATTTTATATCCTCTCTACTTCGACCATCATCAGTTATTTTGCTCCCCAAATAGCAAAACTCCTTTACTACTTTAAGTGTCTCATTTCCTAATCTAATTCCCTCAGCATCACCCGACTTAATTCGACTACATTTCATTATCCTCGTTTTGCTTTTGTTGATGTTCATCTTATATCCTCCTTTCAAGACACTGTCCATTCCATTCAACTGCTCTTCCAAGTCCTCTGCTGTCTCTGACAGAATTACAATGTCATCGGCGAACCTCAAAGTTTTTATTTCTTCTCCATGGTTTTTAATACCTACTCCGAATTTTTCTTTTGTTTCCTTTACTGCTTGATCAATATACAGATTGAATAACATAGGGGAGAGGCTACAACCCTGTCTTACTCCCTTCCCAACCACTGCTTCCCTTCCATGTCCCTCAACTCTTATAACTGCCATCTGGTTTCTGTACAAATTGTAAATAGCCTTTCGCTCCCTGTATTTTACCCCTGCCACCTTTAGAATTTGAAAAAGAGTATTCCAGTCAACATTGTCAAAAGCTTTCTCTAAGCCTACAAATGCTAGAAACGTAGGATTGCGTTTCCTTAATCTTTCTTCTAAGATAAGTCGTAAGGTCAGTATTGCCTCACGTGTTCCAGTGTTTCTACGGAATCCAAACTGATCTTCCCCGAGGTTGGCTTCTACTAGTTTTTCCATTCGTCTGTAAAGAATTCGTGTTAGTATTTTGCAGCTGTGACTTATTAAACTGATAGTTCGGTAATTTTCACATCTGTCAACACCTACTTTCTTTGGGATTGGAATTATTATATTCTTCTTGAAGTCAGAGGGTATTTCGCCTGTTTCATAGATCTTGCTCACCAGATGGTAGAGTTTTGTCAGGACTGGCTCTCCCAAGGCCGTCAGTAGTTCCAATGGAATGTTGTCTACTCCGGGGGCCTTGTTTCGACTCAGGTCTTTCAGTGCTCTGTCAAACTCTTCACGCAGTACCGTATCTCCCATTTCATCTTCATCTACATCCTCTTCCATTTCCATAATATTGTCCTCAAGCACATCGCCCTGGTATAGACCCTCTATATACTTCTTCCACCTTTCTGCTTTCCCTTCTTTGCTTAGAACTGGGTTTCCATCTGAGCTCTTGATGTTCATGCAAGTGGTTCTCTTTTATCGAAAGGTCTCTCTAATTTTCCTATAGGCAGTATCTATCTTACCCCTAGTGAGATAAGCCTCTACATCCATACATTTGTCCTCTAGCCATCCCTGCTTAGCCATTTTGCACCTCCTGTCGATCTCATTTTTGACACGTTTGTATTCCTTTTTGCCTGCTTCATTTACTGCATTTTAATATTTTCTCCTTTCATCAATTAAATTCAATATTTCTTCTGTTACCCAAGGATATCTACTAGCCCTCGTCTTTTTACCTACTTGATCCTCTGCTGCCTTCACTACTTCATCCCTCAGAGCTACCCATTCTTCTTCTACTGTACTTCTTTCCCCCATTCCTGTCAATTGTTCCCTTATGCTCTCCCTGAAACTCTGTACAACCTCTGGTTCTTTCAGTTTATCCAGGTCCCATCTCCTCAAATCCCCACCTTTTTGCAGTTTTTTCAGTTTTAATCTACAGGTCATTGCGGTCGCTCTGTGAGACATCAAAAAGAGATCGAGCTACAGCTCGCTGGTCTGGATTTTTTAAATGTTGTAAACACAGGGAAAATATGCAATAAACGGTGAAAAGGAGCCAAATATTCAAATACTTACGCAGCACGCAAATGCATATAATACGGTCTCTAATTATTTATCTTGAAAGTTTTGCTGTCGATACGGGGAAGAGATTGCGATCTACGGCGACAACGTGTGGACGACTCCTATACTTCGCTCATCATACGAATAAACCTGATGTAGACAAACACAAACACAAACACCTTGACTGGCCAGCAGCCGTAGCTCTGGTACACTGATGTTCTTCCGCTCTTGGAAGTGAGTCTAACTGTGTAATTATTATTATTATCTTTCCTTTCTCAGACCTTAGGTCTGGTTCGGAATGAAAGTGACGCGGACCATGATCAAGCGTCACTTCGTTTTAACTGTACTGTATATGCTACATTGCGTTTAGGAACTTTCGGGTAATTGAACATGCATCAATAATTACGGATTTCTGAAGTTGTATATATAAGTTTGGATGTAGCTGTATTGCATTGATGTACTGGTGGATATTGCGTGGTATGACTCCTGTAGTTGAAAGTATAATTGGTATAATGTCAACTTTATCCTGATGCCACATGTTCTTGACTTCCTCAGCCAGTTGGATGTATTTTTCAATTTTTTCTCCTGTTTTCTTCTGTATATTTGCTGTATTGGGTATGGATATTTCAATTAGTTGTGTTAATTTCTTCTTTTTATTGGTGAGTATGATGTCAGGTTTGTTATGTGGCGTTGTTTTATCTGTTATAATGGTTCTGTTCCAGTATAATTTGTATTCATCATTCTTTAGTACATTTTGTGGTGTATACTTGTATGTAGGAACGTGTTGTTTTAAAAGTTTATGTTGTAAGGCAAGCTGTTGATGTATTATTTTTGCGACGTTGTCATGTCTTCTGGGGTATTCTGTATTTGCTAGTATTGTACATCCGCTTGTGATGTGATCTACTGTTTCTATTTGTTGTTTGCAAAGTCTGCATTTATCTGTTGTGGTATTGGGATCTTTAATAATATGCTTGCTGTAATATCTGGTGTTTATTGTTTGATCCTGTATTGCAATCATGAATCCTTCTGTCTCACTGTATATATTGCCTCTTTTTAGCCATGTGTTGGATGCGTCTTGATCGATGTGTGGCTGTGTTAGATGATACGGGTGCTTGCCATGTAGTGTTTTCTTTTTCCAATTTACTTTCTTTGTATCTGTTGATGTTATGTGATCTAAAGGGTTGTAGAGGTGGTTATGAAATTGTGGTGGTGTAGCCGATGTATTTATGTGGGTGATTGCTTTGTGTATTTTGCTAGTTTCTGCTCGTTCTAGAAAGAATTTTCTTAAATTGTCTACCTGTCCATAATGTAGGTTTTTTATGTCGATAAATACCCTTCCTCCTTCCTTTCTGCTTAATGTGAATCTTTCTGTTGCTGAATGTATGTGATGTATTCTATATTTGTGGCATTGTGATCGTGTAAGTGTATTGAGTGCTTCTAGGTCTGTGTTACTCCATTTCACTACTCCAAATGAGTAGGTCAATATTGGTATAGCATAGGTATTTATAGCTTTTGTCTTGTTTCTTGCTGTCAATTCTGTTTTCAGTATTTTTGTTAGTCTTTGTCTATATTTTTCTTTTAGCTCTTCCTTAATATTTCTATCATCTATTCCTATTTTTTGTCTGTATCCTAGATATTTATAGGCATCTGTTTTTTCCATCGCTTCTATGCAGTCGCTGTGGTTATCCAATATGTAATCTTCTTGTTTAGTGTGGTTTCCCTTGACTATGCTATTTTTCTTACATTTGTCTGTTCCAAAAGCCATATTTATATCATTGCTAAATACTTCTGTTATCTTTAGTAATTGGTTGAGTTGTTGATTTGTTGCTGCCAGTAGTTTTAGATCATCCATGTATAGCAAATGTGTGATTTTGTGTGGGTATGTTCCAGTAATATTGTAACCATAATTTGTATTATTTAGCATGTTGGATAGTGGGTTCAGAGCAAGGCAGGACCAGAAAGGACTTAATGAATCTCCTTGGTATATTCCACGCTTAATCTGTATTGGCTGTGATGTGATATTATTTGAATTTGTTTGGATATTAAGTGTAGTTTTCCAGTTTTTCATTACTATGTTTAGGAACTGTATCAATTTAGGATCTACTTTATATATTTCCAATATTTGTAGTAACCATGAGTGGGGTACACTATCAAAAGCTTTTTGGTAATCGATGTATGCGTAGTGTAGCGACCTTTGTTTAGTTTTAGCTTGATATGTCACCTCTGCATCTATTATCAGTTGCTCTTTACATCCTCGTGCTCCTTTGCAACAGCCTTTTTGTTCTTCATTTATAATTTTGTTCTGTGTTGTATGTGTCACTAGTTTCTGTTTAATGACTGAAGTTAATATTTTGTATATTGTTGGTAGGCATGTTATGGGGCGATATTTAGCTGGGTTCGCTGTGTCTGCTTGATCTTTAGGTTTCAGATAAGTTATTCCACGTGTAAGTGTATCAGGGAATGTGTATGGGTCTGCAATGTAACTGTTAAATAATTTAGTTAGATGTGAATGTGTTGCGGTGAACTTCTTTAACCATAAATTTGCTATTTTATCATTTCCAGGGGCTTTCCAATTGTGAGTAGAATTAATTGCTTGGGTGACTTCATGTTGCAAAATTGTCACTTCAGGCATTTGTGGTATCATCTTGTATGTGTCTGTTTCTGCTTGTATCCACCGTGCATGCCTGTTATGTTGTACCGGGTTTGACCATATGTTGCTCCAGAAGTGTTCCATGTCTGTTATGTTTGGTGGATTGTTTATTTTAATGTGTGTGTTATCTATTGTCTGGTAAAATTTCTTTTGGTTTGTGTTGAATGTTTGGTTTTGTTTCCTTCTATTTTCACTTTTTTTGTACCTTCTGAGTCGTTTGGCGAATGCTTGTAATTTCTGCTTCTTTTCGTCTAATTGCTCTGTCGCTTCTTGTTGTGAGATTTTACCTAACCTTTTTCGTTTTTTTTCCGAGATTTCATTTCTTATAAATTGTGTTAGCTGTCCGATGTCTTTTCTCAGTTTTTCTATTTTGATCTGTAGCCTGTGTTGCCATGTTGGTTTTGTGGGTTTCTTCTGTGTGTTGGTTGGTTCTGATCTCTGCCTAGTGTGTATATTTAGTGTAGTGAGTGCTCCTATATATACCAGTAGTTGTAACTCTTCCATAGTTGTGTTTTCATTTATTTTGTTGTGTATGATTGTGTTGATAGTTTTTATTGTTGTTTCGACTTGTGGGTTATTTGGTGGTCTATGTAAGAATGGTCTAATGTCTGTATTTGTGTCTTTGTATTCTATATATGTTAGCTGAAATTTTTCTTCTATATCTAATATCTGTGTCACTTTGTGTTCTATTTGTGCTTGTTCTGGCGGCTGCCTTAAGATTTCGTTTTCCTCTGATTGTTTAATTGGTGCGTGTTGTTCTTTGTTTGTTTGCTCTGGGATGTTTGAGTCCATTACTGTATTTTCTTCTTCTTCTGATTGCACATTATTTTGTTCCAGTATTTGTTGTACTTGTTGTTTGATGTTATCTAATTCTGACTGGGGTATCCTGTTATTTTTTACTATTACACGGATCTGATCAGCTAGTCGTTGCTCTGTTAAAAATTTTAATTCTGGGTATCTGGTAATAAATGTTGTGTATACTTGTGATCTGTATTCAGTTGTGTTGGTTCCTAGGTTTGTTGCTTGGTAATAACAGAACATGAGGTGTCGATTAACTTCATCTGACCATCTCATCCTCTGTCTTTGTTTTCCTTCTAGGGTGGTTGCAGGAAGCATATCCTGCAAAACACCTCTATTTGGATTTAAATCATTTTCCAGTTGGCTAGCAGTGTCGTTACCATTGTGGGCGGGCATAGGGTTCAAGCGTCGTCCCCGACCATGACGGCGCTTGTCCGAGGCTTCATTAGTTCTGTCCTGAACCAACTAATCACACTAAAAGGGGGGTTAGCCCTATTAGTGGTTTGTTCTTTTCGTCGCCTTTTACGACTGGCAGAACATACCGGAGGCCTATTCTTTTCCCGGGCCTCCACGGGATTATTATTATTATTATTATTATTATACCTTTGTACTACGTCACTGTAAATTAAATATTAAAACATTCTGATGTATTAACAGCCATCAACGTTTTTCTAAATCGAACTTCAGCTACGTAGTTTTTATTTCAAAAATCGTGTACAGTCCCATTCTCTGTAAGCGCTACTTGTGCTCTGTCTCGCTGTTCATACGTACCGTGAAAATGGATGGCACAGCTTCCTGTTTCGTAGTGAAACCGCGCGTGGAACATCAGTAATGTCTAGAAAAAAGCTCTTCTTGATAGTTTCCACAAGATTACAGAGAAAAATGACGTTTTTTCGAGAAACAATATCATAAATACGGATGTCTTCTGTTTCTAATTACATCGCAAGCAAAATTTTGGTTTTCATTGCAATTACACATTCTTAACTATCCATATTTTTATGAAGGATTGTTAAAGATAGTCGACAATCAGAAAACATTACAAAAAGTTTTTGGAGAAAAATGAATAATCAAATACTCTCTGTTTGTGTACGCCCATTGTTTTGTAGGACAGATGCGACCCCACACGAGCCAGACTGATAAGCGTCATAGAAACATAGGAGACAATTTTCACGGCGTCGAGCACAGTGTACGTCTGCTCAATTTTTACAATTGTCACCTTAAAAACACTGCAATCTGAACCCCATGGAGTTGGTACGGAGCCAAGTTAAGGGATTATCGCGAGAAATACGACGACATTTAAGCTGTCAACCGTGCTGGAATTAATGCACGAAGGTTTGTGACACGTCACTGCCAAGCGACGGCGAAAGGCTGAACCTGGATTTTTTTTTGTGCCTTGGCATTCTAATGCTGATCGCCTTGTTATCAACGTAGCAGTACTGCAATGTATACGTCTGAGTCCGATGTGAAACGAGTTCACATATTACCAGCCGACTGACTGTAATACCTTCAGTGGCTTCAAGTTTTCACTACATGGTCAAACCCAGCAGTGCGCTTTTACGCCGCACATAGATCCTGCAGAAAAATTACCCTCGTTAAAGTCAGAAATTTTCATCACTCTCGTTTTTAATTACAGTACTATCTTACATAAGACAAATTACAGTACTATGTTACCTAAGATAGAGGGCATGTTTTCCTTCAGATCACCTAGAAGCGTATTGCCTGAGTTTTACCAATATTTCGTTCTGTTCAAAAATTAAATGACGTTCAATGCTATATTGTTCCCTCCTCGGCTCTTTTTACGTCTTTACCGCAAATGTCTACATTGAGAGGTGGCATGAGCCCCCGCTCATATTTCTATCTTACGATTCTCCTCTCTAATTGCATGCGGTGGAAAGTTGCTATTCCTTCACACGCGGACTTCCCACGCAGCGTCTCTCGTCACCCGGGTGGTCCGGTGACAGGCGGGCTCTGCTGATTTTGAAAGGGTGTGAGGGAGTCGAGTGAATTCTTTCCAGACGCCGACATTGTCAAAAGACACGCCCGGAGGGGCCTGAAGTAGCGGCTGGGCTAGAGGTTCCGTTACCTCGCAGAAACTTAGCGAAAACACTTTCTGGCGGGCTACCAGCGAGGCGTGGGAATGACTTGTGTACCCAGGCAGTTGTGGCGGGAAAATTCCCGCGCTTTCTGCAAAATAGTAACTGTGATTGGCTTGCTCAGGGCATAGCTCCGTGACGTAGCAAAATCAGCGCAGAAATTGGTGGAATGGTAGTGCTCCGGCAATAGAGTGGAATTTTCCGCCAGTTTTCGAGTTGCTGATTGGAACGTTTAACCATGGCCACTGTCGTGGGGGCGGGAATGTGGTGTGTTCGGCCTGTACGGGTGCTCTAGGTAGTCGGCTCTCGCCTTTCGGTCGAGGACGTCGAAGCAACCAGACATCGCCTCCGGTACGCCAAATCGTGTTCTTGCAGTTAAGAAGACAGATTGGTAATGTATGTCCGCAGCACCGGCAGATAGGGATTTTCCTAGGTGATAATCAGAGCTCAGCAGAGTGCGCCTGTGTGTCTTTTTCTAACTTTGTTCTGTCTTGGGTAGCAGCAATTAATGTTGGGTTGGCTATGTGTTTTCTCTTACGATTTGAGTTGCAAGGAATTGGCTCCACATACCACTTCGTCATAATCCTCACAATCTAGTTTAGGGACAACTTCACATTCACAGCGTTTGTTTGAGTATCCAATTTGAGCCAATTTGATGTATTGTAAATGTTTCATGTGTTTTTGTTTATTATTTTGTGTTTAGTCTTAATAAATCATATTGTTATTTTGGACAGAACTTTCATTCTGTTAATCGGTAGAGAAACCCTATCAATCCTCACTATGTTAATGAAACCTTCGTTTATTTAACTTATTTATCAAATTAAATTATTGCAGGTGCCAAACTCTCTTCTACTCCACTGACAGGGTTGATCAGAGTCAGTTCGCGTATTTTTTTAATCCTTGTGCAACAGCAAAAGTCGGAGTTAGAATAGGGGGGGGGGCTTAGAGCATCATTTACATATGTAGATTGTAGAAGAATTTAGTGTTAAATACACTGCTAGCCCCGGCACCTCGCAACATCACTGCAAGTTAGCTGGATCACTTGCCTGGTCATTGTTGTCCAACGTAAGTTTGCCGGTACAGCTGTTGCCCCATGTTACCGCTGAGTCGATGTGAGTGCAACGCACAGCATAAAACATATCCTCGTTATCGCACTCGAGACAGATTGGCCGCGCGGTTTGAGGCGCCATGTCACGGATTGCGCGGCCCCTCCCCGAGTCCTCCCTCGGGCGTGTGTGTGTGTGTGTGTGTGTGTGTGTGTGTGTGTGTGTGTGTGTTTTAGTTTAAGTAGAGTGTAAGTCTAGGGACCGATGACCTCAACAGTTTGGATCCTTAGGAATTCACACACATTTGAACATTTGATACGGCTTGGCTTCTGCCCCACGTGAAACGAAA
Source organism: Schistocerca serialis cubense (assembly GCF_023864345.2). Taxonomy (NCBI): domain Eukaryota; kingdom Metazoa; phylum Arthropoda; class Insecta; order Orthoptera; family Acrididae; genus Schistocerca; species Schistocerca serialis. The sequence continues at coordinate 19,633,821 of NC_064644.1, read as the reverse complement.
TCCAATGACGTCCCAGAAAACGTGGAAGAATGCATACGGTAATGTTTACATGAGGTTTACTCTTATGATGAACGGAAAGCAGTATGGCAATCACGCGTATACACCAGTGCTAGTAACTACTATGAAGTATTCGTCTTTTGAATCTGCAGCACTTGCCCTTTCTTTCAGGATTTGCGGTTAAATTATAGGATATGGGTTCGGTCTTTTTCTAACACAGTGTTTTTTTCTTTTTACCCAAACATGTTTCAGCACCTCTGAGCCATCGTCAGTGGGTTTTTGTCTATTGAAAACTGTAAAAGCGAAAGAATTTTAGTTCGTAACATTTAACAAAGTCAGGTCTAAAGAAAGTTATTGTTCGTTTTGATTCTTACCGTGACTTTCCATTATATGGTTTTGCAGGACCAACTGTATGGTGTCCTGCACTGACAGTTTGTTTGGTGTGCAGGTGAGAAACTATCAGTGGTGTGCGCCATGCAGTTGGTCCTGCAAAACCATACACACATCAAAAAAATTTTTTCATGACTCCAGTTTCCAGAATTCCTGAAGATAGACGTTGACTGTGGATATTGTATCACAGACACAGTCCCTCTGACTGTTCAGAGATGTCACTAAACCCGCCCAAAGATGTAAACAACCATGCATGAGCAGCGCGTATTGGACGGAGGGGGTCCGATAACCGACCAGTTCCAGTCATTCCACCAGGAAGAGGGTACACGGCTCGTGTTGTCTGGAGTTCAAACATGCCTAGACGGTCAATACCGCGGTTCGATCGCGTCCCCATTGTTACTTTGTGCCAGGAAGGGCTCTCAACAAGGGAAATGTCCAGGTGTATAGGAGTGAATCAAAGCGATGTTGTTCGGACATGGAGGAGATACAGAGAGACAAGAACTGTCGATGACATGCCTTGTTCAGGCCGCCCAAGGGCTACTACTGCAGTGGATGACCGTCACCTACGGATTATGGCTCACAGGAATCCTTACAGCAACGCCACCATGTTAAATAATGCTTTTCGTGCAGTCACAGGACGTCGTGTTACGACTCAAACTGTGCGCAATAGGTTGCATGATGCGCAACTTCACTCCCGATGTTCATGACGAGATCCATCTTTGCAACCACGACACCATGCAGGTTGGTGCAGATAGGCCCAACAACATGCCGAATAGACCGCTCAGAAATGGCATCACGTTTTGTTCACCAGTGAGTGTCGCATATGCTTTCAACCAGACAATCGTCGGAGACGTGATTGGAGGCAACCCGGTCACGCTGAACGCCTTAGACACACTGTCCAGCGAGTACAGCAAGGTGGAGGTTTCCCGTTGTTTTGGGGTGGCATTTTATGGGGCTGACAAACGCCGCTGGTTGTCATGGAAGGCGTCGTAACGGATGTACGATACGTGAATGCCAACTTCCGACCGATAGTGCAACCATATCGACAGCATATTGGCGAGACATTCGTCTTCATGAACGACGACTCGCGCCCCCATCGTGAACATGTTGGGAATAATTTCCTTCAGGATAACGACATCGCTCGACTAGAGAGGCCAGCATGTTTTCCAGACCTGAACGCTATCGAACATGCCCGGGATAGATTGTAAAGCACTGTTTATGGACGACGTGATCACCAACCACTCCGAGGGATCTACGCCGAATAGTCGTTGAGGAGTGGGACAATCTCCATCAACAGGGCTTGATGAACTAGTGGATAGTATGCCACGAAGAATACAGGCACGCATCAATGCAAGCGGACGTGCTACTGGGTATCAGAGGTACCGGTGTGTACAGCAATCTGGACCACCACCTCTGAAGGTCACGCTGTGTGGTGGTACAACATGCAATGTGTGGTTTTCATGAGCAATAAAAAGGGCGGAAATGATGTTTATGTTGATCTCTATTCGAATTTTCTGTACAGGTTCCGGAACTCTCGGAACTGAGGTGATGTAAAACTTTTTTGGTGTGTGTATAATGGAAAGTCACGGTAAGAAGCAAAACGAACAGTATCTTTCTTTAGGCGTCCCTTTGTTAAATCAGTTATAAACTAAATAATTTCACTTTTACAGTTTTGGATAAACAAAAACAGCCAGATGATGTCACAGAGGTGCTGAAACATTTTTTGGGTAAAAAAGAAAAAAGTGTTTGCGAAAAGGCGGAATCCATATCCTATAGTGAAGTATTCGTTTGGTGTGTGTGTGTGTGTGTGTGTGTGTGTGTGTGTGTGTGTGTGTGTGTGTGAGTGTACGACCACAGAGCAAGAAACAGAGCGCACATCTACACACAACATGAACCCCATCACTGGACTTGGGCTAACTCGACAGGTCGTCGGAAGCAGGTCACGACCGCCACTTAGCGCGAGTGCTGGGACAGCGGAGCGACAACAGCCAACTCACTGCCGAAGTCTGCGCGGCGCGTTATTTCGCCATCCGGAGCCCCGGAGCCATCCATCACAGCTTTCTGCTGCTGTCAGATAAAAAAGCAGACGCTGCTCATAGAAAGCGGCCGCCCGCCGCGCCGTGCCGGCAGAATCCGCTAACCTTGTTGGCGGGCGCCCGGCGCGCCTTCCCCCTCCCCCCCCCCCCCGGACATTCACGCGGCGGCAGAGCGCGTTTCAATTCGGTCGCGGGCGCGACGGCGCCGCAAATTGGCCCACGCGCGGTCTCTGGCGCGCCTCGCCGCACATCACGCGCACTCTGGGCGAAAAGGGACGTTTCACCTGAGCGATAAATGCACCCCTCCGAAAAAGAACGAAAAAGGACCGAAACGTGATGGAACCACGAAATCAAATCCCAGGTGCTTTCAATGCATGTAATACTCTGTCACACGAATATGACGTTCCGTCTCATTACCACGAGTAAACGCAGGTTCTTTGGACACCTGAGAAGGAGCCCCGCATTTACTTCCACACGGAAGCCTACAAGATAGTACAGCAAATCAAAATCTAAGAAATTAAACTTGTTTTGCCCCAGTTTGGTGATTTGCAGCTGTTAACAACCAACGCGCCCATTTTACGACACACTGAGTGCTTTCCTGGCGGATATTTTGCTCTATAAGTTTGCAACACTAATGTACTACTCTTTATATTTGAAGTAGCGTTCGTGTCCCAGAATAAATACCAACGGATGTGAATAAGTGCCAGGAAATTTTCATATTTTTAATTAAACTCCTCCTTACGGTAGCAATATCACATTTTCATTTTTCCAGTCACCCTTCACATTTTGTTTGAGACGTATTTTCAGTTGATTTTCAGTTATTTTTGTCTCTTGTGATGTAATACACCCCAATACGTAATATGATATCTCTGTTACCGGATACTATCGATCACTTTAGGTGTAAATAAAATAGGAACTCTGTAAAAAAAAAAAAAATACTCTGTAAAAAAAAAAACTTAGGAAGTACGGTTTCATTGGATACAAATCTGACATGTGTGTAGTTAAATTAACAAAGATGTATACAGGAACGTCAGAAACACCAATGAAACTTGTAGGAGTAAAGCAGGATAGGTTGTGCTGAGAAATAATTGGTCACAAAAAATTCGATTCATTGCCCCAATTCTGAGTTAATCTGCACGCTGTTGTGCGCGCAAATTCACGACAACGTAAGTATCTAATATTGGGCAAATCGAATTAATAAATAAACACCAGATACAATTAGTGTCAGTTGTTCTGATAGCGCAGATGGCAGCGCACGAGACTTCTCAGTCTTAGCCTCGGGTTCGATCCTTACTACCGCCCCATGGCCGATCTCTGTATCGCTATCTTGTTCGACGTCACGAAACCAAACTTGGGTCACATTTGGCAACACCGTCTGTGGCGGGCCGCTTGGATATGCGTGTCCAACGGCCTGATTCGCGAACTTCAATGCTAATTAACTCGGAAACGGCGCAACGTACTGAATTTTTTTTCTGAACAGTTATTTCTGAGCACAACCTACCGTGCAACTCCCTTACAAGCTTTTCACACTTATTCTCATCACCCTGCATATGCAGATGTTGTGAAGTCGTTTGGATAAATATTTACGTCAGCTTTTGTATTACTTCAGTGTTAATTTATGTAAGAACGGTGTAAAGTCTTCATGTTGAATATCTTTGTCAGTCACTAAACTCTTTGGGTTAAATGCATATTTTTATCTCTGTTGAGTCTGCTTGCGAGAAACGGGAAGAGAGGAAGGAATCTTCTGCAGCCCTTTGTGAGAAGTACGCACGTTACGCACAGACGTGAGAACAGTCGGAAGTTTGCAGCCCTCGTGAGCATATAAAAATCGTATGTAGGTACAAGTTGTATATTATTTGTGAATCATTCGACTGAGAATCGTAAAATAGGCAAGCAAATAGGAAGGAATTATTATTTTATCGTAACTGGAAGTATTCATTATTGAAATGTTTCGTCTCAGGTGATAAAGGGCTGCAACAGAGCAGATGCAGAAAGTACAAGGAAGCAGACACGGAGATAACGGGCACAGGCAAAAATTAGGCTAAAAATCCACAGAGGATATGTTTCATACAGAAGGTAAAAGGCGTCTCGAAAAATTAAATTCTACTAGTGCTACAAGAAAAAGGCGTCTCGTTTACAAACGAGTATTTCTATAGTTGATTCGGAAAATGACAACACCAACAATATAGCGATTCAATATTGTTTCCGTTTAGAAATCCAACAAAGACAGTATCCTATGAGTTTTGAAGGAAGTACAAGGAAAAATAAAGCAATCAGATTCCGACCCACTGCAAAATAATGCTACTAGAAATAGCACCTTCGGAAACTGCTCTACATGGGTTTACCTGAAACCTGTTGCAATACGGATATTAGGTGAATTCATTTCAATGAAGTGACAGGAGGACCGCGAGCAAATCGGATATTTTGAAATTCTCTTTAATCAGGAAATTGAGATGGGCCGCTTCAGCTTACTGAGACTAAAAGAAATTCATCGTGTACGTAAACAGAGCGTCACGAGGCGTGGAGGCACTGGAGGTGGTGAGTTGAGATGGCTCCCTTGAGAAGAAACAAAGTACTTGCGTAACCTGCCTCATGTTGTGTTGTGACACTGAAGTCCGATTTTCTATCGCTCTCTCCTTGCAAATAATTATAGCGTGGCTGGGGGGTCTCTAGTCGTGCAGAGAGATGCGTCGTCAACAGATGGCACTGCGCTCGTAGTACTGGAATTGTGTGTGGCGGTCTGTCAACTGTCTGAAGGGCCAGTAAAACCGTACCCGTGCGGCTGAACAGTGGTGTGTGACGGAAGCTCTCCCCAGTACTGCTCAGACTTCAGACCTACAGGGTGTTCGGGAATTCCCTTTACGAACTTCTAGAGGTGAGTACACAAGATTTTGAACAGGAACCCACGTCCGGAAACGGTGCCGTTTGGAAACATGTTTGCTAGGTAGGTACGCAACAGGGTAGTCATGGTAGGGGGTGGTTACGTCGGATCGGCTGACGTCAATTGACGTCTGGCCTATCTTGCTGACCTGGGTCGAGCCTCATTCACGAGTCTGTGAGTATTAGAGCAACATGACTGAGTACACGTCTGCAGAATACACCGACATGATCCTTGGGAACAGCAAAGCACACGGTAGTGAAAGAGCTGCTCGTCGCTTTCATCCACAACGTCTGACTCCATCGGATACCCTTTTCGCCACGATTACTGAACGGCTCCGAGAAAGGGTTCCTTCGCCGTAAACAGGTGTGGCTGTGGAGCTCCAAGGAGACGCCGCACAGCCGAAGTGGAGGAGGCCGTACTGCATCACGTTGAAGACGACCCGTCAACGAGTACACGAGCAATTTCTATGGCAGTTAATGAGTGACACTGTAAAATAAGTGATGTACTGTGTCACGCCCAATCAATTACTTGTAAAAGGGGTCGCCTTACCGGCATGTATTCAAATGGTTATAGCTCGGAACCGGTGCGTTTCAGACTCGGATTCCAATTCAAAATATTATCTACTCATTCATCTCTACGATTCCTAGAAGTTTGTACCGGGAATTTCTGAATACCCTGCGTAAACTGAACAGTGATAGTGAAAAATGACGAGGAGAGCACACACAGTACGTACTTGAAAATTTCGGAAAAACAGCAATCATACAACAGTTGTCCCCATCCTTCAACTGCAAAATACTAAATATACTAGGGGATACAAAAAAACGGAATTATTCTTTTACAAGCTAGACGTTTTCAAATTGTTTACAAAACAACGTTATCCCCTTCAAAAAACTCTCCATTACAACTAATACACCTGACCCAGCGGTGCCTCTACAGTTCGAAACATTTTCTGTAGCCATCTTTAGACATGTTTCTCCTTTTTTTTGTTTTCTCTTGACTTGTTCAACGTTGTCAAATCGGTGTCCTTTCTTGCTCCTTTTCATGCGTGGAAATAAGAAAAAAGTCCCGGAGAGCCAGGTCACGCGAGTAAGGTGCGTGGCGCAGCGGAATTACGACATTTTTAGCCAAAAACCTGTGTGTGCAGGTGTGTTGTCGTGGTGGAAGGACCAGCCTCGTTTCTTCCACGAATCACTTTTTTTTTACGAGCACTGTTACGCAATCTTCCTAAAACTTCGAAATGAAAAGTCTGACTGACGGTCCGATGTCCGGGAACAAACTCTGAATTAACAGCGCCCTCGGCATTAAAAAAGCAAATGAGCACTGTTTTTCATTTGACTTGACATTTTTTTTTTGTTGACGTCTTCCACTGGGCGTAACCATAGCAACACGACTCATCCCCAATAACGCCGTTGTACAGAAAGTCTGGACCACTTTCAAGCTGTTCTTTGGAAGGTCGACATATTTCAACTCGCCGTACCTTTTGTTTGTCACTGAACAAACCTTGCAGCAACCCTTTTAATTCCCAAATCTTCCGTTAAAATTCCATGAACCGAACTCCAAGATAACCCATCAATATCTGACAGCTTATCAAATCTCTGTCTACGGTCTCTGAGCACAAGCTCTCAAATTTTTCACTATTTTCGTCGATTCGGGCAGATGATGGGTGTCCCGAACGAGGTTTTTCCGTCACGTTGTTCACTTAAACTTGCCACCACAAAAAACGAAACAAGAACAAAACAGCGCTAGCAAAATCAATCACTGCAGACGAACAAGACAAGCCAGGTCGAGAACACAGGCGGCACTGAACTGGTAATGGGTTATGCAATACATGCACAGCGGCACAAGCGTCGGCCGCGGCAACGTTATTCCCGTCTCTCTCTCTCTCTCTCTCTCTCCCTCCCTCCCTCTCCCTTTTTTTTGTACCCCCTGGTCGACTGGTCAAGTTACTTTGTTGCTAAACGTGGAATTTCTTCTACAATAGCCGGTGCACAGTGATCGGAACCAGTAAGTCCGTGTCCACACACTGCAGAGACAACACGTAGGACGGCGGGTGGAGGGGGGAGGAGCTCACTGAGCTTGGCTCCACGGGCGGCAGACTAGTGAGCCAGCAGTTTCCACGGACAGGGAGCTGAGCTCCGTGCCCGACCGCTCGGCGCCTTCCCAGACACCCCGGGAAAAAGTTGGTCTCGCCCGAACTTCGTTACGTAGAGCCGGCCTGACTCTGACAAAGCGGCCAGGCGTGGGCGGAACGGGGGGAAGGGAAGGCTGGGGAACCAAGTCGCGCCTCGCCCGTCCGAGTAACTCGACACGCGGCCACGTGTCCACAACACGGATAAAAACCACTCACTTTTCTTACTGTCAGCGCTTCTGACGGACTGAAACAATGCAATGTGAGCAGGTATCTTCGGGCACTAACCTGAACTCCATCTACCAAGTATTCCAGCGCGGCTGACAACAGCGATGCTGACGGTCATTCATTTATGACATGAAATTACGAGGGGCATTGAAGATGTAATGAAATATTTTTTTTCTGGAAGCACGTTGGTTTCATTCAGGATTTCAATACATCATATTATTCGTCACTCTTTTGGGTACAGTACCCTGCTTTTCAACACAATCTCCGTTCGATGCGATGGCCTTACGCCACCTTACTCTTCTGTATGCCGGCATGGTGCCACTCTACTGGTCGGCGCTGGAGCCAGCGTACTGCTGCATCAATAACCTCCCACCAGCCACGTACTGCTTCACGCGGATCGCATCTTTCACTGAGCAAAACAGATGGAAGTCGGAAGGCGCGAGATCCGGGCTGCAAGATGGACGAAAAAGAACAGCCCAATGAAGATTTGAGAGCTCCTCTCGTGTCCACGGACTTGTCACGCTTTGCGTTTTCATGGAGAAGGCGTGAAGGAATTGCTAATTAAGCATATAAATTTGTTTTTCGTGAGTTTCTTTAGATTTCTATTCTTTTTCTTTTGTTCATATGAGTATTTCTAATTGTGATTATGTAACATTCTACTGTGGTTTTTAAATGTAAAGATGTAATTATTATTTCGTTTGACAATGGATAAATATGTTTCTTGCTTTCTACCTGTGGTAAAGTTTGTAAAGTTATCTTTTGGAATATAATTAATTGTGAAAAATGCTGTGAATAACATTTATAAAGATTTATGTAATTTACGATAGCGATATAACATCTATAGACAGGGGACAGCGATAGTGATATCGATAGTCGAAAGTTTGTTGTGTAATAGCGGGGATGGTGGATGGTATGTCTGTGAAGCGTGCGCGGAAAAATAGTACTGTCTTTTATGAAAAGCATACGTAATTGTATGGACAGTGATACCGAACTATCAGATTGTTAGTTCTCTTTACCACAGCGGTATGTAATGTCATCGCTAGCGAACTTTAAGAGCAAATAAACCGGACTGTGAAAGTGCCGCCAACAATACTTTGTTGTGGCCGACACAAACAGTGCTTTTATGCCAATGAACTTTGCTGGTATTGGTTTTGGGTGGTGGAACTGTTGTCTATCACTTTCTATCAATCTGTGAAAGGGAAGACTTTAATTAACTGTGCAGTATAATTTACTTTCAGTGAGGTTGTCGAAGTTTGAAATGCGAGAACAGAGTGGACATTGTTTACGGTGTGCTTCACACACAACAACAATTCTTTGAACTGTGTATTTGTGGCTAAGACTATATGAATGTGACGAACTGTGTAATTATGGACGATAGCGTCACGGACTGTGCATAAAGTGTAAAAACGAGCGATATCTACGCCATGTACTTTGAAAGAGAGGACATGTCAACAACGTTCGTATACTGGCGTCTTGTGGTTTGTTAATCACCACGGGGTTAATGATACAGCTGTGCCGGAACTCTATTTGCGTTTCGCCGGAGAAGATTAACCAGCGGAACTGCCTGTATCCTGCTCTCGTCATCGTAACCTGCCGACATCGTGCTGCCCAACGCAACGCTTCGTATGCAACAAAAAGTTTGATTTCGCCGAACGCTATCCCCTGACCTAGAAACTTTCTTTCTCTATTAAAAGTATAAGAATTACAGACTCTATTCAAATAAATTCTTTGTTTAGTTTATGTTTGCTTTCTGCTAACGAAAATAAAATTACAATCAGTGAATTAAAAGTTGCCTGGTAGTCATTGTTGAAACACCAGTAAATGTAAACTACTTCCTCTCATTAGAACTGATTCACCTTGCATGTCAAAATTATTGTATTTATTTCATGGAGTTTTATGTATTGTTATGAGACTAGATATATGACAGTGACTAATAAGAGTATTTTGTCGCGAAATATGGCTTCGCGCGAAAATTACGGCGACCGCCATAATTGCTTGCGTTCTGACCAATAACGTAAAAGCTGCTATTCCCGTATTGGTGCATTTCCTGACGTGAGTGGGAATTATAAATGTCAGCTGTCAAATTACGTAGGGAGTGTTTACCCAGTAATAAAAGTTTTTGATGTTGTATTGCTACGAGTCGTAGTATTACGAGACACTGGTTATACTCAAAAGTGGGTAGATGTATGGTGAAACCCCCCAGTGTTCATGCGATTATTTATAGTATTGTGTGTGATTCACGAAATTTTGTCACTTTTTCTAATTCCTTTCAGATATTATCTTACATATCTTTGAAGTTCCAGAGAATATATACACAATTTTGTCGGTTCAGGTTAATTTCAGAGCGGTTTCTCGTGAATATTTGAGTTTTCAGTTCATAAACAAAGTGGGATCGTGACCACTTGAGAAGTATAACAAAGAGTGCGGTTTTCCAACTAAAATTTTAGATGACTTCACAGTTCAGATTTTGATGATTATTTTTCCTGTGGGTTGGGGTTATCACAAAGGGGAAGTTCGTTTGCATTTTTGTGGCGACGAACGCGCTGAAATCCCTTCTTCGATATCCTGAGGATAGCACAATACACTTCAGAGTAGATCGTTGCACCACGAGGGAGGACATCAAACGCAGCAACCCTTTCAGAGACCCAGATGAACTTGGCTTCACCAACTGAGGGTGGGACTTTGAACTTTTTTTCGAAGGAGAGGTGGTGTGACGTCAGTCCATGGATTGTCATTTTGTTTCCAGTTCGAAGCGATAAATATGGAAATGTCGTGTGGCTAGGGCCTCCCGTCGGGTAGACCGTTCGCCTGGTGCAGGTCTTTCGATTTGACGCCACTTCGGCGACCTGCGCGTCAATGGGGATGAAATGATGATGATTAGGACAACACAACACCCAGTCCCTGAGCGGAGAAAATCTCCGACCCAGCCGGGAATCGAACCCGGGCCCTTAGGATTGACAGTCTGTCACGCTGACCACTCAGATACCGGGGCGGACAGTTCGAAGCGATGAACCAATGTTTCATCGCCTGTGACAATGTTCGACAAAAAATAGCCACCTCAGCCTCATAACGCGCAAGCAGGACAAGTGCGTCAACACTGTCAACAGAGACGTTCGGTTGTGCGACGTGGTGTTTCAATGGTTCAAATGGCTCTGAGCACTATGGGACTCAACTGCTGAGGTCATTAGTCCCCTAGAACTTAGAACTACTTAAACCTAACTAACCTAAGGACATCACACACATCCATGCCCGAGGCAGGATTCGAACCTGCGACCGTAGCGGTCTTGCGGTTCCAGACTGCAGCGCCTTTAACCGCACGGCCACTTCGGCCGGCGACGTGGTGTTTGATTGTCTACCGTCTATCAAGGTAAGGAGCACACACTACGTTCTAACGTATAAATATTGCATTTGTTTACATCTTTATATTTTATATTCGTACTTGTCATTAAAGTTCTCCTCAACAACAGGTAAATGTAAATATTACGGTCGAAAATTAGAAACTAAAAACGATTATGCACAGATACGTATATACAAGGATGTATCGTGGATTCATGATGATTATTTCACGTCGTTCGCTTCGTTTTTAAAGATGTTTTTTCTTAATTCGCAAGAGCACCATCATCCCGAATGATTGAACTCGTTCAAAATAATGTCATTATTTAAAACTATAGAAGCGAGAAAGTTTCACACAGTTCTCTTCGTATTATCTGAACAAAAATCACTGAACTGTTTGTACGCCAGTTGCTTGTTTGTTGCCGGTTTTTGGTTCCGGTAAGTACTTACAGAAGCCTGAAACGCCAAAATACAGACTCTCGAATGATTTTGATTCACGAAGTTTTTAGTTCTATATCTATATCTATATCTATACTCCGCGAGCCACCTTACGGTGTGTGGCGGAGGGTACTTATTGTACCACTATCTGATCCCCCCTTCCCTGTTCCATTCACGAATTGTGCGTGGGAAGAACGACTGCTTGTAAGTCTCCGTATTTGCTCTAATTTCTCGGATCTTTTCGTTGTGATCATTACGCGAGATATATGTGGGCGGTAGTAATATGTTGCCCATCTCTTCCCGGAATGTGCTCTCTCGTAATTTCGATAATAAACCTATCCGTATTGCGTAACGCCTTTCTTGAAGTGTCCGCCACTGGAGCTTGTTCAGCATCTCCGTAACGCTCTCGCGCTGACTAAATGTCCCCATGACGAATCGCGCTGCTTTCCGCTGGATCATGTCTATCTCTTCTATCAATCCAACCTGGTAAGGGTCCCATACTGATGAGCAATACTCAAGAATCGGACGAACAAGCGTTTTGTAAGCTACTTCTTTCGTCGATGAGTCACATTTTCTTAGAATTCTTCCTATGAATCTCAACCTGGCGCCTGCTTTTCCCACTATTTGTTTTATGTGATCATTCCACTTCAGATCGCTCCGGATAGTAACTCCTAAGTATTTTACGGTCGTTACCGCTTCCAATGATTTACCACCTATGGCATAATCGTACTGGAATGGATTTCTGCCCCTATGTATGCGCATTATATTACATTTATCTACGTTTAGGGAAAGCTGCCAGCTGTCGCACCATGCATTAATCCTCTGCAGGTCCTCCTGGAGTACGTACGAGTCTTCTGATGTTGCTACTTTCTTGTAGACAACCGTGTCATCTGCAAATAGCCTCACGGAGCTACCGATGTTGTCAACTAAGTCATTTATGTATATTGTAAACAATAAAGGTCCTATCACGCTTCCCTGCGGTACTCCCGAAATTACCTCTACATCTGCAGATTTTGAACCGTTAAGAATGACATGTTGTGTTCTTTCTTCTAGGAAATCCTGAATCCAATCACAAACCTGGTCCGATATTCCGTAAGCTCGTATTTTTTTCACTAAACGTAAGTGCGGAACCGTATCAAATGCCTTCCTGAAGTCCAGGAATACGGCATCAATCTGCTCGCCAGTGTCTACGGCACTGTGAATTTCTTGGGCAAATAGGGCGAGCTGAGTTTCACATGATCTCTGTTTGCGGAATCCATGTTGGTTGGTTATGATGAAGGAGATTTGTATTATCTAAGAACGTCATAATACGAGAACACAAAACATGTTCCATTATTCTACAACAGATTGACGTAAGCGAAATAGGCCTATAATTATTCGCATCTGATTTATGACCCTTCTTGAAAATGGGAACGACCTGCGCTTTCTTCCAGTCGCTAGGTACTTTACGTTCTTCCAGCGATCTACGATAAATTGCTGATAGAAAGGGGGCAAGTTCTTTAGCATAATCACTGTAGAATCTTAAGGGTATCTCGTCTGGTCCGGATGCTTTTCCGCTACTAAGTGATAGCAGTTGTTTTTCAATTCCGATATCGTTTATTTCAATATTTTCCATTTTGGCGTCCGTGCGACGGCTGAAGTCAGGGACCGTGTTACGATTTTCCGCAGTGAAACAGTTTCGGAACACTGAATTCAGTATTTCTGCCTTTCTTCGGTCGTCCTCTGTTTCGGTGCCATCGTGGTCAACGAGTGACTGAATAGGGGATTTAGATCCGCTTACCGATTTTACATATGACCAAAACTTTTTAGGGTTCTTGTTTAGATTGTTTGCCAATGTTTTATGTTCGAATTCGTTGAATGCTTCTCTCATTGCTCTCTTTACGCTCTTTTTCGCTTCGTTCAGCTTTTCCTTATCAGCTATGATTCGACTACTCTTAAACCTATGATGAAGCTTTCTTTGTTTCCGTAGTACCTTTCGTACATGATTGTTATACCACGGTGGATCTTTCCCCTCGCTTTGGACCTTAGTCGGTACGAACTTATCTAAGGCGTACTGGATGATGTTTCTGAATTTTTTCCATTTTTGTTCCACATCCTCTTCCTCAGAAATGAACGTTTGATGGTGGTCACTCAGATATTCTGCGATTTGTGCCCTATCACTCTTGTTAAGCAAATATATTTTCCTTCCTTTCTTGGCATTTCTTATTACACTTGTAGTCATTGATGCAACCACTGACTTATGATCACTGATACCCTCTTCTACATTCACGGAGTCGAAAAGTTCCGGTCTATTTGTTGCTATGAGGTCTAAAACGTTAGCTTCACGAGTTGGTTCTCTAACTATCTGCTCGAAGTAATTCTCGGACAAGGCAGTCAGGATAATGTCACAAGAGTCTCTGTCCCTGGCTCCAGTTCTGATTGTGTGACTATCCCATTCTATACCTGGTAGATTGAAGTCTCCCCCTATTACAATAGTATGATCACGAAACTTCTTCACGACGTTCTGCAGGTTCTCTCTGAGGCGCTCAACTACTACGGTTGCTGATGCAGGTGGTCTATAGAAGCATCCGACTATCATATCTGACCCACCTTTGATACTTAACTTAACCCAGATTATTTCACATTCGCATTCGCTAATAACTTCACTGGATATTATTGAATTCTTTACTGCTATAAATACTCCTCCACCATTGGCGTTTATCCTATCCTTGCAGTATATATTCCATTCTGTGTCTAGGATTTCGTTACTGTTCACTTCCGGTTTTAACCAACTTTCCGTTCCTAATACTATATGCGCACTATTTCCTTCAATAAGAGATACTAATTCAGGAACCTTGCCCTGGATACTCCTGCAGTTTACCAATATTACGTTGACTTTTCCTGTTTTTGGTCTCTGAGGACGGACGTTCTTTATCAACGATGATAATGTCCTCTCTGGTAAGCCGTCAGGTATTTTATCGTTTCGCCCAGTTTTATTGGTGGTTATATTTCTTAGAAAGAAAACTACCCGTCACACCCCCATCAGATTTAATGGTAAGAGGGCCACTTGAGAGCCCGTCAAAAACTGAACACTGATCAAGCATGAATACTGGAAGAAGGTGTGCTGAACTGTCAAAAAAAGGAAAATAGAAACTGTGATCGGTCCAAGCACAAGTGCAACATGGGGCAGTAAGAAAAAGCAACGGCGTCGTGGTTATATGGTAACGCTATTGGGATTGTAAGGCAGGTGAACCGTATTCAAAGTTCCCTCGTCCCAAGTTTTTTTTTTTTTTTCGTTATATTCAAATTTGCGTGTGTGTCGTGGTGCAACGTCTATTTGCATCAGCGAGGTATAAGGAATGAACCTATAATGAAAGTTTGTTCTCCACAACTACTCTAGTAGCAGCCGACAGAAAGTAGCTTACGAATGGGAATCGCAAACGTTCGATAACAAGCGGACAAGTGAACCGAGTCCTCCACTGGAAAACACGTCTGGTGTGTCATACACGGCATTAGTGACAGAACGTGTGGCGTGTGATAGGAATCTCTTACCAACGCACCTAATTTGTACGCCTGGTGAGTGAGTGAAATATGCCTCCTAGCCCGATTTAGGTGTTCTTATGAGTGTGAATGTGATCAATCTCAAGGAAATGATGAAAACGTAATAGTTTGTCACGTAAGCTGCAACAAAGGAACGCAACATTTTCACAATGACACAGTTTCAAAAATGTTTCAAATCGCTCTAAGCACTATGGGACTTAACATGTGATGTCATCAGTCCCCTAGACTTAGAACTACGTAAGCCTAACTAACCTAACGACATCACACACATCCATGCCCGAGGCAGAATTCGAACCTGCGACCGTAGCAGCAGCGCGGTTCCGGACTGAAGCGCCTGGAACCGCTCGGCCACAGCGGCCGGCACACAGACTTTTCTCTGTGCTCTGTCAAAACGTATGTAACGTTATGTTTCTAACATCGTTGCAGTTTCGTTCGTGTTTCTACATCTACATCTACATCTATACTCCGCGAGCCACCTTACGGTGTGTGGCGGAGGGTACTTATTGTACCACTATCTGATCCCCCCTTCCCTGTTCCATTCACGAATTGTGCGTGGGAAGAACGACTGCTTGTAAGTCTCCGTATTTGCTCTAATTTCTCGGATCTTTTCGTTGTGATCATTACGCGAGATATATGTGGGCGGTAGTAATATGTTGCCCATCTCTTCCCGGAATGTGCTCTCTCGTAATTTCGATAATAAACCTCTCCGTATTGCGTAACGCCTTTCTTGAAGTGTCCGCCACTGGAGCTTGTTCAGCATCTCCGTAACGCTCTCGCGCTGACTAAATGTCCCCATGACGAATCGCGCTGCTTTTCGCTGGATCATGTTTTGACTCTTAAATTCCTTTGTTTTAACATAGTTCACAGCCGTTTGTTTGTTGCTTTCATTTTTCTGCGGCGCCTATGTGGAATTCCGTCTCCTGTCACTGTTATCACATTTACTTGCAACGGTAGTGTTTTCTTAGCACATGAGTCGTAATCTATAACCAATGTACAGTATGACAACTGATAAGACTACTGAAAGAGAACAAACATTTCAATGACCTGACAGACAGTTCATCATTTTGTGAATTGGCACCTATAGGGTCTCGAACTCGGTTCGTCTGCGTAGCTGTCGAACACCGTAACCAGTACACCAAGACGCCCTAGCTTCAACAATGTGCTCGATGTCGCACTTGTTGACCGTCGATCGTTCACTGTTTCTAGTTTGCTTTTTTGACAACTCAGTATAACTTCTTCCTGTTTTCATGCTTCATCGGCGTTCAGTCTTTGACGGGCTATACACTAGGCCACCTTACCACTACATCCGATGGGGTTGCGATGGGGAGTTTCCCCTTGTGAGCTGTACTGCAGTGTACTCTAGTCGGAGCCTGGTAAAGGGTTTGTGCGTGATCACTGCTTTCCTGTAACTGCCTACGTAAAACTGTCCTGGTATTCGTCTTTACATGTTGTTCCGTGACTGCATGCGACGTCCATATGGTTCGCACAGTGGCTGACGCTGGGGCACTTTTTACGAGCCGGACGTCGCGGCAGCGCAGCAGCCGGCACCTCCGACAATGACGTCACGAGCAGGGCGGGCGGCCAGAGCAGAAACAGACGGCGCCGCTGCAGCAGCGGCCGTGATTTATGGCGGCTCGTCTCCGCCTGAGAAATGCCGGCTCGGCCGCGCAGCAGCGGGAATCTCTCTAGCATCCGGCGGTAATAAATATCGCGCCGCCCGCACAGTAATCCGGAAGGTCGCCTCGCTGGGTTCCCTGCCTCGCCGCTGGCTACGGTAAACTGCAAAACGGGAGGCAACAGCTCACACACTGTCAAACGTGTGTTTTCGGTGTTGACGTCAATAAGACATGTCATCTTGTAAAGGAACGGAATCCCGATCTTCTCTAACCTTCTCGCGGGCTAATCCGGTATATTCATAAATCAATCTGCCTTCTTAATTTCTATTTCTGTTGCTAATCAAAAGTGACACCATGAAAAAACTTTGTTCCACGGAATTTACGGAAATATGGTTCAACGCCAAGTGGTACAGAGCAGCAACTTGTAGTCGTACAGTCGTATCGCTACATGCTGCTCATATCGATACAGAGCTCCCTCCAAAAGTGCTGTAAGTGTAAGTGTTGCTGGCAGCAGTTAATGGTGGAAGGAGTCAGTGTTGGGACGCGCTCGTTGATGAAGATGAGTGTAAAGTCGCTTCGAAATGGTCGGAATTACTCTGAATGAAGTTACATCGGGATATTGAGTATGTGACCTGCGTCTAGGATACGTCGATGAACAATTAGGAAAATAATAGCATCTTTGAAGCACGTGTCCTGTGTGGTGAAGATCAACACCGAACTGCAACTAGGCTGTTTTCGGGAGACGTGAGCAAGTGCAGTCTTGATACCGTCGTTTGAAATATCAATGTAAGAGGAAGGGTACGCTAAAAGACGATTTTTCAGGAGTGGTTAACATTCGTTTCGTTATCGTGTAGTGAAGACTACATTCATCTATGTCGAAATGGTTCTGTGAACCACCACGAACAAGAACTCTGCGACACGCAGTTATTGTCCACTGTGATACCAGGACGAAATACACGAGGTGCGATCAAAAAGTAACGCGAGTTTAATTTCACGGGCTTTATGTATCCGATTTTCAATGTTTTTTATCTTGTTGATACACGTGTTCCTGATGTATGTTTCCATTCTCAGTTGTTTCGAATATTTAGCTTAGTGTTGACAATCCAAATCTTTAACCGTGTTTTCCAGTATTCGACGAATTTTAATTTTCACAAAAGATGGATCACAGGATTTGCATTAAATTTTGCTTGAAAAATGGAATGAAGTATAGCCCCGCATTGGAAACGTTGTCTGTGGCTTTTGGCATATCTGCTACGAGTACGACATGAGTTTACGAGTAGTATAAACGTTTCTAAGCGAGTCGAGAAGACGCTGAAGATTACAACCGCCCTGGACGCTCTAGCGCATCGATGCCTGACGACATTGTGGGAGAAATAACGAAAATGGTTCTGGAAAACCACCGAATCACCGTCAGAGAGGCAGCTGGTAATACCGACATATCCTTTAGCTTATACCTAGCCTTTTTTTTCCAGATGTTTTGAGCATGAAATGCATAGCAGCAAAGTCAAAAACGACATCACGTAGAAATCGTTCAGGAATTGCTGAATAAAATCGAGAATCATTCATAACTTGTAAAGAATATTGTAACATGTGACGAAACATGAAACATGGGTATACGGGTATGACGTTGAAACAAGGCGCAATCGTCCCAATGGAAACTGCCTGAAGAGCCAAGACCGAAAGAACTTCGGTCACACATGAAGGCTGCTCTTCTGACTGTTATCTTTCATTACAATGAGATAGTGCGTAGTGAATTCGTGCCTCATGGCCCTACTATTAATAAGGAATACTACCTGGAATTATGCGCCGTTTGCGTGGAAAAGTCCGAAGAAAATGACCATTATTGTGGCGATACCACTCGTTGAAATTGCACCGCCGTGATGCTGCCGCTCACACCTCTATGTTCGTTTGTGACTTTTTGGCCGTTCGTGAATGGTTTGACCGTTAGGTTGCCTCTGCCACTGTATTCACCGGAATGGCCCACTGTGACTTCTTTCTATTTCCGAGGCGGAAGAGAACCATGAAAGGACGTCGTTTCGCCATGATTAATGAGATGGAAAACAAAATAGCTGAAGGACCGTGAAGAAAAGTGAGTTCCTACGGTGCTTCCAAGATTGGCAAAAGCGCCGGCACAAGTGTATTATATCTGCTGATGAATAAACAGAGATTCTTTAAGAAAAACAAAAATTCCCGTTACTTTTTCATCACACCTCCTACACGTATGTTACAAAGTTGTACGTACAAGCTGAACATCTTGCTAAGGAGAAATTGTGGATACATAATGTGATTAGAACCCAGTAACAGTTAACCCTACCTTACAAAGTGTGAACTGTACGGCACACATTTAGTATGTTTTTCTGGTCTGCATAAACGAACAATTTTATCAGAGCAAGCGCCATTTATTTCAAAATGTTCCTTTTTCCTAACCCTGCAAAATTTAATCAATTGCTACTCTACACACCCTCGTGATATTGCACCTGGCCACGAAAAACTCAGTATCGTATTACTTTCCACCCTTTGTTTTTATACAGACTGTAGTCGTGTCTTCAGCGTTGTCCGGTGCTGTGAATATGGTCATATGCTGCTTCTCCCTCCCCAAAAGTACTCCTATCTTTGCCTCAGGGAAATAGAAATTCCCCCGTCCCTTGCGACCGCTCTCTTCAGCTTACACTCGGTTTCATCATTTTAGAAAACCCCGTATGATTGAATCTCACTGTGTCAACAGAAGGTATTTCATTTTTCAACAGCATTCTCATTCAATTCAGCTACGTGAAAAAATATTAAATGCTACTGCACTGCCGGAGGGCTGCAAATTTTGGATAGGACTAATAAGATCTCTCAGCTAGAGGAAGACTGCATACGGAGCATCGATCAATACATTTTCTGCAACAAGTTGTCAAACCTTCCGCTCGAGGTCAAGTGAGATGAGAAACGGCTACATGGTTCACTAAGAACACAGCAAAATTATGAAGTCGGTAAAGAGTATACTTCCAACGTCACGGAAGGGTTAAAGCGGAATGTCGCTGCCAATCATTTACATGTACTTCCGCTGCAACTGATTTGTTTGTGTACTATTGGATTTAATTCTGAATTCGCTCTATATGTGGTTTCTATGTCCCAGGTCCGCCCTACAGAGATAACTCGTGAAAAGTAGCGTGGAAGAAACCCCCAGATAGGGCCTTTTTGGTGATCGCAACTGTGAACCGACTAACTTACTATGGTATCGACTGGAGAGTAACAACTCGCAGTCAGATTGACTAGAGAAAATTGTTGAATTTGGCGAAAAGTTCTCTCGTGTAATGAAACGATAATGAAACGCACGTTTGTGATACTGGAATACGGTGTCCCAGCGGAGCATCGTTCAGTACGAGTTCTGAAGAGAATTTACACAACGAGAATTAGTAATAGGGATCACCACGCAAATAACGCGGAGATGCTTCTTGAACTAAACGAGGAATTCCTGGAGGGAAGAGGACTCACTTTCTCCAGGCACTAGTGCGGATATTTAGAGAAACGGCATTTGACGCCGACTGCAGAACGATTCCACTGCCGTCGACGTACCTTTCGCGCAACGACACGAAGATAAGACGAGAGAAATTAGGGTTCGTCCGGAGGCTTTTGCACAGTGGTTTTTCCCTCGCCTTATTTGCGAACGGAAAAGGAAAAAAAAAAATGACTAGTAGTGGTACAAGGTACCCTCCGCCATGCACCGTATGGGGGCTTGCGGGCGGAGTATACATGTAGATGTAGATGAAGCGATTATCGCCATAGTGGGTTGCAGGCCTTGTTGTTGTTGTTGTTGTTGTGGTCTTCAGTTCTGAGATTGGTTTGATGCAGCTCTCCATGGTACCCTATCCTGTGCAAGCTTCTTCATCTCCCAGTACTTACTGCAAACCATATGCTTCTGAATCTGCTTGGTTTATTCATCTCTTGGTCTCCCTCTACGATTTTTACCCACCACGCTGCCCTCCAATGCTAAATTTGTGATCCCTTTATGCCTCAAAACATGTCCTACTAATCGGTCCCTTCCTTTTGTCAAGTGGTGCCACATACTCCTCCCCTATTCTATTCAATACTTCCTCATTAGTTACGTGATCTACCCATCTAATCTTCAGCATTCTTCTGTAGCACCACATTTCGAAAGCTTCTATTCTCTTCTTGTCCAAACTATTTATCGTCCACGTTTCACTTCCATACATGGCTACACTCCATACAAATACTTTCAGAAACGACTTCCTGACACTTAAATCTATACTCGATGTTAACAAATTTCTCTTCTTCGGAAATGCTTTCCTTGCCATTGCCAGTCTACATTTTATATCTTCTCTACTTCGACCATCATCAGTTATTTTGCTCCCCAAATAGCAAAACTCCTTTACTACTTTAAGTGCCTCATTTCCTAATCTAATTCCTTCAGCATCATCCGACTTAATTCGACTACATTTCATTATCCTCGTTTTGCTTTTGTTGATGTTCATCTTATATCCTCCTTTCTAGACACTGTCCATTCCATTCAACTGCTCTTCCAAGTCCTTTGCTATCTCTGATAGAATTACAATGTGCAGACCTTACCTGTTAAAAAATTACTTAACGAAAAAAATCTTTTGTCGCACTTAAGGGGAGGTTCTGGTCAAGACCAACGAAAAATCGATTTTTTTTTTTTCGATGAAGCATATAGATTATGCCTTCAAAAGGATATTTTGATTGTGAAAGTATTTTAGGAGTTAAAGAATACTGAGCGGAACCGTGCGCCGACCGAAATATAGGCAGATGTAGGGGGTAATTAATTCAAGAAAATATTCGACCAATACACAAATTTCTGCCCAACGAACGTATTTTAAAAGACGCATCGGTGCCAATATACAAAATGACAACCGAGAGCTTCGAAGCGTGCATTTGGAAACTCATTGTGGGGAAAAAAAACTGTGAAATAGCTGCACTGATCGCTGCAGGTAAACAAAAGTAAAATGGTGCAAGATGTTCGAAATTTTGAGAAATATAGGAGTAAGCTATAGGGAGAGATGGGCCATATACAATATGTACCATAGCCTAGAGGGAAAAATAAGAGTGGACGACCAAGAACGAAGTGCTCGAATTAAAAAGGGTGTAAGACAAGGATGTAGTCTTTCGCCCCTATTGTTCAACATATACATCGAGGAAGCAATATAATAAAGGTTCAGGAGTGGAATTAAAATTCAAGGTGAAAGGACATCAATGGTGCGATTCGCTCATGACATTGCTATCCTGAGGGAAGTGAAGAATAATCACAGGACCTGCTGAATGGAATGAACAGTCTAACGAGTACAGAGTTTGGATTGTAAGTAAATCGAAGAAATGAGAGCAACCAGAAACTTAACATCAGGATTGATGGTCACGAAGTTGATGAAGTTAAGGAATAGGCTGCAGAATAACCAGTGACGGACGGGGCAAGGAGGACATAAAAACCTGACTAGCAGTGGCAAAAAGGGCATTCCTGGCCAAGAGAAATCTACTAATATCAAATATCGGCCGTAATTTGAGGAAAAAATTTCTGAGAATGTATGGTAGTGAAACATGGACTGTGGGAAAACCGGGATAGAAGAGAATCGAAGGATTTGAGGTGTGGTGCTACAGACGAATGTTGAAAATTGGGTGGACTGATAGGTAAGGAATGAGAAGGTTCTGCGCAGAATCGGAGAGGAAAGGAATATGTGGAAAACATTGATGAGTAGGACAGGATTATAGGACATACGTTGAGACATGAGGGAATGACTTCCATGGTACTAGAGGGAGCTGTAGAAAGCAAAAACTGTAGAGGAAGACAGAATCTTCCAGGATCTGCTTCTGTTGAACACTTGTTACTAGAATTTGTGTTTTGAGCTTTGTTTGCATTTGCGTTTTTTTAGATGAATTCGGAGATATTTCACCCAAGGAAACTTGAACTTTTGGTACTAATGCTGATGCATTCGATCGAAGCGGTTCTGATTCTGTACCACCAATGGTTGCAGATGATGATCTCCCTTGCGCCTGCGTATCGTGTGACTGTCCACTAGCAGAAGTAATTAGGTTTGTGTCACAAATCTGGACAACAGGACCATCAGCTGTTTCAGACTGCGTTGCTGCTACAAAATGACAGTCTTGAAACCCATCTCTGCTCACTAGTCAAACACATGTTTTAGTAAAGCCTTTCACTGTCGTCTCTATTGTTGCTGCTTGTCCGTATGTTTTCCCAAACTAACATTCTGTATGTAACAGCCTGACAGCCTCTGGTTTCCATTCGCCCCACCTTTGTCGTAAGAACTTCTCCATCTCACTGACGTAATAACTGCGCAATGGCATGAAGAACGAAACATCAGGAGGTTGCTATCAATGTGACATGTGACCCATGTGTGACACGATAATTACACCATTTTCTCGAGCAAGTTCTGATGCTACAAGATTTCTCGTGTGTGTAGGCTACAATGTCCATCTGGAAGGAATGTAACTTTTTTTCCTTTCGAAGGGTGGACTACTTCGACTAAATGTTTTAGATATTGGACAAATATATCTTTATTTATGAAGCCTCATTCGGCACTGTATGCAAAAATGGTTCCAGGTGGCGCGGCATCTTGTAATCCGTCTGCAGGAAGTCTATGTTTGTAAACTAGAAGCAATGCGACAAGCTGTCTGGCGGCAGACACGCAGTAAACTGCTGTCTTAGTGGAGCCCCTTTCTTTACCGACAATCAATCCTACAGCCTTCTTACTCTTCAAAGTACGAGCTTTTCGAAGTTTCTTTTGCACTGTCTCCTCCGCGTTGAAAACTCGAGTTGCATCGAGTTTATTGTCATCAACAACCCTCTCTAATACGTGAACAGTCCGAGCAAATATTGTTGACTATGACTGATGCACAGTGAGCTCTGCATGTCTTCTCATGAACGAATAATACCACGTCTTACCAGCAGATTTTTTCTCTTGAATGAAACGGTGTACAATACGATTCCGATTCCTTTCTGCGATGTCGAAAGCTAGGATACGCAACTCCGAAAGTGTTATGCCAAACATATATTCCTCTAGTTTAAGGACATATGACACAAGCTCTTCTACCACTTCTTAGAGAACGTTATCCGTGCTACCTATTATTTTTTCTGCTCCAATGAAAGACAGTTTATTCCCTTCAAACGCCTCTGCAATTTAGCAATAGTAACATTATATGTTCTGGCAGACAGATTCACCCCCACGTCACCATTTCGCACTGATTCAACTGCACGACGCATACACTGAAGCTCCAAAGAAACTGGCGTAGGAATGCGTATTCAATTATGGAGATATGTAAACAGGCAGAATACGGCGCTGCGGTCGGCAACGCCTATACAAGACAGCAAGTGTCTGGCACTGCTGTTACATCGTTTGCTGCTGCTATAATGGCAGGTTATAAAAATTTAAGTGAGTTTGAACGTGCTGTTGTAATCAGCGCACGAGCGATGGGACACAGCATCTCCGAGGCATCGATGATATGGAGATTTTCCCACACGACCATTTCACGAGTGTACCGTGAATATCAGGAATCCGGTAAAATATCAAATCTCCGACATCGCTGCGGCCGGAAAAAGGTCCTGCAAGAACGGGACCAACGACGACTGGAGAGAATCGTTCAAGTGATACACGTGCAACGCCTCCGGAAATTACCGCAGATTTCAACAGTGGGCCATCAGTGTGTGTCAGCTTGCGCCATTCAACGAAACATCGTCGATATTGGCTTTCGGAACCGATGGCCCATTCGTGTACCCCTGATACCTGCACCACAGAAAGCTTCACACCTCGCTTGGGTCCGCAACACCGACAGTCGACTGTTGATGACTGCAAAATATTGCCTGGTCGGACGATTCTCGTTTCAAATTATATCGAGCGGATTGGGCGTGTAAGGGTATGGAGACAACCTCACGAATCGATGAACCCTGCATGTCAGCAGGGGACTGTTCAAGCTGGTGGAGTCTCTGTAATGGTGTGGGGGCGAGCGGCGTGATAGTGCGCCCCTGATACATGTAGACACGAACTCTGACATGTAAGATGTACATAAGCATCCTCTCTGATCACCTGCATCCATTCACGTCCATTGTGCATTCCGACGGAGTTGGGCAATTTCAGCAGGACAATGCGACACCTCAAACGTCCACAATTGCTGCAGAGTGGCTCTAGCAACACTCGTTTGAGTTTAAACACTTCCGCTGGCCACCAAACTTCCCAGACATCGAGCATCGAGCATCGTGCTGTTCAGAAGAGATCTCCACCCCCTCGTGCTCTTGTGGATTTATG
This sequence comes from Schistocerca serialis cubense, assembly GCF_023864345.2. Lineage (NCBI taxonomy): Eukaryota > Metazoa > Arthropoda > Insecta > Orthoptera > Acrididae > Schistocerca > Schistocerca serialis. The sequence continues at coordinate 19,608,961 of NC_064644.1, read as the reverse complement.
GACAGTCCCGGTGTCAGTTCCCTCCAGCACTAGTTCAGATATTAGTCTAATCCATGCCACGTCGTGTTGCGGCACTTCTGCGTGCTCGCGGGGGCCATGCACGATATTAGGCAGGTTTACCAGTATCTTTCGCGCTTCAGTGTGTTACCTCCCTCCCATTTACCGTCTTTCACTGCTAGCGGTATGTGGAACTCAACATGGAACGATACAGCCCACTTCTAAAACTAAAAGCAGGTGTGAATTAGACATTAGATAATGAAAATCATTACATACTTTCAATAAAATATTCATTTTACGGACAAAGTTGATTAAAATTAGATTCATATACTTGTTTTAATAATTAAGGAAATGAGATCATGGTCGAATTACAGATGTAATTACTTCTTATAGTTGTTTACTGACGAGGATACAACGACATTTTGGTGTACGACTCGAAAAAGTTACAAATACTTGCCTCGATATCGTTTCCTCGGTTGGGCTACCAGCCCGTTCATAGCAACTCATACTGAAGGCATGTAATACGTCCCTTATAACACCGTAAACAACCTCCATTAATATGGCTAAATAAAGCTGATTTAACAGTTCTAACTACTCGTATTGTCAGTAACAACTAACATATTATTAACACCTCACAGATATCGCTCTTATGTTGACACTGCTAGATTATATGAACGCTACTTTTCGTACGGCCATCGTGTTTGGGCGTGGAGCAACTCACAGTCAAGATGGCGATATTCAAGCTTCCTGTAGCGCCTGCTGTCAATAACTACAAAATAACTGAGAAGGCTGACTGAGGGAGCCGGCCCAATGGTACCTACCATCTCGTATGTACTGCTGACAAATGAGTCTGAACTCATATGAGGCATTCTTCTCAGCTGATACAACTGCTGAAGCTGGAATAACACTCAAGTTTCACTAGTGGAAGAGACTACTTTGCGATGTGTGCTTAATTTCCACTGTACTTCCGGCACACTGCAGATGCCAGTCTTCATTCATACCAGTACAATGACGCTCTTCAGTAAAAATTTTATTGTCGAAATTGGTAAATATCTCTGTACTATTACGACGGTGTTGGCGAGGTCGAACGCAGAGTTTAGTGAATCACAAACACTTTGTGAGTTGCTGATGCGTTAAAATAATAATAATATTCTCGCAATAGATTTCTTTACTTCGGTTCACCAAACGCTATGCGACAAGATTTCGCTAATACGAGGCAGTAACGCAGTACTGTTAGACAGATCCACTGAGATTAACAGCGACTGGTGGATCGCAGAGGAAAGTAGGTCGCCCTGTTCGCGAACCACCCGTTTACTGCGGCACTGTGCGGGAGCCGCTGAACACACAATCACACAATGGCGCAGCTCTCTCTGAGAACTGCCACTCAGAACGAATCCCCGCGCTGCAGTAGGTGAGTGACGCGCCGCGGGTGACAGCAGAGATCGGCAAACGTCACCCGAGCAGGCAGGCGGCAGCTCTGATTTGTGGAGCTGCGACCGTGCCCCACGTCCCGTCTACGCCCCCAACTCCGCAGGTCTCTGTACCAAGTGGGGTGGAGGCAACAAAGTCTGCCACTGTCACATCCCCCCCCCCCCACTCCCTCCCTCCATCTGCAGGGACTGTAGGTACGCCTGCTGCCAACTCCGATTTTCTCCTATTCTATGTGATTCTTCTCCTCGTGCAGGCTTTCAGAAGCGTAACAGCAACCAACCCCATTACGTTACGTACAACGTCTGTTCCGCAGCGTCTCTTACTAGAGTTTGCAGACCATTTCAGAGGCAGTCTGGCATCGACAAAAGAAATCTCTCTCTCTCTCTCTCTCTCTCTCTCTCTCTCTCTCTGTCTCCTCTCTTAATACTTGGGTTAGTAATTGTTTCGGATAGACAGGACGAGTGTTTCGTGGGCGCATTTCTTTCGTACATTAATAATAATATAATAATTATGTTATCAAATAATAATTATGAAACAGTTGGCTTGCAAATAACCGAGTACATTATCTCAAAAACTGATCACAACATACAGATAAATCTAGGGGGTTCCATACTTTTAGAATTCAGGCGAAATACTTGACACTACAGAGGGAGAGAAAATGACACAGAAAATTCAATGCAATAACTTAGGAGACACTACAATAAAATCTACAATATCTACAGCAAATAATGTATGTCTGTACACACCAAAGTCGGACACTAGCACACAGTTACGACGCCTGAGGTCTTATACGTCAGCGAAACGCTTACACGCCACAAAAAAGATGATATTCTACAAGAACCACGCAAAAAATCTAAGAAAGAACAGAAAATGGACATGGATCACAGCCCCTAAAAAGAACCGAACCTCACAGTAGACATCAGAAAAAGAAGACTGAAACGTTACGGACACATCCCCACACTTCCAACAACAGGAACAGCCACAAAAATTCGACGAACATGGAACAACTCAAAACAATACCCTGCATCCAGCCGCTGATAAACGATCTAGAATATCCTTGTATAGGCCCATCAGACCTTTTCTCGTACAGAGAAAACAATTAGCAAATGGGAAATATACTGGTCAGCCAGAACATTATGACCACATAGCTAATAAGCTTTCGCACAGGTAACAGCGGCGCCGCGTCGTGGCATGGAAACAATGACGCCTTGGTAAGTCACTGGAGGGAGCTGGCATCACGTCTGCAGACTCCATGTCAAACTCCGAAAAAGCGGCCAACATGTCACATCCCAGATGTGTTCGAGCGTGTTCATATCTGCTGAGCTGGCGGGACAGCATATCGACTGGAACTCGCCACTGTGTTCCTCCATCCACTCCATCACATTCCTGACCTTGGGCCATGGCGCTCCATATTGTTGAAAAGCGCAACTTCCATCGGGAAACATGAAGAGGTGTACGTGGTCTGAAACCAATATACGATAGTCCTTGGCCATCACGGCGCCTTGCACGAGACCCACCGGACCCGTGGGCGCCAACCTGAATGTACCCCAGCTCGTCTCCGACCCGCAGTACAGATGATCACAAGGAGATGTTCCGGTGGAAGACGAAGGATTCGCGCCCTCCCATCGGTACGATGAAGAAGGTATCGGGATTCATCAGAAGATGCAACGCTCGGCCAGTGCCGACATTGACCAGCCCATTTCAGGCGTAGTTGCCGACGTCGTTGTCTTAACATTGGCGCATGCATGGTTCGTCGGTTGCGCAGGCCATCGTTAGGAGTGTTTCGTATGCGGTGTGTTGAGACACACTTGTACTCTGCGCGGCATTGAAGTCTGACGTCAGTTCGCCGCCTGTCCTGTGTTACCAGCCCGTCCAGCCGACATCTGTGGCCGCCCAACCCCACGACGTCTGGAAACGCGCCGTCACCTCGGTTTCGCCTCGTGTTGACGACACTCACACCGCAGCACTCCGTAACACCCGACAAGTCGTGCAGTTCCCGAAATGCTCGTGCCGAGCCTCCGGGCCACCACAACCTGCCCTCGGTCAAGCTCAGGTTAGATCTCGCGCCTTCCGCATTCTAGACACGGACAGCACGCTCACTGACAGATACTACGTGCACCGTGTGTGTGTGCGTGTGTGTCTGTCGCAGTCACTACTCAACCGGAGTCGCTGTTATCGATTCGACGCGTTTATATCGATAGTAGGACTACGACCTGGATGACCAGTGTAACTCACTGCCGCAAAATGAAATGACAGCCAGAGCAGCGACCAAGTGCGTTTAAAAAAAGGAAAGTACGAGGCGTGCTTGACAACTGTTGAGAACTGCGAAGAGTGAAACGTGTTGTTAGTTTTCCATGATTCGATAGAGTAGAATTCGTACGTAATACTACTGCTACTACTACTACTACTACTACTACTAATAAGAATAATAATGTTTCAAAAGTGATTACAGCATTCATTGTCACGTTTGGCAGTAGACGTATTATTTAACCATCTCGTTCCGGTTATGCTTCGGAACCGATAGTCTATTTCCAAACTTTTAGGCTTACAGTCACGCGGTCACTGTAATTTAACCGATCGAGTGTCGAGGTTTTACAATGTCTTGTAATGGAACCCGAATACGAATTGAATTTTTTTTCTTTGGTTATAGATATGAAACCTTACATTTGTGATGGTACGATTCAAGCCATTTGACGGGAATATGGGATGCCGTAACATGTTAATTTTTCCACATTGCTGTGTCGCATAAGGCAGAGTGGTAAATCGAAGTACAGTAGGTAACACAATTTGTGTGCGGTACTGTTTTATAATGCCAAAGTGGTGACGAGGCATGTGTAAATCGTAACCGCCAGTTGAATGAAATGTTTATTTCGAACAGAAACAGAAATAAACAATACCCTCATGCAGGAAAACGATTTCTATAATGAAATTATATAGCGATTCAAATTACATCTAGTATAAATGTCGCGGTGACCAGTTACAGCTATATTGAATATGTAGTTTATTTAAATTTTTGCTGTCACGATTGCAATTCCTACATAACTCAATTCTGTGAGCTCCGGCGTTCAGTGAAATCAGCACACCAACATCACATTTACGCTTTGCAAGCCGATGTCAAGTGCTCTGGCAGAAAGAGTGTCTCACTTCGCATTGTTCCAGTTACTAGGGGCTCTGCCTGTTCCGTTTGCGTACGAAGCGCGGGAAGAATGATTGTTTAAATGCGTCTCTAAGTGTGGTAATTAATCGAATCTTGTGCTCAAAACTGCCACGTTACCTACACTTAGGGAGTTTTAGTACATTACTGGAGTTATCATTTAACGCCGGTAAGTAAGCCAATTGCACATCTCTTTTAGGAGGAGCAATCGCACGAGTTTTGTATTGCGAACAGAAACGCCCAACAACGCTTCGCAAAGCGCGTCCCATTCTAGTTCCGCTCCTGACGATATGCCGTCGTACCTGGATTTGTGGATAAAAGTTGGGACTACAAGACGAACCTGGAGTGATGTCCACGGGGCACGCGTTTTGTTTTACTAAGTGACAGCGGCTAGAGGTACGGAGGGCACTGCAGCAGAGACGAAACGCTCCGTCAGCTTGGGCTGCACCTACAGCACCTCGTGGAGCAGAATCGCAGTATGACAACAGAGGCCTCGACTCAACTCGCTGTGCCGTCGCCGCCGCGGCTGAAACTGAGTCTCCCCGGTGTAGCCAGGCAGGCGGTCCGCGGTTGTGCCGGCCACCTGAGAACCCCCCCCCCCCCCCCCCCCTCCAGAATTCGCTGGCGTCGGTTCGCATCGCGGCGTAGGCGGGCCACGGCCGCCACAACCACGGAACGGCGCCGCGTCTTCCTCGCTGTCGTCGGAGCCCTGCACAGTGCAGACGCGTGTATCTGTCGCGAATATGCGCGCTCGCTATGTTAACGACGTACCGCGGTTCCTTCAGGCAAAGTAGACCCCCGTCATGAAAAAAGCTTTCCAGACTGCATTAATAAGAAGCAGAGATAAGTACTCCAGTATTTAACACCTCAGATGTTCTACATAGTCTCCCACGACGTGAGTACAATGCGCGGAAAGTTCATATAAGCACGCGAAAATGCCAGAAAAGTTCTTCTTTAGGACGTTGTTCAACTCGGCTTTCACAATGGCTTGTCTGTTATGCCATCGAAGCGTTGACCCTTCATCTCAGTTTCTGCATTTAAGCTTTTGGTGTTATCAAGATACCAACTGTCTTCACCCGGGATGATTTTGTTTCCAGAAAAGAATTGTGCGCTTTTTGCACTTCAATCACGTCGTGGCAGGCGTCCGCATGACGTCCTGTTTGTTCGGGAGTCAAGGTGTGCTGGACAAACTTGGCTCACACTCTTCTCTTCTTCAAATCGTTGTGGAGAATCTCTCTAACACTTGCTTTAGGGATGCAGCTCCATTATGGTTTGTGGCACAACAACGTCGACACACTGCGGCAGCAGATCCCCTACTTAACACCGCCTGCTCACAAATGACTGGTCGAATACACGTCTATAATTCAAGCTGCGACCTTAGTTACCACGCTGACATCGTTTTGTACGCTACGTACAAAATTAGTCTCGCACCTTTTTGGGCAGACCGTGTATACAGAACCCCAATTTAGCATTGGAAGCAAGTGGTGTTGTTATCGCCGTATTCAGTCCGAAGACTGGTTTGATATAACTCTCCATGCTACTCTATCCTGTGCAAGCTGTTTCATCTCCGAGTAACTACTGCAACCAACATCCCTCTGAATCTGCTTCCTGTGTTCTTCTCTTGGTCTCCCGCAGCGATTTTTACCCCACACGCTTCCCTCCAGTACTGAATTGGTGTTCCCTTGATGTCTCAGAATGTGTCCTACCGACCGATCACTTCTTATGGTCAGGTTGTACCACAAATTTCTGTTCTTCCCAATTCTATTCAGTATCTCCTCGGTAGTTACGTGATCTTTAATTCCTACTCCAATTTTTTCATTTTTTTCCATTAATGCCTGCTCAATATACAGATTGAATAACATAGGGTATAGGCTACAACCCTGTCTCATTCCCTTCTCAATCACTCCTTCCCTTTCGTTACCCTCGATTAATATAACTGCCATCTTGTTTCTGTAAAAATTGTAAATAGCCTTACGCTCCCTATATTTTACCCCTGCCACCTTTACAATTTGAAACAGAGTACTCCAGTAAACATTGCCAAAAGCTTTCTCTAAGTCTACAAATGCTATAAACGTAAGTTTGCCTTTCCTTAACCTATCTTCTATGAGAAGTCCTACGGCCAGTGTTACCTCGAGTGTTCCTACATTTCTCCGGTACCCAAACTCATCTTTCCCGAGGTCGCCTTCTAGGAGTTTTACCATTCCCCTGGGGAACCGTAGGGGGTTAAAATCGTAGAGGGAGACCAAGAGATGAATACACTAAGCAGATTCGGAAGGAAGTGTAGGTTATTTCGAGATGAACAGGCTCACACAGGAGAGAGTAGCATGGAGAGCTGCATCACTCCCGTCTTCACACTGAAGAGGAGAACAATAACAACAATTGTAAGTGATTTATGAAGGACTAAATTACAATTTAAGCCGCGCGTCTCCTTCAGATACTCAACTGGCTGTTATTAGAAAATGTTATCTTTAACAGTTTGAATTCAGTGGGGCGACGACTTAGAAAATACATTGCGTTGAGAGAGAATCTCTGTTAAGAAGTAGCGGCACATCCCAAATGGAACAAGTCACACAAAGAAAACAAAGTATTGTTCTTCTACGTGAGTCATTATACATTTTACCTGTGCTTGAGGGCAATTGTTTCAGTATTTTCTTTTCATCTTAAATTGCATTCAACAGACCAGACGATTCAATTACGCTGATGTAGAGGGTGGTTATAATTGTACTCTCGCTATTTGAGAGGGCTCCCGTGGAAAACTCCCTGAAAAAGCGAGTGATCGTAGGACAATGCAACTTTGAGGAAACATTTTTGAGCATGTGCGGAAGAGAAAAAAATGGAAAAACCAATCTAAGAAATATTTTTATTTCCACATAGACGGTAACATTTATTAACTGCGTACCGCTTTTACGTTCCAGGTTACAAATGTTGTTCAATAGGACGACCACCTGCATCCACGCCAGCCTGGAACCGCGGTACAGATGCCACTTCACAATTGTTCGCAGCACTTTTCGAACTATGGTTCACCGAATGTTCGGCTATCCTGAACGACCTCGTGCACTGTTTCAAGACTGCGCATGGCATCGAGCATACTCAGCTGTGTCAACAGTAAACTCCTTCGACAAATTGTGGAGCAATTGGCCGTTGACCTATCCCAGGAGCAATTCCCGCATTGCCAGTTAATCTACACCTACGAATCGTGTTCTTCAACTGAGGTGTGGCAAGAGGATCTGTCCGTACTTATTTAATGCGTGGACACCCCGCGAAGAGCAGCACCACTATCGCTTTTGTTTTGATAAAAGAAGTTTACGAATATCAGTCGACCACAGTATTATTGCATTTGGAAGGGAGGGCGCTTCGTCGACTTATCATGAGTTTTCATCGCGATATTCCACGACGATAAGCAGAAACAGTTGTTAGTATATGCACATCTATCCTGAAATCATTTGGAGTGCGATGCGTTTTCGTCAGTAAACACTGTACTTGTTTTCTACAACGTCGCCGCGAGTTTCCAGGAACGGGTACGCAAGGCCAAGTGCAGCAATATCGTGGTCAGGTAGTACAGCCCTGTTCACCTTGTCCAGATTCAAGTTGACTGACTGCCACCGTAATGCAACTGATGTTACGTGATTCCGACAATAATGCTTCTCTTACTGTTCGTGCAAATTATTCGTGTTGTCATAATGATAACAATGACTGGTCAGAAATAGACATTCAGCCACAATTGCAACTGTTTGAAGAACATCCTGCGATCGTCACGTTTCCAACAATATGGCTCCGCAGCCTCTGTGATTACTCTGATGTTCGGTGACGGCTTGTTTGAAATGTTTTTCAAGGAGTTGTACACATACAATGATCAAACCGCAGTGAAAAGTAAAACATCGTCTAAAGCACTCAGGTGGCCTCCTGTTACACAAAGACACGTGAAGAAATTTCTTGGTCTAATTCTTCTAATGAAACAAACAAGGAAAGATGGATGGAAAGATAATTGATGAACAGACCCTTTTATAGCCCCCCCAATATTCTCACGGACTATATGAGTCGCAACAAATTTCAAGAGATTTGGACATTCCGGCATTTTAATGACAACACGAAACTCAACAATAGTCTGGATAATTTCCTCAATAAATTAAGGGCACTTTACAAACCAAAGTAACAGTTGTCTTTGGACGAGGTTATGGTTGTACGGAGAAGCCAAGCCGCCTAAGGCTCTGGGTGTGCAACCCTCCCGAGATTACTAAGTATGGGTTACTGCTTGAGATGGTGTGCGAGAATGAGACAGACTGTGTCTGCAATGTGCAAATTTACACCGCTAAAGTGAAGAAATTGGAGCAACCTTTGTTCCTGTTGTTGGCGCTTATCTTGGTATATCACACCTTGTCTACCAAGATAATTATTGCAACAGAACCTCTCCTGCAGAGTTACTATCGAAAAACAAAACTGTGGTAGCATTAGGGTAAACAGAGGTTTGCCGCAGAAAAGGCAAGGCATAAATAATGAATTAACGTGACAGTTTCCTGTAGAAAAGATGACATTTTCTGGTCGCATGGAAATAAGGGTGGGATGTCTGAATGATATAAACAATTCATGACGCTTCTGTCTCAAAAAAATAGGAATGAAAAACAGACAAAACAGAGAGCATGTATCGAAGCTGTGTGTGTAAATCAATAAAGTGTCCAGATGAGAGAAAGTAACTGTGCGGACCAGTACCTTTCTTACTATTCTAAGGAAATCAATGAAATGGACGAAAGAAGTCATCCTTTATATAAGAATCTGTGGACTTTCGAATCCAGAGCAAAAGTAAAGTGTAAGCAGTTTCTCCTTTCGGTGGCGAAATAACGCAACAGCGATGATAATAATGAAGGCCCTGCGGACCCACAGTGAGATATGCCCGGCCCATCCCTTTGTGGAACAGGGAGAAGACAACAAAGATCCATCTGGAAGACTGTAGGGTAACATGAAGCAGCATCAAACTATGTCCATTTGAAAGAATGGAAAAAAGGAATTTGCTACCAGAGCTTGTAGAATTTGTGGTACCCACGGAACAAAATGAAACGAGGTATGTTAAAAAATTGTGTACGGTTCCGCTTCGTAGAGAGAAATGTTTTACGCAGTATACCATGCATCAAAAAAGTGCGAGGAACCTTTGTTTGTACATAGCTAAGCTAAAAGAATGCAGTGCCATGTGTATTGCAACGAGAGTAAATTTTATAATAAAGGAGCAGATCAACAAGTGGACACTGCAGAAATAGGTGTATTTTCTGTTTGTGTGCTGTAACGGATTTATTGTTGTGCACACTAATGTGCTGGATGATGATGATTTTTTTTATGTGTTAAATATAATCTTTCGAAAATTCCCCGTTATCTGATACCAGTTCTTCAACTCCATTTCCACTGTCTTGCAAAGAAGTGCGTCCAGTCCACAGCCTAAAGCAAATATCAATGAAGCCCAAGAAGTGACCATCCACCACACGATCGGAAAATAAATAAATAAATCCGTTTACGTGACGTTATGATAAACTGAATATTTTCAATTTGATACTACCGCCACGTGATGCCATTCTCTCACTGGTGCACCCCGTTCTTAACACTGCCTCCCGTGCGATACACAAACAACCAGAATCTCGTACTTATAGCCGGTTAATCCGTCAGACGCGCTTGTCTGTTACCTTACGGCTACTTCAGTTGCAACCTCGAAGCTAGAGATTTAGATTAATGAAATGAATTTATGGAAATACACGGAAATTCTGTGTTATTTCTGTACAATTGTGATAAAGAACCTTTTTCAACGTAGTTCTCATCATTAAAAGTCGGTAAATGTTCATATGGATCGCAATTACTGACAGTGCTTGCTACTTAAGAGTACCGTAATTCTGTTATAGCAAGTTAAATTTGAAATCATACCCATTGCTCCAAATAATAACCACATCTGAACATGAACATCTCTATAATGGCTCTCACGACATCTTTTTATTTACGCGTGTATTTTCTACCGCAGCAGATGATCGGAACAGATCAAAACGTGTTGGAATAAGCCCTTCGTCCCCCGAGGCGGTCAGCATGCAGTTTCCCGTCACACCCACCCACAGTAGACCCGTTCATTATAACGTGGTAGTACTTCAGTGTCTGGGTACCCGCCTCTGGTCCGTACGTATCGGTAGACGTCTCGCAACTACTTTCAACCGATGCAAACGAACAGTAGAGAGCACTGCATTGTTAACAGCGTGTTTGATACTCTAACTGAAGATGGGAGACCATACTGCCAAAATATTTTCAGATGGAGTCCATAGAGCTGCAGTCTGACAAGCGAGTAAAAGAAAAATGTGATCATTTTTTTGTATGGACTGTTCCATATTATACCTGTCCGGCGACAAATATCCCTCGCTGCACGGTCATGCGTTATATATATATCATCTTCGTTTGGAAGCCAGTGTCTCTGTGAACAGTCATTTTCAGGAGAACGCACACTAGGAGTAAAGACATAAGCAAAATCTGAGGAGTAACAGCTTGACAATAGTCTGAGAATTGCGACCTACTCGATCGAACCCGATATTGATAAATCAGTCTCCCAAATTCCAGGTTAAACGGCACATTAATTCTGCGAGGTTCGTTCAATAACTTATGCACTAAATTTTTTTCTCAGAACATATTTATTGTTAACATGTCAGAATTTGGTGACAATATACATCAACATGTCTTGTCATTGTCCTATTTTTCTACGCAGTCTCCATCACGTTCTATGGTTGTACGCCGACGTTGGGGAAGACCGTATATTCCCTGCTGGTAAACGCTGTTGTCCTATAGGCGTCTTCAGTGCATCACTGGCACTCTGGTCATCTGCAAAGTGTGCTCCCCGTAGAGAATCTTTAAGCATCCCAAGTCCGAGGGTGCCTGGTATGGACTGTAGGATGGATGAGGCGATGGTGTCCAACCCAATTTGGCGACGTGTTTCCGGGCGTGCACTATCGTTATGGAGCAAGATTTCTGCTAGATTCTTGTCCGATCGAACACGTCGGAAACGGTTCTTGAGTTTATTCAGTCTCCATGTATGCCACTGAATTGATGGTTGACCCTCTTGGCATCACATCCACGAGAATGACGGATGTGTGCTCCCTGCCGCCGTTGGATAAGCAGCTGCAGCAGCAAGTCGTATACTCCTAGCTCACTCATTTGTTACATAGTTTAATTCTTAATTTCTTTGCGTGTTTTTGGTACTGGCATTGTCTAATTCATAAATTTCGGGCGTATTATAGTATTTGAGAGTTGTAGCATCGCGTTTTAGTACCTGAATAGTGTAAAATCGCGTAGTCTCCTTCCGCCGCTGAGCAGTGTCAGCAGTGCGCAAGTAGCAACATTACTGCATTTACTAGGCAATCTTGTATTTTAATAACCGTTTAAATTTTGTGTCGATTTGTTTGCGCTCTCTGTAGATTAGTTCAGACGTACTTTGCAAAACCGTTTTTAGCATGGATAGGGACTGCAACTGCTGTGTTCGGATGCAGGCTGAGTTGACATCCCTTCGCTCCCAGCTTCAGGCAGTGTTGGCTTCGGTCACACAGCTTGAGGCTGTTGCCAATGGGCATCACTGTGGGGGTCCGGATGGGGGTTTGTCGGGGACGGCCAGCTCGTCCCACGCATCCCCCGATCGGACTACGACTGTGGTTGCCCGGGATACTGCCCGCATTGAGGCTGATCCCTCACCTGTGGTAGAGTGGGAGGTCGTCTCAAGGTGTGGCAGGGGGCGAAAGACATTCCGGAGGGCTGAACGGAAGGCCTCTACAGTTTGTCTGACGAACCGGTTTCAGGCTCTGTCCAGGTTGATACTGATCTTCGGCCTGACATGGCTGCTTGTCCTGTTCCAGAGGTTGCCCCTCAGTCTGCAAGATCCGGGCGGTCGCAGAGGGTGGGCTTACTGGTAGTTGGGAGCTCCAACGTCAGGCGCGTATTGGGGCCCCTTATGGAAATGGCAGCAAGAGAGGGGAAGAAAACCAATGTGCACTACGTGTGCATACCAGGGGGAGTCATTCCAGATGTGGAAAGGGTCCTTCCGGATGCCATGAAGGGTACAGCGTGCACCCATCTGCAGGTGGTCGCTCATGTCGGCACCAATGATGTGTGTCGCTATGGATCGGAGGAAATCCTCTCTGGCTTCCGGCGGCTATCTGATTTGGTGAAGACTGCCAGTCTCGCTAGCGGGATGAAAGCAGAGCTCACCATCTGCAGCATCGTCGACAGGATTCACTGCGGACCTTTGGTACAGAGCCGAATGGAGGGTCTGAATCAGAGGCTGAGACGGTTCTGCGACCGTGTGGGCTGCAGATTCCTCGACTTGCGCCATAGGGTGGTGGGGTTTCGGGTTCCGCTGGATAGGTCAGGAGTCCACTACACGCAACAAGCGGCTACACGGGTAGCAGGGGTTGTGTGGCGTGGGCTGGGCGGTTTTTTAGGTTAGATGGCCTCGGGCAAGTACAGAAAGGGCAACAGCCTCAACGGGTGCGGGGCAAAGTCAGGACATGCGGAGACCAAGCAGCAATCGGTATTGTAATTGTCAACTGTCGAAGCTGCGTTGGTAAAGTACCAGAACTTCAAGCGCTAATAGAAAGCACCGAAGCTGAAATCGTTATAGGTGCAGAAAGCTGGCTTAAGCCAGAGATAAATTCTGCCGAAATTTTTACAAAGGTACAGACGGTGTTTAGAAAGGATAGATTGCATGCAACCGGTGGTGGAGTGTTCGTCGCTGTTGGTAGTAGTTTATCCTGTAATGAAGTAGGAGTGGATAGTTCCTGTGAATTATTATGGGTGGAGGTTACACTGAACAACCGAGCTAGGTTAATAATTGGCTCCTTTTACCGACCTCCCGACTCAGCAGCATTAGTGGCAGAACAACTGAGAGAAAATTTGGAATACATTTCTCATAAATTTTCTCAGCATGTTATAGTCTTAGGCGGAGATTTCAATTTACCAGATATAGACTGGGACACTCAGATGTTTAGGACGGGTGGTAGGGACAGAGCATCGAGTGACATTATACTGAGTGCACTATCCGAAAATTACCTCGAGCAATTAAACAGAGAACCGACTCGTGGAGATAACATCTTGGACCTATTGATAACAAACAGACCCGAACTTTTCGATTCTGTATGTACAGAACAGGGAATCAGTGATCATAAGGCCGTTGCAGCATCCCTGAATATGGAAGTTAATAGGAATATAAAAAAAAAGGGAGGAAGGTTTATCTGTATAGCAAGAGTAATAGAAGGCAGATTTCAGACTCCCTAACAGATCAAAGCGAAAATTTCTGTTCCGACACTGACAATGTTGAGTGTTTATGGAAAAAGTTCAAGGCAATCGTAAAATGCGTTTTAGACAGGTACGTGCCGAGTAAAACTGTGAGGGACGGGAAAAACCCACCGTGGTACAACAACAAAGTTAGGAAACTACTGCGAAAGCAAAGAGAGCTTCACTCCAAGTTTAAACGCAGCCAAAACCTCTCAGACAAACAGAAGCTAAACGATGTCAAAGTTAGCGTAAGGAGGGCTATGCGTGAAGCGTTCAGTGAATTCGAAAGTAAAATTCTATGTACCGACTTGACAGAAAATCCTAGGAAGTTCTGGTCTTACGTTAAATCAGTAAGTGGCTCGAAACAGCATATCCAGACACTCCGGGATGATGATGGCATAGAAACAGAGGATGACACGCGTAAAGCTGAAATACTAAACACCTTTTTCCAAAGCTGTTTCACAGAGGAAGACCGCACTGCAGTTCCTTCTCTAAATCCTCGCACAAACGGAAAAATGGCTGACATCGAAATAAGTGTCCAAGGAATAGAAAAGCAACTGGAATCACTCAATAGAGGAAAGTCCACTGGACCTGACGGGATACCAATTCGATTCTACACAGAGTACGCGAAAGAACTTGCCCCCCTTCTAACAGCCGTGTACCGCAAGTCTCTAGCGGAACGGAGGTTTCCAAATGATTGGAAAAGAGCACAGGTAGTCCCAGTCTTCAAGAAGGGTCGTCGAGCAGATGCGCAAAACTATAGACCTATATCTCTTACGTCGATCTCTTGTAGAATTTTAGAACATGTTTTTTGCTCGAGTATCATGTCGTTTTTGGAAACCCAGAATCTACTATGTAGGAATCAACATGGATTCCGGAAACAGCGATCGTGTGAGACCCAACTCGCTTTATTTGTTCATGAGACCCAGAAAATATTAGATACAGGCTCCCAGGTAGATGCTATTTTTCTTGACTTCCGGAAGGCGCTCGATACAGTTCCGCACTGTCGACTGATAAACAAATTAAGAGCCTACGGAATATCAGACCAGCTGTGTGGCTGGATTGAAGAGTTTTTAGCAAACAGAACACAGCATGTTGTTCTCAATGGAGAGACGTCTACAGACGTTAAAGTAACCTCTGGCGTGCCACAGGGGAGTGTTATGGGACAATTGCTTTTCACAATATATATAAATGACCTAGTAGATAGAGTCGGAAGTTCCATGCGGCTTTTCGCGGAATATGCTGTAGTATACAGAGAAGTTGCAGCATTAGAAAATTGTAGCGAAATGCAGGAAGATCTGCAGCGGATAGGCACTTGGTGCAGGGAGTGGCAACTGTCCCTTAACATAGACAAATGTAATGTATTGAGAATACATAGAAAGAAGGATCCTTTATTGTATGAGTATATGATACCGGAACAAACGCTGGTAGCAGTTACTTCTGTAAAATATCTGGGAGTATGCGTGCGGAACGATTTGAAGTGGAATGATCATATAAAATTAGTTGTTGGTAAGGCGGGTACCAGGTTGAGATTCATTGGGAGAGTGCTTAGAAAATGTAGTCCATCAACAAAGGAGGTGGCTTACAAAACACTCGTTCGACCTATACTTGAGTATTGGTCATCAGTGTGGGATCCGTACCAGATCGGTTTGACGGAGGAGATAGAGAAGATCCAAAGAAGAGCGGCGCGTTTCGTCACAGGGTTATTTGGTAACCGTGATAGCGTTACGGAGATGTTTAACAAACTCAAGTGGCAGACTCTGCAAGAGAGGCGCTCTGCATCGCGGAGTAGCTTGCTCGCCAGGTTTCGAGAGGGTGCGTTTCTGGATGAGGTATCGAATATATTGCTTCCCCCTACTTATACCTCCCGAGGAGATCACGAAGGTAAAATGAGAGAGATTAGAGCGCGCACGGAGGCTTTCAGACAGTCGTTCTTACCGCGAACCATACGCGACTGGAACAGGAAAGGGAGGTAATGACAGTGGCACGTAAAGTGCCCTCCGCCACACACCGTTGGGTGGCTTGCGGAGTATAGATGTAGATGTAGATGTAGATCACAATCCCAGAAGACTGTCATCATTACTTTTCCGGCAGAGGGGGTTGTCTTGAATTTCTTCTTTTGAGGTGAATGAGGATGATGCCATTTCATGGACTGGCTTTTTGTTTCCGGCGCAGAGTGGTGTACCCAGCTTTCGTCCCCCACAACGACCCGTGACAGAAAGGCCTCTCTGTCGGTCTCAAACACTGCAACAATTCAGATGAAATGACCTTTCTTTGAATCTTGTGGACCGCTGTGAGCATTCGCGGAACCCATCGTGAGCACCTCTTTGAATATCCGGGAGTCTCGATCATTGCAGACGCTCTTCCAATGCTGACCGACAACGGTAGAGTCGATTGTCGAGTTCTGATGCGCCGGTCGGCAAGAATAATAGCATCTGTACGATTCAGCATGTCTGGAGCAGTGGCTGTGACAGGACGTCCCTAGCATGGCTGATCATGGACTCTGTTTCTGCACTTCCTATAGCAGTAACTTTCTTTACCCATCTCTTTCTATACTCCTATCAACCACAGCATCGCCATACACTCCACACAAACGTTTACGGATGTTCAGCACGGTGTCTTTTTCGCACACAAGAATTCAGTAATAGTACACTGCTTGTAACGTGGGTCTTATGTAGACTCCATTCTGACGCTGTTCTACAGCTCTGCGACCAACCAGAAGGTCCGAAACTTCACAGGCACACAGAACAAACACCAAATGTGAATCACAACAAGGACTCCTGTCTATGTATATTAATGGCTTTTTTAAAAAAAGTGGGGCATTACTTACTGAGCGACACTCATATGTTCCGCGGGTTAACAATATACCTCCGACCGACCGCCGCTCCCCCAAACCGCCACTTCCTTTTTTTGTGTTAGTGTAAGCATGTTACGTGCAGCCCAAAAATACTCGTCTTCCTCCAATGTGGCCCAGGTAAACTAAAAGGTAGGACGCCCCCGTTGTAGAGAGAATACATACACTGTGAACGGCACTCTAACTTCCACGAATTTTTCTGCTCATTATTCCTAAACGCTGATGACGTCTTCGGTGAATGCCGTCGCCGCCGGCGCACCAAGTAAGACGGCTCCAGCAGAGGGCGCTCGTTCGCTGGAGAACCGGATGGCAGGGCTTATTTATGAGCCACCGCACGCGACCGCTAATGATACTCCGACTGCGTAATAGAGCGGCAGCTAATGGCTGTGTCGCGGTGTAAGCCGACACCCTGTCCTCTTCGCCGGTAATAATAGGCTCTTAGTTAACGAGCGCGCGGCTAACGCGACTTGGGTCGTTGCAAACTTGTCCCCATTACACACAATCATCTCTATACACTTAATCCTTCGGTTTTTTACCGCAGTGTACTCTTTTTTTCCCAATACGACAGTTAACACCTTAGAAACAGTAGTGTGCTCCCCAGTCTCGCAGAAGTCATTCTATTTAACTACCACTCAGCGTCTTGAGCGTCAACCACGCTGCTTGTCGTACTGCGTAGTCAGTCAGTGCGCCAGACACATGCCATAACAGGGAAAGCATAGAGTGGATGTTGTATTCGCAAACTACTGGCAGGACCGTGTGCGATTCTGATTCGTCAGTAGTAGGACAAAGTTCATACCGGCGCGTTTTGTTAGTGTGGGATGGCCACATCAGAGGCAGGTATGCACTCAGGGCAAACCTATTGTTCTCCTTTGATTAACAGGTCATTAACCTATTGCTTTCCTTTGATTGACAGGTTCTTAACCTTCTGTTCTGCTAAAAGGATCCTTACTTTTGATTGACAGGTCCTTAACATATAGTGATGCGTACATCTAACTGGTAAAAGACGGGTGGAGGACACGTTTCCAAGTTCGCTAGACATGAGAATGACCTTAGTTGACTTTGTAAATTATAGGGATGATTTGCAATCTCTCACCAACTCGGTATTCGCGAGTGGAAATATCAGTTTCCTCTATTTTTTTTCGAGGTTTCACATAGATGTCTTCACAGACGAGATCAGTTTCTAGTTACTCACTGGTTTACAACACGCTCCACCTCGCTAAAGTTTCGAGTTTCTAGAGAAATAATTTCTAATCTATATCTTCGGAATTATACTGTTCAAGCAATACTGCTATCTGCTTGATATCGAAAAGTATCGCAAAACTGGTGTAGTAGTCTGGCAAACTATGTGAAATTACATATGTTCTTGTAATCACAGAGCCTGGAGATGTGTGTAGAAAACAAGCAAGCAGGCCGAGGCCAGAAACAGTAACGCCTTTGTGCCGCGGGGAAACGAACCCGACTTTGTACAACGGTCTGGAAAGTGACCTCGGTCAACTCAGGGCGCTCTAGTCACGCATTGGGAGTGGATGACTTGCGAGAGTCAGCTGCAGTGGATGACCACTCGACCTTGCGGGAAATATCTAATGCTGCGAGGAGTATATACGGCACATGTGCTTATGCTGCCTACCTTTGCGGTATATGTACGTGCGTCTGGCAGTCGATAATTATGTGCATGGTGCAAAAGCGATCATTTTGTATGGTGCAGGATACCAACTGTATGTTTACTTTATCGATTTGGTACAGGAGATCAGTTTCACGCAAAAATATTCAAGCTTCTCTCCACAGCGGCAGAGCACTGTAATTGACTAAGAGTCTATCTGTATCTGACGATCTGTAGGCCACTTTTGCAGGGTTTAACTGTCAGTGCAATATGGCGATCTTGTTGCTGAAAGTCTCGTCTGCAGAAGTGGTGGACAGTGCTCCCACACCGGCAGCATCAATAATTTGGTGGGTACATTCAGTAAGAGCCAATCACAATACTTCATTCGTTCACAAGACGTCCTTCGTGCTGGGGCACAGGAGCCTCTACAAACTGGTTTGAACAAGATGGGGCAAGGTATCTATGGAAAGTTGTGAGGAAGCAAGTCTTCAAAGACTAGCTGAAACAGGCCATCCATCTCTGGCAGTGACGCCGTCCCTCATCTGCCACTGTGGCATTAGGACATCTCCAGACCAGTAGCTGTAGGACACCGAAAATTCCTGCCATTTTTCTCTTCTGTAGGACAGTGCTTCGAATTCTGTTTGTGTAATTGTTCTGATTCCCCCACCCTGTCTGTGCTTAGACAGCGCTCTCTTTCCAAACAACAAGAATGCTTTTATGATGAACAGTGATTTCAAAAGCGTGCGCAGACATGATGAAGGCTTTTACTGGTGAGAACGTTTACCGTTTCTGAGACGTATGTTGAACACAGGATGTCACTTTTTCTAGCAAAGGAACACGTGATGCCTCATTAGGACCATGAGGAAGAATGCCAACAGTGTTATTCTGAGCTATTTTCATAAACAGGTCCTGTTAGGGCAAAAATTTCCATGCAGACAATCTGAGACATCACGAAAGCTCCTACACCAACAACAAAAGCGACCGTTAACTATTTTTGTGACACTTGAAGATCTCCGAGAGGATAACCTGGCTCTTATCTACACAGACATCTGGCATCAGTGTCACACAATTTTTTTTATCTGCGCCTGTGAGGGTGAGCCACTATGCAAACATCTCACTGAGGGTGATCCGATATGGAAACATCTCTCTCAGCACTGGACCTGCAGCTATGCGTCATCGCACCAGCAATGGTATATAGGTGGACACATATTCCAACAGGTATTTCTCAGGTGTCATGTATGAAAGAGATGCCGCCGCCTCATCCTTGCGGGACCCAAACTGACAGTTGCGTCGTGCTCATTCGCGGGGGCCGCCACTGCATCCCGACTCCTGGAAGCGTGCACAGTGGCGTCCTGTGCGGTCCAGCGGACAGTATCCTGAAAAATTCTTTACATAAACAAATGAACTATATTCCATACACTGCCTTTAGTCCCTAAATTGTTTAAACAAACAATGTTCCACATGTTGTCTAAATTGTTTAAACAAATTCCATACATTGCAATCGACTTGTGGGCAAATTCTGTAACTAAATAAAAAAAATCTATATTCCCTACATTGCCATAAATAATTAAACAATATTCTATACATAGCCTAAATTGTTTAGACAATATTCCATACACTGCTATCGAATTCCCTCCAAATATCTGCTCAACTGAGTCTTTTTCCCGCCAATTTCTGCGAGGGAGGGTGGGGGGGGGAGGGAGTTTGGCAGAGGGGGAGAGGTTAATTAATTGATCAATTTAATTAAGTAGTCAATTAAACTGATATGAGTGAGAGGGGCTATTCCAATAACACAGACCTGAAAGTGTCCCTGTAGCAGTGAGGGGGAGGGGGTCACTTGGAGGTTTCCTGAAGGGGGAGGGGAGTGGGAGGGAGTGAGGAAAGAACAGGTTAAGGACCTGTTAATCAGAAGGAAGGATCCTTTTAGCAGAACAATAGGCTAAGGACCTGTCAATCAAAGGAGAACAATAGGTCTGCCCCTGATGTATGTATCCCACACCAACAAAACACTCTGGTACGAACTTTGTCCTGCTACTTTCGTCTGGCGGCGACTTGGGGCATCCTCTGACTTTTGCTTTTGGTGGCATGCGGGAATACTGCACTGGTCATGATAGCTTACAAGGGACACCGACCGGCGGCTACCCATTTCGTTGCAATGTGCATATCTGGCTACAGAGTTTCTTCAGACGTCCTAAAATGGAAGCATAATTTTTAAAACGAGTAAAAAGATTTCTTTGACGAGACAGCTATTTCTCTACTATTCTCATTTGCCAGAAAATAATGTCATAAAAGGCGATTTGTTTCCCACCACCTGTAAACACTCGAATTTCTCAGAGGAAGGTGAACTACGAAACGCACAGTTCTTTCCTGACTTACTGCCCAAATTTATTAAAATACTGTGCAGAAGACAAAGTTCAGAAAAGGAGCAATAGCAAAATGTAAGTCATGCGAAGGAAGACAACCAGTCTTAGCTATCACTCGCATTCAGTTAGCAAGCAGCTACATTTGCCTACAGTTGCAGTACACCACTGCATACGCCTCCAATCATGCAACCACTTATGTCCTCCACAAATCATTCCAAATATTCAAATAAATTATTGCCTATTTAAAGATGCCCTAAATTTAGTATCTCTCTGTATGCAAATGAAGAAACAGGATTCGGATGGTGCTGCTTCTTGTTGTAATAAAGTTACTAATCACTGGTATCTCAATTTGATGCGGATGCCTTCGAACTCGGAGACAGACTAAACTTATACCTCCTCTACTTCGCATTTAACAGCTAAACGATCACCACCACCATTATCCTTATCAGCAACATCAATCTCTAGAAAAGGCAAATTTTACACACGTGTCTTTAGTAGCGAACACCGGCGATTTCTTGCTGCAACATGCCAGGTGGACCTGACGCTAGCTTGCAACTTGTTTGTAAAAATTCCCTCATTTAGCCATAGCATCTATGGATGCGGCACACAAATAGTTGCATTTACAGCGCAAGAACTGTACACTGAAGTCGAAAATCGCTTATGCTTCTCTACGTACATTAGTCACAAAATGTTGTGCCTGGATAGCACAGGAATTACATTCCCGCTACAGAATGGACATATTTACCAGCCTAAGACGCAACCTAACCTCATGTATAACGGGCGTTCAAAAAGAAACGTGCCGGAGGCGTAATCACAGAAACCAGTACCTGTATGTTAGAAGTACTGACCATTGCTGTTGAGACACACGTCCCACTCTGACACAAGGCGGTGAATGGCTGCGATGTTAACCTGTTCCGCACGCCGGCCGAGGTTCTAGGCGCTACAGTCTGGAACCGCGCGACTGCTACGGTCGCAGGTTCGAATCCTGCCTCGGGCACGGATGTGTGTGATGTGCTTAGGTTAGTTAGGTTTAAGTAGTTCTAAGTTCTAGGGGACTGATGACCTCAGAAGGTAAGTCGCATAGTGCTCAGAGCCATTTGAACCAGTTCCGCACGTACAGCTGCACGCCGCCGTCCACACGAGTGCAGGAAATGTTATGCTGACGTTCTTCTTTGACCAAGATGGCCCCCTTCCGATTCACTTCCTGCAGCACGGACAACAGTGAATGCTCAGCGTTACTCGCAAACCTTGACCACCCTTCACCAAGCGATCAGATCAAAACGACCAGGCAACCTCACCCGTGGGTTTATTCTGCTCCACGACAATGCAAAGCCGCATACGACCCAACACAGTCGCGCGGCAGTCCTGCGGAAACTCAAATGGGAGGTTCTCGGCCACCCTCCATACAGTTCGGACCTCTCTCCCCGTGATTACGCCGTTTTCGGTTCCCTTAAAAAGGCTGTGAGGGGCAAACTATTGACCTCGGACGACGACGCCCAGCTGTACGAACGGGACTGGTTAACATATCGCAACGCCGGGAATTTTATGGGACAGCCATTAACCGCGTTGTGTCACAGTGGGACGAGTGTCTCAACAGCCAGGGTTAATACTTCTAACATACAGGTACTGTTTTCTGTAATTATGCCTCCGGCTCGTTTATTTTTGAACGCCTCTTATAATACTCACAAGGTGTCGCAAGAAATGGCCGATGCTTGCCACTAAAGACAAATATGTAAACCGTACCTTTCACTTTACGATGATCGTTTGCCCGTCGATACACGCAGTGGAAGACGTAATAACTTTGTGACTGAGGCAGCGTTATACACTGTTCATTTTATTCACTTTAATGGAGTCGCAGTCCTCACGACTTTGCTCATTGTGGATGAAACTAATATCAAACAGTCTTGCCTTCATAATGATGCAAATTTACACTCACCACGTAAAGTACGAGTGTCGAATTTCGGAAACCGATTTTTTCTTGTCTCGTTTCACGCCCGGTCTCAACCAATTTTGCTAGCCCGATCAAACATCGGTTTCCAGACTGTTGGTTGTTTCACACGAATGGTGCGTGTAAATTAGCTCTTGCGATCTGAAATTAGTCTTCATAATATTTTTAATAAACGGCAAGTACAATTTACTTATCCATCTCAATGAATTCTTAAGGGAGGAAGAGCAGATTTGCTCAACATAATATTTTTGATTTTTTTATTGTATATTTCATTTTTTTATGTATTTCCGTCTCATGCTGCACACGTGCTGTCATTACCGATTTCGACTTATTATCAACTCATCAATAGGTGATCTGTTGAAAAAGAAACAAAAAGAAAGAAAAACAGGGTACCAAAATAATAGGAAACCGAATTATAAATGCTATAGGTTACAATGCAACTCACCAATTGAAGACGCCTGATGTGCACACAATGCCAATAAGGTATACACCACTGCTCTGGCTGCTGAAACTGGAGCCTACACTTAACAACGTAATACAAAAAAATTGGGAACTCTTGCACGGGAAATGTTCAAAATGTAGAATTGATTGAGAGGAAAGCCTTCTCAAACTGAAATTGGCAAAAAGAATTACGTTACTCCTCCAACCCTCTTCAGTTCATGAGTTAGTATGTGACGTATCGTAGTACGTGCGGTTGTGGATAGTTTCATTTGTAGTTTCTTTTTCCTACTATTTCACTACCCCTCTATTCTTTTCTTTCAACAGGTCACGTGACGGTGACTCGGTTGTAAGTGAAAACCGGTAATTATACCATCTGACTGACAAGGGACTGTAGTAAGTAATTTTTAAAAAAAATTACATGAAGATCGCGGAGTTTCTCGTAAGGCAGCACACCTAGTCTGTATTTAAAAATTCATTCAAGCCAATTATTGCTCGCCCAACTGCTGTATTACATTAATATAGAACACGTGTGTTATCGAAAAAAGTCTGGTGGGATATTATTGCACATTTTGGAGACTTGGAATGAGTATTAAATTTTCTAGTAACTGAACACACATTCCTAATCCTGTGCAAAGAATTTGTAAATGTTCTGCCACGAGGAGCTGTTATGAATTGGAGCTTTTGTCACTAAGTGCGAGAATGGGTGCAGCAGTTTACAAATCAGCTAGCTACACATGATATAGACTTGTTGCCCATCATTTCGATTTTGCTAATTCAGTAAATTAATTCGCATTTTTGTACATCACTCTGCGTCATAAAAATAACATGGGCATCGCATCTTTTGAATAAAGGAGAGAATCTGACACACGGCGGATGAGTTGCATACCTCTACAATGAAAATCACTAGACACTACCACGAAAAGTGCTACACAACTGTGCGTCGACACGACAACTTACAAAAATTAAATTCGAAATCATAAAGAAGAAAAATTACCTCGCATTTCCAGATCGGTTGTAAAACTGAATCAACTGTTGCAGATTTTTTTGTGTTTCCCCTATAGACGTCGAGCGCCAGCTAACGAAATTAGCGGGAGGGGAACAGAGAGGGGATACGGGCGAAAGCCAGAGGGAGGGACTGCTCTGATTCACAGATACCGCCTCCGTCCACACACACACGCACGCACGCACGCACGCACACAGGGAGCCAGCTTTAAATTAACGCAGCTATTACGGCCGGCGGTCAGCGGCGAGCCGAGCCGCCCTGGGAGAGTAATAATGTGTACATTCGGCTCTGGAAATGGCATCAATTTCGCCGCGGGCCGCGCACAGAATGTCATATTCCGCCACCGCTACGGGCCGCTGGCCGCTCGTTGCGCTGCCCAAGACGAAACAGTGTACACAACGTCTCTTCTAACTAGCAGGTCACTGTGTAGCTAAAGCAGCGCAAAGTGCCTACCAAGAGAACAAACTGTGTGACAGCTTCCATTAAAAGCATTAGTGCCGTCACGTGTTGCTTTACTTCGTGATAGAACGTTTGCTACCACACCCTGTGTTCACAATTGATTTTGTCTATAAACTGTAAAATGCTAAAGCAGTACCTCTGAATAACAGTTAATAATCGTATTCTCGAAGAAGATACGAAAACATGCCATGGCAATACCAACTAGTGCTGACAAATTCAGAAACTGATGTCAAATCTCGATTCGATCGTGTTCTAAAGAAATGCCGTCGAGCATTCGGATACCCGTTTCACGTTGCACATCGGCTTGTACTGACGGTACTTGAGAATAGAACGATAAAAATTCTCAGATCTCCGAAGCGTAGCGATAACCGTTTGTTTTCAGTTGCTATTATTGCGAAAATTCACAAGAGATTTCATCTGTTATATAAAACAGAATGATGCGTTGAAAGAGTAGCATAAGCGCATAAAATTTCCATAAGAATAATTGCAACAACACAAAAACGATTATGAAAACCAAGAGGGCAAAATGTATTAAAAAGAAGCTCTGAAGTAGTGTAATTTTCAACTGAATCGTTGAGTTGGGAAAGGCATCACGCCCCAGAAAGTAAATTTTCCGGCAAAAAAAAAAAAAAAAAAAAACAACACCGTATTACTACACTACTAAAACGTACTTTAGCCATCGAGTGTGCTCAGTAATCCAGTTTGAACGTACTGCATGTGACCCTTTTTGGAACCTGATGATGCTCATTAGGCAACTAGTGTTCTGTCTGCTTTCTGCCAAATTTCATGATTCTACATCCATGGGAAGTACACTACAGGTTTTAGAGTGAGTTTGAGAGTATAAAATATGTTGTAGGAAACGCATCGTAACACTGCTGTATTGAATTTTACACATTTATTCCGACCGGTTTCGATTGTCGACCATCATCCTCGGAAAAGCAAAAAGCAACGCGACTTTTACGTTTCATATATCTTGCTACGAGACGAATACCACATTAGATGGCAAACTGTGATGCACATCAGCAGCTATCAGTGAAATGCTGTGACTCGTTCAAATTAGATACGGAGACTGACGCGAAAACTTTGACCGTCGTTTACTCAGAAAAGGTCGAGTGTCTAGGAATAAGCGTTTATTTAGACCCCACTTTAACCGAGCGTAATTTTTGAAAAATCAGGTGACGACACTTGCCGTGTTATCCACGTAAGACACTCCTTGAGTCGTGTCAGCTTCAGAAAATCCCTGACAAGTGACAGTGCTTTTGGCAGCTTTCAGCAGTGAAGCGGAATCAGCTGTAAGCGGGAACAATAGCAGTCCGTAGAGCTACGAAGAGGCGTTGCCATAAAGACGTTTACAAAACCGCGTTGTAGACACGCGAGGCAGCTGCGCCCAGAGAAAAAAAAATCTGTCCGGGGTCACCTCACACCGAGCCTACACTGCTGGAGTCCGCGGCTCGTGGTCGCGTTCTCGCTTCACGAGCACGGGGTCCCGGGTTCGATTCCCGGCGGATTCAGGGATTTTTCACCTGCCTCGAGATTACTGGGAGTTTGTGTTGTACTCATTATTTCATCATCATTCATGCAAGTGGCGAGATTGGATGAGCAAAGGTTGGCAATTTGTACGGCCGTTGATAACCGCGCAGTTGAGCGCCGCACAATCCAGTCATCATCATCATCATCATCATCATTTACTGCTGGAGTTTCGTTTATAATAGAAAACATGCGAAATGGATACCGGAGCAATGCCGGGTTTGTCAGCCAGTACGCTAAAATCGCATCCGCAACGCCGACCAAGGCAAGACGCCTGACGGCAGATGTTGGCTGACTGCCCACGGGGACACGCTACATACTGGCCGCAAGACATCGTCACTGCAGAACTGAAACAGTAGGCAATGGCTACGTACTGGACTGTAGATATCAGAAGCTCCTGATGATTAGCAGTCGTTTGTTAAAAATCTCTTGCAAGGAAGGCGACGCATGTTACACAGTAAATATGAGACCTCCGTGTACTAGGTCGAAGAAACATCAAGCAGAAATTAGACAGCAGGCACAATATGTAAACGTTAAAATGCTACAGTTAGCAGACGGAGGACAAATACGGGGACTGAAATCCTGAGTATCAAGAAACTCCAGAAAGATCGTCCTGCTGAAAGACCACCCGATTACCTGGAATAGCAGAAAGAAAATCTGCGTCTTTTCTCTGCTGTATTTATTCAGGAAGAGCACTTCTGTCTTACGCATCTTGGACAAGTGTTCACCAGTGTCAAATAGTGCCAGGCAGTTAAAGAAATGTAGAAAATGGTTCAAATGGCTCTGAGCACTATGGGACTTAAACCTAACTAACCTAAGGACATCACACACATCCATGCCCGAGGCAGGATTCGAACCTGCGACCGTAGCAGTCGCACGGTTCCGGACTGAGTGCCTTAACCGCGAGACCACCGCGGCCGGCAAAGAAATGTAGAATTCTTTGTCAAATCACAATACAGGAGGGCGGTAAAAAATACTAGTCAATTATGTGCATTTTCAACTTCTCGCGGCGTAATGAATAATCCTTTAAATTTCGGGCATGCAGCCGCGCAAATAAAATTTCCTCCACTGATAAATCGGCCGCGTATCGTCCGGGCATCCTCAGAGTGAGTCACAAGACCGACGAGAAGATGCCAAGCGCGGCCTTATATGCTCCACCGCGGCGGTACTGCGCATGCGGGTCACAAATGCTGGTCGGCGGCAGAGAAATACGCTTCCACATGCGCCGCCTGTGGCGAAGGCGTCCAGACATTCGATTCGCTTATCGATGTATAATCGGCGGCGGTGATACGATGACGACTTCTCTGCAGTTCAATTACTCCAAGAGCCGGATTCCATGCTTTGTCCAAATTAAAACCATTATCTCTATTTATTAAATTGTTAGCTAATCTAATGTATATAGCTTCCTTGAAGATAGATTCCCAAAAAGAAGAGGTGGATGTTAAAATCTTCACATCACTCTAATTCATGAAATGACCTGTATCAATACAATGTTCGGCCACAGCTGATTTGTCTGGCTGTAATAAGTATTTTAACATCCACCTCTTAGCTTTGGGAATCTATCTTCAAGGAAACTATATACATTAGATTAGCTAACAATTTAATAAATAGAGATAATGGTTTTAATTTGGACAAAGCATGGAATCCGGCTCTTGGAGTAATTGAACTGCAGAGAAGTCGTCATCGTGTCACCGCCGCCGATTATACATCGATAAGCGAATCGAATGTCTGTACGCCTTCGCCACAGGCCGCGCATGTGTAAGCGTATGTCTCTGCCGCCGACCAGCATCTGTGACCCGCATGCGCAGTAGCGCCGCGGTGGAGCATATAAGGCCGCGCTTGGCATCTTGTCGTCAGTCTTGTGACTCACTCTGAGGATGGCCGGACGATACGCGGCCGAAATATCAGTGGAGGAAATTTTATTTCCGCGGCTGCATGCCCGAAATTTAAAGGATTAGTAGTCAATTATTCTGTAGTATCGCCACCGGCCTTGCCGAAGTGGTAACACCGGTTGCCGTCAGATCACCGAAGTTAAGCGCTATCGGGCTGGGCTAGCACTTGGATGGGTGACCTTCCGGTGTGCCGAGCGCTGCTGGCAGGCGGGGTGCACTCAACCCTCGTGAGGCAAATTGAGGAGCTACTTGACTGAGAAGTAGCGGCTCCGGTCACGAAAACCGACACGGTCGGGAGAGCGGTGTGCTGACCACACGCTCCTCCATATCCGTATCCGGTGACGCCTTCGGGCTGAGGATGACACGGCGGCCGGTAGGTACCGTTGGGCCTTACTTACTTCGGCATTAATAATTTTTCTTGTACTGGAAAATCTTAAGGTATTTGGAATTGCCGCTTGATTTTTTGAGAGGCTGAAGCCTCTTCGCTTGACAATCGTCCAGCAACCATTAGTAACACGAATGCAACAGCCTGGCGGTAGGAAATGGACTCAGGTTCCAAAACCTGGGTCGTGCGCTATAGGAGTTCGACTAACATACGCAAAATTCTATTTCGCTGTGCAAACATTAACACAGTAATATTTCAGGAACTGCATACCGCTGAGGCGACGTATGGTTAGTACCCGAAATCATCCTGTCGTCACAGTGAAGTAGCAGAGTTGGGGGTCCTTTACCTCTGCATGCAGCAAGTTAGTTACTTCTTAACAACTGACTTAACGTGAAATTTCACTGAATGGTGATTTCTACAGCGTTGTTTCAGCATCAGGAGGAATGGAAGTGAAAGATAAGGAGGAAGACGATGAACAGGACGAGGAAAGAAAGGATGAGAAAGAAAATGTGAATGAGGTTTATCAAGTGAAGACAAGGAGGAGGGAGAAGAGGAAAAGACGTTGAAAGTAAACGGGGTCTGAATTACGTTTTGATATCCCTAATTGTGGAGTAACGTTGAAGAAACATCACCTTGTAACTCATTCGCTGCGTAACACAGCAAGCATCCCACGCCAGTTGCAAATATGTGTGTACTCACTGAAGATGCAAGAAGCTGTTCACGCTTACCTGAAACAAACAGAAAGATAGAAATTAGAGCTCTCAATAGTCATATTTCTACATTGGGCGGGGGAGAAACGGAACGAGTATGATTTTATCTGTTTTGCTTAAAAAAAAAAAAAAAAAAAAAAAAAAAAAAAAAAAAAAAAAAAAAAAAAATCTAACATCACATTCGGGTATCTGAGCAAAATTTTGTTGATTACTTAAAGCACTCTTCATGTGGAAGCGTAAGGAAACTGTCGAACAGAAATGGATGTATGCTGGAAAACTGCATCCTGACAGGACCACGTAACTAAATGCGAGAATACTATGAGCGACGTTCAACAAGTAAAACAAGTTTTTTCTCAAATCAGGTTGGTTTTATTCAGAATTCCAGTACACCACTTCATCCCCCACTCTTTTTGACTACATAATCCTATTTTTGGACATAATCTTCGTTCAGTACAATGGCCTTACGCCACCTTACTGGAAGGGTCCGTATGCCCCCATGGCAGCACTCTACTCGCCGACTGCGGAACCGTCGTCTCGCTTCATCAATAACCTCCCCATGATCCAGGTACTGCATCCCGCGCAATACATCCTTCATTGGGCCAAACAAGTGGTGGGAGGACCGTGCTGTACGATGGATGAGAAAGACCAGTCCAATGAAATTTTTTGTCAGCTGCTCTCGCGTGCGCAGACTTTTGTGAAGCCTTTCGTTGTCATGGAGACGCAAAGAATCTATTTACATGTATGTGTTTTTAATTTATTATTACTTCCATTGTAATTGCAAAACACAAGAACTGCTGTTTGTAATATGGAATAAGTTTTGTAATGTACATGAAAAGCTGTAAAAAGAACGTCCTGTTATAAAATGTAGGGCAACAGGTCTCTAAATGAGCAATAAATCAAATCAAATCGCGGAGACGGAGAAGTTGGTTTCGGTTTTTGTGACGACGAACACGCAGAAGTCATTTCTTTATTTTCCCAAGGGTAGCAAAATAGACTTTACAGTTGATCGTTGCATCATGAGGGAGGGCAGAGAACAGAATAACCCCTTCAGAGTCTCAGAAGACCGTCGAGATGACTGAGGGTGCAGTTTCGGACTTGTTCTTCGGAGGAGAGGTGGTGTGGCGCCGGTTCGAAGTGATGAACCAGTATTTCATCGTCTCAAGAGTAATTTAGGTAAAAAAAACTGTCACAATCAGCCTCGTAAAGCGCAAGTAATTCCGCACTAACGGTCCTTCGTTGCTCCTTGTGGTCTTGTATTAGGAGGCGAGGAACCCAGCGGAGACACACTTTTGAGTGGCCCAAACGAGTGTGTCAGCACTGCCCAACAGAGGCGTCCCGTTGTGCAGCGAGACGATTCACTGTGATCAGTCCGATCACCTCGAACAAGAGTGTCCGCACGTTCCAACACTGTAGGAGTCACAGCTGTGTTGGACCGCCCAGCACGACGGAGATCGGACGCGTTTGCGCGAACTTGTTGCGATTATCACAGAGCACAGTCGTCTCGTCCAACGACTCACCGTGCTTTTGTTCACGGCCAGGTCTTCGTAGACATTCTGCAAATGCCTATGGACATCTTTGATGCTCAGTGACAGCTCTCTGCTTGTAACGCAGCTCCGTTACGAACTATGAAAGCTACATATAGCGCCGTCACCTATCGCAATTTCGCGAAAAATGTAGGGGCTGAAGCGGTAATATTCCACGATGTCCCACAACAAATCCTGCATTTTTTCAACCGAAACTGGCCGAGGAAAAAATGTGCTGCACCGCTTGTTGAACGCACCTCTTATTTCAGTCGACGAGATGTGAGGGAGCAGCTGAAGTGGAATAAATGCTACGAGATTCAAGCCGAGCTGTCCCCGCGAGTGGGAGTCCCAGGGGCGGCAGATTCTTCACACGTTAATGGAATTCCGGGCAGAGTCAGGTGGGACACGGGGAGACACTCCGCCGTGTTTTCAATTCGAAGCGCCTCCCGGGCGGTCGTCGCCGGAAGAATGTGAAATGGCGAAATCCCATCCGGAGGAACGAACGGCCCCGGCAGCAGCCTTCGCTGCTTTACATAACTGACGCCCCGGGCGAGGCCGGGCGGTTCAGTTCCGCAGTTACCAGCCGCGGCTCCTGCAGTCGCAAGTTTGTGAACTCGCAGGCGCGGCGATTTAGGCGCTCGGGGAACGCAAAAGGTAAGGCTGCGTTCACACTGCCGGCCGGGCCGAGCCGGGCTGACGCGAGCTGGCTCGGCTCGTGCCTAGCCAGCTCAGGCCGACGAGTAGTGCATTCACATTGCGCGCCGCGCCGAGCCGGGACGGCGAAATGGGGGAAAATCCACTTCTCCGATTTTCATGTTTTAAAAATTCTTAGCGGTATATAAGACTTCGCCACATCGTTTTATGAACTTATTTTTTCCTTAAAAGCGTTACTTACGTCGTGAAAAAAGAAAAAGTCTACTTTTCGTTTCGCGTGATTTCTTAGTTTCGTAACGCTTCCCAACCGATTTTGAAGAAAGTATGCGGCTAAAGAATCTGGTTTTTATACACGTGCTAGTGTAACATCTTAGCTTCGTATTGAATCATTTGTCTTTTCATATTTGTTAACAGTCATTGTGAAATGGCGCTATTTGTCAACGTTGTGCACTTGATTTACAAATCTTGTAGTGAAAAAGTTATGTAGCGGGTAGCTTACTGTTAGATCCGTTTTAGACCATACATTGTTGCGAATGAAATGTAGCTAAAAGTACCAAAAAGTTTTTGAAATGATAATGACACTGATATCTGTCTCTGGTCACAAGTAATGCGAGATATTCAGTGGCGTCAGTGCCGCGTCCGCAAGCCACGGAGTTCGAGCGGTTACAGCTTGGTTTAATGTAGTCATATAATGCAGGA
Organism: Schistocerca serialis cubense; assembly: GCF_023864345.2. Taxonomy (NCBI): domain Eukaryota; kingdom Metazoa; phylum Arthropoda; class Insecta; order Orthoptera; family Acrididae; genus Schistocerca; species Schistocerca serialis. Next base: position 19,577,045 of record NC_064644.1, on the reverse strand, counting down.
CAGAAAAAAACTAATTACTAGTGATCAGTGGTGTAAAACTAATCACAAAAACAAACTGGAGATTTGTGATACGTTTACTGCAGAAACTGAAGCGCAATTCTGTAGTCTCGTTGTCTACTTTGACAGAAAAAAAAAAATTATGGAGAGTTAATGAAACTACTGTAGATCGACACAGATGTGCGTTTCATTGTTCTTCATTATTTTTTTCCTTCCTTGGCGGGCTGCGCTGCACCGTCAAGGTAATCCCTACTCTTTGGCTAAATGGCTGCTAGTTGCCGAAGGCCAAATAAATAAATTAAAAAAAATCCCTACCCTTCGACAGCTGACAAGCAAGTCACTAGAAAACGCAGCTGCAGTCAACAGTTGCTCGCCTTTGGCTAGTCTGTGCTGTCGTGTAGAACAATGTCTTCACTCTGTTATTGGTATTGTTTTGACTCTGCAGTAACTCGTCGAGTTTTGAAGTACAGAAGAACTAGGAGGTTATGGATTCATCCCATAAATAGCGACAGACATTTAGGAGAGTTTTTTTCTTTACATGAAGAACTTAAAAACTATCCTGAAAAATTTTATTCATATTACAGAATGAATCATAATACATTTCAGTATGTGCTGCAGAACATTCAAGACAAAATTTCGAAACAGAACACAAATTTTCGCAGAAGTATAACAGCAGAAGAAAAATTGTGTATAACGATAAGGTAAGATTCGTTAGTACACACTTTTTGGTTTGCAGTAGAACTTTGTGCAGCATTCACTACCTCCAATTAATTGTAGTCATGCTTTTGTATTTTAAATTTCACAAACGCTTACCTCTGAGGGGAAGAGAGTTTATGGGACTCCTGAGAATCATCAGTAAGTAATTAGCTTCGTCATTTTGGGTAATGTCTTGCTGTGCCTTCAACGAAGAATCGCAGATACACTCCTTCAGAATTTTCCAACTTTTTCTTCGTTTTTCTTCATGATGCAGCGCTTGGCAGTGGTGATGGTTCATCATGTGGAGCCACTGATGACCTCACAGAATTCTTTTCATTACCTTGTAAGATAGACAGACTGATATGCCCTTTGACTCAGTGGTTCTATTTCCACTGGTAAGGAACTGTGCATAGCTCTTGGAACTTAGGAAAATCATATGACAGAACAAAGCCCGAGTGGAATTGCATTTTAATATACTATTCCCTGGATCACATGATCTTATTTTGCCAAGTTATACAAGTTATTCTCTGTAACTGTCTCTCAGGTCTTTGCATTTCGATTTCATTATTTTAATTGAAAGAATATAGAAGGATGCAAGAAAATGTCTCTTTAATTATTTATTGTTGTATAACTATGAAATGACATGGACTAAGTAAATATCTAATGTGCAAACAAAACTAAAAACTTCGCCCGACACCACACTTGAGTAACACATTTTACGATTTTTTTTCTCAGGTATCTGTCCACTGGCATCTCCTTTCATGCACTAGCATCGTCATTCCGATTAGGAGTGTCCACCGTATCAGTGTTGGTGAAAGACGTTTGTATGGCCATATGGGAGTCACTTGCTCCCATTCATTTACCAACGCCAACTGTTTCTCGATTTAAAGAAATTGCCAGTGAAATGCATACGAGATGGGGATTTCCAAACTGTGTTGGATGTATAGACGGGAAGCACATACGTGTCCAATGTCCTAAACTTTCTGGCAGCATGTTTTACAATTACAAACAGTATTATTCGATTGTACTCCAAGCAGTTGCTGATGCAAATTACAAATTTATAGCTGTGGATGTTGGTGCCTACGGTAAACAGTCTGATGCAGGCGTGTTTAAAGAAAGTATGTTATATAAGAAACTTACAAATGGGGAGCTGTTATTACCACCACCAACAAGACTTGAAGGAATGTGTCAGGAACTACCGTACGTCATTTTGGGAGATGAAGCTTACCCCTTATTAGAGAATTTGATGAGACCTTTTCCTCGCAGAAATTTGGACAACGAGAAGATTCTATACAATGATATGCATTCCAGAGCAAGAAAAGTTGTTGAATGTGCATTTGGTATAATGACCAATAAATGGAGACTACTGAGGAAGGAAATTGAAACATCCGTTGACGTAGCTGATCACATAGTCAAGTGCATTTGTCTACTTCATAATATTGTCATTGACAGAGAAGGATGCAATGTTGAAGCTGAAAAGTTTTGTAACAATGCTGATATGCAGACAGCTGGTGCCACATTCAACAGGAATTCCACATTACGTTCGAAAACTGTCAGGAACACTTTTGTTGAATATTTCGTTAAAAATGCAACTTAAAATAATTAAAAAACCTCTCAAATAAATTTTGGAATTGAAAGTACTTTGCTATTTACTGTATTTTTTTGTATCTCATTTCACTGTAAATAAAACAAATAAAATTATAAAGGAAAATAATTTATATTTGTGCGTACTATCTGAAACACACTCCTTGGTTACTTCGTTCCATAATCTGGAAACTGCATCATTACTGTCATACTAGCCGAAATTCTGATACCAAATTGATGGACACAAGTTATGTCATGTATATGTTATTCTGCATCCATTAAAGTAAGAACATCGCAAAAAGATGTCACAGACAACAGGTTATAGTAACGTGCCACAACATGACTTTACAATGCATTGTCATCTGGTAGGGACACATTTCCGTCCCTCAGTGACACTCATATCTGCCTCCGTTTACAAGTAAATGCGAACTATTCAGTGGCGGCAATGCCGCGAACGCTGGCAAGCTATTGTTGTAAATGCATGTAGATTAAATAAATGAAATAAAAGTAATTTCGCATGTATCATTATAATAAACGTAATTTTTCCTCACTGATTGTGAAATGTGAGGTAACATCTTAAAATAAAAGACGTGTGCAGTCACACTTTGTGAAGAAAGCAGAAGGGAAACGTGTGATGCGTGTACTGCAGAAGCTGTAGTGCTGCGCCACAGGCTCGCGCCTGCGGTCGGCTCGCGCCGGCAATATTAAACACTCGGAATGTCGTCGGCTCGGCTCCGGGAGGCTCACGCTGTGTCGGCGCGGCCCGGCCGCCAGTGTGAACGCCGCAGTTCAAAACCATGTGTTAGATATCGAAGCGGGCGGCGGCCCGGCCAGGCTCGGCTCGGCCCGGCCGGCAGTGTGAACGCAGCCTAACTAGGGGCGGAACTTGGGGGTGGGAAGCGAGGGCGCGCCTCTGGGGAAGTTCTGAACGCCTGCCTCACACAGCGTGTGCCGTGAGAATCTGGAGGCGCTAAGTACGCTTCTGACGTCAACACGGGACGAGCCAGCTAACGTTGACGTTGACGTGAAATCCGTCACCGGACACAGCGCCGTAGTCACACCGGGACAGCTGGTAAGCGCTCTCTAGCAGCAGCTGTTGGCTTTATTTATGTCACAAACAACAAGTTTGTTTAGGAAAACGAACGCGCGAAAAATTACTACGTTAGCGGTATAAAAGCGCACATTTCTTCCCTCCTTCGTATGCTAGTAAGTTTGTTTGTTTTGTATGAAGTAACAATAAATAAAAACTTCAATATTCGTGAACATGTAATACGAGAGAAAGAAAGGTAAGTGTCCAGTCTGTAAGCACATTAGCTTATAACCTTTTCAGTCCCGGTTTTAAAAATGTAGAAAAACGTTTTGATCCTGCGTTTTATTGTTGTTAGACAGTTACATACTACTAAGTTACATTGTTTTGATTTTTATTTCTTATATTTTCCAAAATACTAAAGATACACACGTGTATACTTCAAGTCTTTACCAATAGAAGTAAGAAAATTACATGTAATTAAGATTTCTGAGCGTGAAATTTTAAAAGCAATTCTTTTTACGTACACACAAATATATGAAGGGCTTATTTCAATAGTGCTACAAGTCCACTTTTGTTCATATATATATATATATATTATATATACTGAAGGAAACACTTCACGGCATTCGCCTCAGAATTGCTACAAATTTGTCGGACAATAAACCGCGCCGCTCGAACCGTCAACGGAACTGCCACTGCTTAGAGTATCCTGCGACTTCCACATCGCTGGCAACGGGTTATACACAATGCTGGTGACTTCTTTGAAGGTCAGTAAAACTTTGAAACACGTATCTATTTTGTACGAGCTGTAATAAATAGTTGCCACTATTAAAGTTCCAACCCTCGTATATTCCTGGTCTGTCGTATTTTTTAGCTTTATCTGTTCTGTGTATTATCTTCATCTCTAGTTTATTCTCTGTGCATAAGTTAATTTTAACATTAGTATTACAAAATGTGTTTTTTTTTATTTTTTCAAATATACGTCCCATAAGTAACTTACTGATGGTTACCAGGAGAAACTCATAGCATCTGGAATATTTCACAGATGCATCAAATCTACATCTGCATCTACATTGATACTCCGCAAGCCACCCAACGGTGTGTGGAGGAGGGCACTTTACATGCCACTGTCATTACCTCCCTTTCCTGTTCCAGTCGCGTATGGTTCGCGGGAAGAACGACTGTCTGAAAGCCTCCGTGCGCGCTCTAATCTCTTTAATTTTACCTCCCTGATCTCCTCGGGAGGTATAAGTAGGGGGAAGCAATATATTCGATACCTCATCCAGAAACGCACCCTCTCGAAACCCGGCGAGCAAGCTACACCGCGATGCACAGCGCCTCTCTTGCAAAGTCTGCCACTTGAGTTTATTAAACATCTCCGTAACGCTATCACGGTTACCAAATAACCCTGTGACGAAACGCACCGCTCTTCTTTGGATCTTCTCTATCTCCTCCGTCAGACCGATCTGGTACGGATCCCACACTGATGAGCAATACTCAAGTATAGGTCGAACGAGTGTTTTGTAAGCCACCTCCTTTGTTGATGGACTACATTTTCTAAGCACTCTCCCAATGAATCTCAACCTGCTACCCGCCTTACCAACAATTAATTTTATATGATCATTCCACTTCAAATCGTTCCGCACGCATACTCCCAGATATTTTACAGAAGTAACTGCTACCAGTGTTTGTTACGCTATCACATAATCATACAATAAAGGATCCTTCTTTCTATGTATTCGCAATACATTACATTTGTCTATGTTAAGGGTCAGTTGCCACTCCCTGCACCAAGTGCCTATCCGCTGCAGATCTTCCTGCATTTCGCTACAATTTTCTAATGCTGCAACTTCTCTGTATACTACAGAGAATGGTTTAGTGAAGAAATACACATTCTGCATATATTTCATTGATGACAGCTTTAAGAGACGAAAATGAAGGCAAGAGAGGAAACAATAGCGACAAAGACAAGGCTCTGGAGAAATACTCGGATAACGCACAACATATGTTAACTGATAAAATAAGAAATGTTCAAATGTGTGTGAAATCTTATGGGACTTAACTGCTAAGGCCATCAGTCCCTAAGCTTACACACTACTTAACCTAAATTATCCTAAGGACAAACACCCACACACATTCCCATGCGCAAGGAAGCACTCGAACCTCCGCCGGGACCAGCCGCACAATCAATGACTGCATCGCCGGAGACCGCTCGGCTAATCCCGCGCGGTATGAAATAAGACAATACAAATTTGAAAAAAAGAAAAAAAAACCGGTTCAAATGGCTCTGAGCACTATGGGACTTAACAGCTGTGGTCATCAGTCCCCTAGAACTTAGAACTACTTCAACCTAACTAACCTAAGGACATCACACACATCGACGCCCGAGGCAGGATTCGAACCTGCGACCGTAGCAGTCGCGCGGTTCCGGACTGCGCGCCTAGAACCGCGAGACCACCGCGGCCGGCACAAATTTGCAGCAACAGCAGAGTAAAAATAAGATTAACAAGAAAATGCAGTTGGCAAAGGGCAATTGGCTTGATGAGGAAAGGAAAACTCAACAAACATGCATGGGTATCCGAAAGGCGGAAACCTTTGGAGAAAAGAGAGTAGCTGTGTGAACGCCACATAGGTCAGGTGAGTCGTCAGTACGACGCGAAATCTGAAAGGTGGACACAATACATATTTGTTTATTCACACATGTCAATAATGTTATATGTGAAACAGCTGTAAGAAATAAACCTGAAGACACAATTATCGGCAGATAAGCGGCAGATGAAGGGATCGATGCCGCAATACTACAGCAAGGATGATCCGCCAGAGCGCTGCAAGACAAAAGTGGAGGCAAGCCACTCGCAGCAGAATTACTAACAGTGTGTCAGTAATGAGACAGACGTTGCCACCGCGCTGCGAATGCCGCGGGGTGCGCCCAGCATAACGGCAAGAAGGGAAGCTCGGAACAGGTACTGCAAACTCTGCCAGTAGACCGGCGCGACCAAAGTTCTCGCGTAGACGGCGGATTCTCGGTGGCGAGCACCGTGCTGTCGTCCTCCATTATTCACACACAGCTTGGCGACGTATCAAACTCTGCAGCTCTGCCGCGCCAAAAGCCCTCCTCTTCCGCATACGGCGCCAGTACTGGAATGTCATCCAGCAAGTCAGCGCCCCGCGTCCCGGCCAGAGCGTAAGCACCCACCGAAGCAGACCGCGAGTTAGCTACAAAGGCCATTTTCAGTAGTCCATCGGTTCTGGCACTTTATCCAACGTCATGGTTTGACGATGACCTTCGGGAAAACAGCCGTGCTGTAGGGGGAAACTACAGTTCAAGTGTAACAAACTGAACCAGGTGGATGGTACAAGACGACTCCTATTCAGTATTCAGCACGATTTAAATCATTTGCCACCTGAAGTTTTATGTTGGAACTTTCGGTGCACTCGCGGCAGCTGGCGTGTGCAAGCAGCCACCGCAACGTTCCGCTCTTCGCGGCCATGAAAGTCGTCACTATCTCACACAGAAATCACTTTCAAAAACCAGAAATTTTCGCATAGTAGCAGATTTCTGTAGCGTCTCTATGAATGTAGCGCCAGAGTTACGTCAATGTATCTGAAAGGTGAAATTTTCTCGGCGGTGAAACACCTTCAAACGTAGCCCGTCGTGTATCTCGAGAAATACCGAACTTGTTAAAATACTTTTCGTTTTCGTCGAATAGCAAACTACCTCGCACAACAACTGATCTTCCCAAACTTGCAAATCGCATTGCGTTCGCTACATAAAAGCTTTATAAAATGGAGTATTTTTGTAATTTTGCTGATATGTAGCTTAAAATGGTTCAAATGGCTCTGAGCACTATAGGACTTAACATCTATGGTCATCAGTCCCCTAGAACTTAGAACTACTTAAACCTAACTAACCTAAGGACATCACACAACACCCAGTCATCACGAGGCAGAGAAAATCCCTGACCCCGCCGGGAATCAAACCCGGGCGCGGGAAGCGAGAACGCTACGGCACGACCACGAGCTGCGGACGATATGTAGCTTAAAATACGCTTGTTGTAACGTGTATCCACAGGACATGTGGCCTGTAATTGAAGAAGTGTCATGATCATCTCTCCATTGACAAAAGATTCCGGAATAGTCCCCCATTCGGATCTCCGGGAGGGAACTGCCAAGGGGGAGGTTACCATGAGAAAAAGACTGAATAATCAACGAAAGCATAACGTTCTACGAGTCGGGGCGTGGAATGTCAGAAGCTTGAACGTGGTAGGGAAACTAGAAAATCTGAAAAGGAAAATGCAAAGGCTCAATCTAGACATAGTAGGGGTCAGTGAAGTGAAGTGGAAGGAAAACAAGGATTTCTGGTCAGATGAGTATCGGGTAGTATCAACAGCAGCAGAAAATGGTATAACAGGTGTAGGATTCGTTATTAATAGGAAGGTAGGGCAGAGGGTGTGTTACTGTGAACAGTTCAGTGACCGGGTTGTTCTAATCAGAATCGACAGCAGACCAACACCGACAACAATAGTTCAGGTATACATGCCGACGTCGCAAGCTGAAGATGAACAGATAGAGAAAGTGTATGAGGATATTGAAAGGGTAATGCAGTATGTAAAGGGGGACAAAAATCTAATAGTCATGGGCGACTGGAATGCAGTTGTAGGGGAAGGAGTAGAAGAAAAGATTACAGGAGAATATGAGCTTGGGACAAGGAATGAAAGAGGAGAAAGACTAATTGAGTTCTGTAACAAGTTTCAGCTAGTAATAGCGAATACCCTGTTCAAGAATCACAAGAGGAGGAGGTATACTTGGAAAACGCCGGGAGATATGGGAAGATTTCAATTAGATTACATCATGGTCAGAGAGAGATTTCGAAATGAGATACTGGATTGTAAGGCGCACCCAGGAGCAGATATAGACTCAGATCACAATATAGTAGTGATGAAGAGTAGGCTGAAGTTCAAGACACTAGTCAGGAAGAATCAATACGCAAAGAAATAGGATACGGAAGTACTAAGGAATGACGAGATACGTTTGAAGTTCTCTAACGCTATAGATACAGCAATAAGGAATAGCGCAGTAGGCAGTACAGTTGAAGAGGAATGGACATCTCTAAGAAGGGCCATCACAGAAGTTGGGAAGGAAAACATAGGTACAAAGAAGGTAGCTGCGAAGAAACCATGGGTAACAGAAGAAATACTTCAGTTGACTGACGAAAGGAGGAAGCACAAACAAGTTCCGGGAATATCAGGAATACAGAAATACAAGTCGCTGAGGAATGAAATAAATAGGAAGTGCAGGGAAGCTAAGACGAAATGGCTGCAGGAAAAATGTGAAGACATCGAAAAATATATGATTGTCGGAAGGACAGACTCAGCATACAGGAAAGTCAAAACAACCTTTGGTGACATTAAAAGCAACGGTGGTAACTGTAAGAGTGCAACGGGAATTCCACTGTTAAATGCAGAGGAGAGAGCAGATAGGTGGAAAGAATACATCGAAAGCCTCTATGAGGGGGAAGAGTTGTCTGATGGGATGGAATAAGAAACAAGACTCGATTTAGTGAAGAGATAGGGGATCCAGTATTAGAATCGGAATTTAAAAGAGCTTTGGACGACTTACGGTCAAATAAGGCAGAAGGGATAGATAACATTGCATCAGAATTTCTAAAATCATTGGGGGAAGTGGCAACAAAACGACTATTCACGTTGGTGTGTAGAATATATGAGTCTGGCGACATACCATCTGACTTTCGGAAAAGCATCATCCACACAATTCCGAAGACGGCAAGAGCTGACAAGTGCGAGAATTATCGCACAATCAGCTTAACAGCTCATGAATCGAAGCTGCTTAAAAGAATAATATACAGAAGAACGGAAAAGAAAATTGAGAATGCGCTAGGTGACGATCAGTTTGGCTTTAGGAAAAGTAAAGGGACGAGAGAGGCAATTCTGACGTTACGGCTAATAATGGAAGCAAGGCTAAAGAAAAATCAAGGCAGTTTCATAGGATTTGTCGACCTGGAAAAAGCGTTCGACAATGTAAAATGGTGCAAGCTGTTTGAGATTCTGAAAAAAGTAGGGGTAAGCTATAGGGAGAGACGGGTCATATACAATATGTACAACAACCAAGAGGGAATAATAAGAGTGGACGATCAAGAACGAAGTGCTCGTATTAAGAAGGGTGTAAGACAAGGCTGTAGCCTTTCGCCCCTACTCTTCAATCTGCACATCGAGGAAGCAATGATGGATATAAAAGAAAGGTTCAGAAGTGGAATTAAAATACAAGGTGAAAGGATATCAATGATACGATTCGCTGATGACATTGGTATCCTGAGTGAAAATGAAGAAGAATTAAATGAGCTGCTGAACGGAATGAACAGTCTAATGAGTACACAGTATGGTTTGAGAGTAAATCGGAGAAAGACGACGGTAATGAGAAGTAGCAGAAATGAGAACAGCGAGAAACTTAACATCAGGATTGATGGTCACGAAGTCAATTAAGTTAAGGAATTCTGCTACCTAGGCAGTAAAATAACAAATGACGGACGGAGCAAGGAGGACATCAAAAGCAGACTCGCTATGGCAAAAAAGGCATACTCTGAGATGAAGAGGTTAGCACAGGAAAAGAATTCGTGGCGGGCCGCATCAAACCAGTCAGTAGACTGATGACAAAAAAAAGTCGGCTGTTGCCGCTCGCCTGTCCCAGCACTCGCGCAAAGTGGCGGTCGTGACCTCCTTCCGAGGAGCTGTCGAGTTAGCCCAAGTCCAGTGATGGGGTTCATGTTGTGTGTAGATGTGCACTCTGTTTCTTGCTCTGTGGTCGCACACACACACACACACACACACACACACACACACACACACACACACACCAAACGAATACTTCACTATAGGATATGGATTCCGCCTTTTCGCAAACAGTTTTTTTTCTATTTTTACCCAAACATGTTTCAGCAACCTTGTGCCATCATCTGGCTGTTTTTGTTTATCTAAAACTGTAAAAGTGAAATTATTTAGTTTATAACTGATTTAACATAGGGAGGCCTAAAGAAAGAAATTGTTCGTTTTGCTTCTTACCGTGACTTTCCATTATACACACGCCAAAAAAGTTTTACATCACCTCAGTTCCGAGAGTTCCGGAACCTGTACAGAAAATTCGAATAGAGATCAACATAAACATCATTTCCGCCCTTTTTATTGCTCATGAAAACCACACATTGCATGTTGTACCACCATCCAGCGAGACCTTCAGAGGTGGTGGTCCAGATTGCTGTACCCACCGGTACCTCTGATACCCAGTAGCACGTCAGCTTGCATTGATGCGTGCCTGTATTCTTCGTGGCATACTATCCACTAGTTCATCAAGCCCTGTTGATGGAGATTGTCCCACTCCCCAACGGCGACTCGCCGTAGATCCGTCTGAGTGGCTGGTAGGTCACGTCGTCCATAAACAGTGCTTTACAATCTATCCCAGGCACGTTCGATAAGGTGTATGTCTGGAGAACGTGCTGGCCAGTCTTGTCGAGCGATGTCGTTATCCTGAAGGAAGTCATTCCCAACATGTTCACGATGGGGGCGTACTATCGGTCGGAAGTTGGCATTCACGTATCATACATCCGTTACGACGCCTTCCATGACAACCAGCGGCGTTTGTCAGCCCCATGATATGCCACCCCAAAACAACAGGAAACCTCCACCGTGGTGCACTCGCTGGACAGTGTGTCTAAGGCGTTCAGCGTGACCGGGTTGCCTCCAATCACGTCTCCGACGATTGTCTGGTTGAAAGCATATGCGACACTCACCGGTGAACAAAACGTGATGCCATTTCTGAGCGGTCTATTCGGCATGTTGTTGGGCCTATCTGCACCAACCTGCATGGTGTCGTGGTTGCAAAGATGGATCTCGTCAAGAACATCGGGAGTGAAATTGCGCATCATGCAACCTATCGCGCACAGTTTAGGTCGTAACACGACGTCCTGTGGCTGCACGAAAAGCATTATTCAACATGGTGGCGTTGCTGTCAGGGTTCCTGTGAACCATAATCCGTAGGTGGCGGTCATCCACTGCAGTAGTAGCCTTTGGGCGGCCTGAGTGAGGCATGTCATCGACAGTTCCTGTCTCTCTGTATCTTTTCCCTGTCCGAACAACATCGCTTTGGTTCACTCCGAGACGCCTGGACACTTCCCTTGTCGAGAGCCCTTCCTGGCACAAAGTAACAATGGGGACGCGATCGAACCGCGGTATTGACCGTCTAGGCATGTTTGAACTACAGACAACACGAGCCGTGTACCCCCTTCCTGGTGGAATGACTGGAACTGGTCGGTTATCGGACCCCCTCCGTCCAATACGCGTTGCTCATGCATGGTTGTTTACATCTTTGGGCAGGTTTAGTGACATCTCTGAACAGTCGAAGGGACTGTGTCTGTGATACAATGTCCACACTCAATGTATATTTTCAGGAGTTCTGGCAAAAGGGGTGATGCAGAACTTTTTTCGATGTGTATATATGCTTCCTATGGTACAGATATTGATAGTGAATCTATACATGAAAATCTGTGTCTTTTTTAAGGATCGCTGTTGTGGTGTTTCGTTCAAACGTTTCATTTCCGAAGAAGATCCCTCCTTGACAACTGATAGGCACGGTGCTTTGCTTAACGCGAAGTGGCCACACAGTGCGAGCCTCCCATTGGTGTGCTGCATGGCTGTCAAACGCCAACTGCTTCACAGTCAGCCTAAAACGGGTCCTTGTTCAGCAGTACTCGACGAAGGTAAGCGTGCTCCGGCTTTGTATGTCCCGTGCGGAGGAATGGCTGCGTTCAAGCCCAAAATGGGGCGCCCTGTTATTTTGTATTGTGAATGCAGAGTGTGACGACAGCAAGTACCAACGAGCAAAGATGCGAGGCGTTCCTGTAACTTTATTGGATTTATTTACTACCAGAAAAAGAAAGCAAATAAAGAGCCGATGAGAAGACAGCGGGATTCGGTCCGAAGTTGTTAATGTGTTGCAGCACTACGGTATGTAAAATACGGAACAGGAGATACTGTGGCTCTGAACACTATGGGTCTTAACTTCTGAGGTCATCAGTCCCCTAGAACTTAGGAACTACTTAAACCTAACCAACCCAAGTTTATCACACACATCCATGCCCAAGGCAGGATTCGAACCTGCGACCGTAGTGGTCGCACGGTTCCGGACTGTAGCGCGTAGAACCGCTCGGTCACACCGGCCGCCGACTGTGTATTGTTAAAACTGTTAAATTTCGATCTTTCCACCTTATTTCAATCTTTTTAAGCTTTTTTCTAAATCTCAGCAACAGCTGACGCATTAATACGGGTGAAACGCAGGGAAACGTACGTACAGTACTGAAAGACCTAAGTCGAAACAAGGCCCCCGGAGTAGACAACATTCCATTAGAACTACTGACAGCCTTCGGAGAGCCAGTCCTGACAAAACTCTACCATCTGGTGAGCAAGATGAATGAGACAGGCGAAATACCCTCAAACTTCAAGAAGAATAAAATAATTCCATTCCCAAAGAAAGCAGGTGTTGACATATGTGAAAATTACCGAACTATCAGTTTAATAAGTCACAGCTGCAAAATACTAACGCGAATTCTTTACAGACGAATGGAAAAACGGGTAGAAGCCGACCTCGGGGAAGATCAGTTCGGATTCCGTAGAAATGTTGGAACACTTGAGGCAATAATGACCTTACGACTTATCTTAGAAGCTAGATTAAGAAAGGACAAAACTGCGTTTCTAGCATTTGTAGACTTAGAGAAAGCTTTCGATAATGTTGATTGGCATACTCTCTTTCAAATTCTGACGGTGGCAGGGGTAAAATACAGGGAGTGAAAGGCTATTTACAATTTGTACAGAAAGCACACGGCAGTCATACGAGTCGAGGGGTATGAAAGGGAAGCAGTGGTTGGGAAAGGAGTGAGACAGGGTTGTAGCCTATCCCAGATGTTATTCAATCAGTATATTGAACAAGCAATAAAGGAAACAAAAGAAAAGTTCGGAGTAGGTATTAAAATCCATGGAGAAGAAATAAAAACTTTGAGGTTAGCCCCGCCATGACATTGTAATTCTGTCAGAGACAGCAAAGGACTTGGAAGAGCAGTTGAACGGAATGGACAGTGTCTTGAAAGGAGGATATAAGATGAACACCAACAAAAGCAAAACGAGGATAATTGAATGTAGTCGAATTAAGTCGGGTGATGCTGAGGGAATTAGATTAGGAAATGAGACACTTAAAGTAGTACAGGAGTTTTGCTATTTAGGGAGTAAAATAACTGATGATGGTCGAAGTAGAGAGGATATAAAATGTAGACTGGCAATGGCAAGGAAATCGTTTCTGATGAAGAGAAATTTGTTAACATCGAGTATTGATTTAAGTGTCAGGAAGTCGTTTCTGAAAGTATTTGTATGGAGTGTGGCCACGTATGGAAGTGAAACGTGGACGATAAATAGCTTACACAAGAAGAGAATAGAAGCTTTCGAAATGTGGTGCTACAGAAGAATGCTGAAGATTAGATGGGTAGATCACATAACTAATGATGAGGTATTGAATAGAATTGGGGAGAAGAGGAGTTTGTGGCACAACTTGACCAGAAGAAGGGATCGGTTGGTAGGACATGTTCTGAGGCATCATGGGATCCCAAATTTAGCATTGGAGGGCAGCGTGAGGGGTAAAAATCGTAGAGGGAGACCAAGAGATGAATACACTAAGCAGATTCAGAAGGATGTAGGTTGCAGTAAGTACTGGGAGATAAAAAAGCTTGCACAGGATAGAGTAGCATGGAGAGCTGCATCAACCCAGTCTCAGGACTGAAGACCACAATAACAACAACAACAACATCAAACTTTTACACTTCTGCTGTTGTAACTCTGGTTGGAAAAGAACGTGGGCTGATTACTCTAAGACACGTTCTTTGACAGTCATCACCCACTATTTTCCACTTCAGATGCACTGTCAAAGCTGGCGATCTTCATAACGTCGCAAAGAACTTCTGCTGTTATTGTTATTATTGTTGTTGTTGTTACTGCTGCTGTTGTCGTCGTCAGACCGAAGACTGGTTTGACCCACATCCCCAAACTTGTCTCTACTGCGTAAGTGTCTATCTCTGCACAACTCCAACATACACACATTTGGACCTCCTTACTGCACTCGATGCCTTCGTTTCCGTCTCCACAACTAAATAACCTACTCATTTTTGCCTCAGGGTATGTCTTATGAAAATATCGTTCTTTTATGTAAATTGCGTCATGAAAATTGTTTCGTCCCGGATTTGATTCACCCCACGTCATCCGTTAGACTATCTACACCTCAAATTTTCATCGTTGACCGCAACGAAATGGCCGCAGATGGGAAACAAAAGAATTACTTAATTACTTCTCACCATTTGTTACACAAATATTCTGTTTGTTTAACAAATATTGTTACAACCTTGTTTTCTCAGAACTGGGTTCTACAGTCCGATTTCCGGGAATGAATGAAATATCGGCAAAGAAGCAAATGCGATGGGCTGGCCACCATCGCATCAAGTTTCGCTTCCGAGAACGGTTACACCTTACAGCAGTCGTTTTAAGTCTTATTTTTTTTTTGTCGAGAGCCGCTACTGTTGTTGTGGGGCCGTACCTCGGACCACATACTGGTAACGTACATAAATTACTATGTTACTAGCGACCAATAGACGAGGTACAATCAGGGCGCGATAATTTGGCCGCCGGCACCCCCAAGTGCCGACTGTTAAAGACCGCCACCAATCGGGACACTTCGTGTTCAATGTTTTCTGTTTTGCCATTGCTGCTTTCCTAGCGCGCCCCAATGTTGTGACACTGGCGAAGTGTTGTGCTGTCTCTGTGAACGGACGATTATTAATTGATTAATAATACGACACGATCGCAAATGTTTACCACATGTTTCTATATAATTTTTCCTGTACTTATCACAACAGCGTCAATTTTATTTAATATTCCTTGCTACGAATGTCTATGGCATCTGAAGATGATCGATTCTAAATGTGCGTTCACGAATGCGTGTTAGTTCGATGTCAAAATTTATATCGTAACAACTGATCGGTACGTTGACGCTCGCCCGTAAGTTGTCAGCACTGGAAGGTAAACACCAAAACATTCCCTCTCTCACACACTGTCTGCCAAAATTTACTCAGCTCACGTCAGCTAAAATGAAGCACATATTGGAATATTACATACTCTCTAAGTACTTTTGTTTGTTGCTGCGAGTGGAAACGACTGTGTTAAGAAGTTGTTAACGTTGGCTGTCGTTTCTGGACCGGTCTTTTGGTTTCTAGCTGCATTCTACTATAAAATATGGCTGAGAACCGCAGGCTGCACGAATACTTTATTCTGGCCGTAGTTTGACGACCACTGCTCCACACCAAATACTTTACGCATCCCTTACTCAGAGACAATCGTACTTCTGTCACACAGGTCGACGGTAGGTAAAGAATCGCTTGTCAAGCGCCGAGTGAGTGATACCGTTGTCAGGTCGCAGTGGAGTTGTCGTAGCGGGACGTTGGGTTCTCGAAGTATCGTATCGTTCGAGTTTGACCCCATCGACGCTGGTTGACACTCAGGAAATCGTTACCATTACACCGACTCGTGACGGAAACACGTATTTTTACCACAAAGTGATTTTAAAAATACGAGGTACCCATTATACGTGTTCGCGACACCCTCACCAGTCAATCGATTGCCGTGTGGACCACGTATGCGCATCACTGTATTACCACGTGACGATATTTTGATGTATTGGACATATGTTGGGATTAGGCGTGCGCAGTGCGACGAGGGTATTAATGGTTCCCTGCATGATTATCCAGAATACACCATTTTTATTTTACATCGCGTGAACTTACAATGACCTTCACTACTGAAAAACCGATATTCTTTGAGTATAATACACTACTCGCCATTAAAATTGCTACACCACGAAGATGACGTGCTACAGACGCGAAATTTAACCGACAGGAAGAAGATGCTGTGATATGGAAATGATTAGCTTTTCAGAGCATTCACACAAGGTTGGCGCCGGTGGCGAGGCCTACAACCTGCTGACATGAGGATAGTTTCCAACCGATTTCTCATACACAAACAGCAGTTGACCGGCGTTGCCTGGTGAAACGTTGCTGTGATGCCTCGTGTAAGGAGGAGAAATGCGTACCGTCACGTTTCCGACTTTGATAAAGGTCGGATTGTAGCTATCGCCATTGCGGTTTATCGTATTGCTGCTTGCGTTGGTCGAGATCCAATGACTGTTAGCAGAATATTGAATCGATGGGTTCAGGAGGCTAATACAGAACGCCGTGCTGGATCTCTACGGCCTCGTATCACTAGCAGTCGCGATGACAGGCATCTTATCCGCCATGGCTGTAACGGATCGTGCAGCCACGTCTCGAGCCCTGAGTCAACAGATGGGGTTCGTTTGCGAGACAACAACAATGTGCACGAACAGGTCGACGACGTTTGGAGCAGCATGGACTATCAGCTCGGAGACCATGGCTGCGGTTACCCTTGACGCTGCATCACAGACAGAAGCGTCTGCGATGGTGTACTCAACGACGAACCTGGGTGCACGAATGGGAAAACGTCATTTTTTCGGATGAATCCAGGTTCTGTTTACAGCATCATGATGGTCGCATCCGTGTTTGGCGACATGGCGGTGAACGCACATTGGAAACGAGTATTCGTCATCGCCATACTGGCGTATCGCCGGCGTGATGGTATAGGGTGCCAATGGTTACACGTCTCGGTCACCTCTTGTTCGCATTGATGGCACTTTGAACAGTGGACGTTACGTTTCAGATGTGTTACGACCCGTGGCTCTACCCTTCATTGAATCCCTGCGAAACCCTACATGTCAGCAGGATAATGCACGACCGCATGTTGCAGGTCCTGTACGGGCCTTTCTGGATACAGAAAATGTTCGACTAATGCCCTGGCCAGCTCATTCTCCAGATCTCTCACCAACTGAAAACGTCTGGTCAATGGTGGTCGAGCAACTGGCTCGTCACAATACGCCAGTCACTACTCTTGATGAACTGTGGTATCGTGTTGAAGCTGCATGGGCAGCTGTACCTGTACACGCCATCCAAGCTCTGTTTGACTCAATGCCCAGGCGTATCGAGGCCGTTATTACGGCCAGAGGTGGTTGTTCTGGGTACTGATTTCTCAGGATCTATGCACCCAAGCTGCGATAAAATGTAATCACAAGTCAGTTCTAGTATAATGTATTTGTGCAACGAATACCCGTTTGTCATCTGCATTTCTTCTTGTTGTAGCAATTTTAATGGCCGGTAGTGTATTACAGAGGAGGAAGAACCCGTTGCACTATCTCCCATGCCAAAATTGACACTCCTTAACGACTAGAGGCGCGGTGACGTAAGTCACAGTCGTCTAAACAGTTCCGTACTTAACAGCAACAATATTTAAACAGTGGTGCTACAATGTACAACAGACATTGTGAAAACACTTCGTAACATATACAGAGGGCGTTGGGGGAATTCCCGTTGGAAACGTGTAGGACTTGTATAGGGGAGTGAGTAGACGATATTTTGAACTGGAATCCCGTCTGTAAACATACCGTTTCAATGCTAAAACCTTGTTGGTAGCGGGACCACGTGTGCAAGCAACTGATTATTTGTGAACCAGTATCGGGTGGTGCGGTGTCTTCGTGGAGCACCATAGCCACGCCTGCTGTCGATGAAGGTACCCTTTCTGGAAGCATTTGTGTAATTGTCGCGGATGGAATCGGAGGTTGTGGAGAACGATCTTGATAAAGGCGATGGGCAGCTCTTCCATTACCGTGAGCTTCGCCATTCAGAAGGATCATGTCGGCGTATTCTGCGAAGCGTAATCAACCATGTTGCTCTACTACTCACACACACGTAGACGAGGCTCCAGCCAAGTCGAGAGAGGTAGGACGGGCGTCAAATGAAATCAGCCGACGCACCCTCTGCCCCCCCCCCCCCCCCAAAAATCACTACCCTGTTGCAAACCTACCTAGCCAACATGGTTTCAAACGGCTGTAACACGGAAACAGTACGTTCCCAGACATGGATTCCTACTCAAAATATTATGTACTCACTCCCTCTGCTGGTCCTGGAAGTATGTAACTTGAATTTGCGAACACACTGTTTTATATGCCTACAAATTCCTCTCGTTCAGACACGTTTTTCTTGCTAGTGACGCTCTACATTTAATATCTGCCAACATGAATAACGTAGAAGTAAATATCCTCGGAATTAGGTTGCTTTCGGAGTATAACAATCATACACAAGCGTTCGCTCGACGAAAGATCCATACCCAAAGACTGGAAAGTTGGACAGGTCACACGAATATTCCAGAAAGGTAGTAGGAGAAATCCACTAAATTACAGGCCCATATCGTTAACGTCGATATGCAGCAGGATTTTAGAACATGTACTGTGTTCGAACATTATGAATTACCTCGAAGGAAACTGTCTATTGACACACACAACTAGCACTTTATTCACATGAAGTGTTGAGTGCTATTGACAACGGATTTCAGATCGATTCCGTATTTCTGGATTTCCGGAAGGCATTTCACACTGTACAACACAAGCGACTCGCAGTGAAATTGCATGCTTATGGAATATCGTCTCAGTTATCTCACTGGATTTGCGATTTCATGTCAGAGAGGTCACAGTTCGCAGTAATTGATGGAAAGTTATCGAGTAAAAGAGAAGTGCTTTCAGGCGCTCCCGAAGGTAGTGTTATAGGCCCTTTGCTGTTCCTTATCCATATAAACGATTTGGGAGACAATCTCAGCAGCCGTCTTCGGTTTGCAGATGACGCTTGTAACCTCCCCCTCACTTATCGACCTTACTGACAGTGAAAAATTAAACCGCGTGTACCTAATGGAAATTTGGGAAAAACAATCGTCACCGAAGTTAATCTGTCGGTAAAGAGGGAGGAAAGGGTTACATCTAAATGAAAGGAAAAATGCAAATGAAACTGGTGAAAATAAATTTTGAAAAGGGGTAAAGCTAATAAAGAAAGTAAATGTGCGGCCGGTACGTTAACAATTAACTGGCGGTAATTAGATATTTGAGATTTGGGGGAAATTACGGTCGCCAGTCCTATGGACAATTACTATAGTAACTGAAAAAGAAAGGTTATTGCACATATAATTAGCACTAGAAGCGTGGCAACTGAAGGTTGGCACGTGTAGTGTGAAAACTGAAAGTTTGTCAGAAGTAATAAATTTCGCTACACTCTGACTCAATTTAGTAAAAGAATTAATAAAACCGGAAAATTGAAAGTTAATTTGGTGACAGCTTTGTTTCTGAAGCACATCGAAATTCAGTAAAATAGGGCTAGTCTTGGGCTACCTCAACAATCATTTCAAAAGCTATTTGAATCTACGCAATTTAGAAAGAAGAGATTTAACTTTGAACTTGAATTAAATGATTCTGAACAATTAACAATAGTAAAATTTAGTACGTACCAAGCTGAGCTGCTGTCACAGGTAAGCTAAAATACGGTAACAAAACTCGCACTCTTAATTTGTGCTTGTGTAATCTAAATATTGTAGCCAGCTATGAATACTTAAACTGAACTTTGAAATTAAAGCAGTGAAATCCAATAATTGTACTTTAATGCTGGCGTCTGAATTTCAACGACACTCGGGTTCATTTCGGAAAAGGAAGGGACCCTGCTTGGTAATGCAATTGGAACAATGAGCAACAAAGGTTCATGCTACGTTGCTGTAATTTAGTGAGAAAAATTTAACAGTTTTAAATGCTGGGGTCTGCCATACAGTTCTAAAACTTTACGTGCTTCCAGTCTTCCTTGTTGGTTGATTGAAGGTTTGAAGTCGTCGATGGAGGAGGTGGCGACGAGTCACTCATTGTCGGCCGTCGCTGTTGCAGAAGCTGGATGTTGGCGCGCCTTCTTCTCGACACGGTCTCCAGCCGAAACGGGCTCTTGATGTGCGCCAGCTAATGCTTCCCGTCCGCGACACCGTGTCAGAAACTATCATAGCAAGTCGAGCGCAATTACATGCTACCAGACCCCGAAAACGCGGCAACTTGCGGGAGCGTCACACAACACACCTGCTCCACTGCCCTCCTCCAGCCAGACCCCGCTCTGCCCGCGCTCCACACGGCCGAGTTCACTACCAAAGATCCTATACACTTTGGTTCTCCACACGACCTATCGATGTATTCGTTCGATAGCATAGCTTTCCCTAGAAAAGACTCGGCGTAAAAATACAAATAGTATTTACAAAACAAACCAATTATACATCGACATTATATATATATATAGTAAAGCAATTACTATATATAAAGACACAGAAATGCCATATCTTCAGGTAACAAAATGAGGAAAAATCTATAGTACAATAGATGGAAATAGAAGGATATGCATTTCCGGCGTTACACGCTGTCATTTATCAACTAACAAAGTCATCAGAAGATCAAAAGAAACTGCAAAACGATTTAGAAAAGATATCTGAATGGTGCGAAAAGTGGCAGTTGACCCTAAATAACGAAAAGTGTGAGGTCATCGACGTGAGTACTAGAAGGAACTCGTTAGACTTCGGTTACACGATAAATCAGTCTAATCTAAAAGCCGCAAATTCAACTAAATACCTAGGTATTACAATTACGAACAACTTAAATTGGAAGGAACACACAGAACATGTTGTGGGGAAGGCTAAACAAAGATTGCCATTTATTGGCAGGAGACTTAGAAAATGTAACAGACCACTAAGGAGACTGCCTACACTACGCTTGTCCGTCCTCTTTTAGAATACTGCTGCGCGGTGTGGGATCCTTACCAGGTAGGACTGACGGAGTACATCGAAAAATTTCAAAGAAGGGCAGCACGTTTTGTATTATCGCGAAATATGGGAGAGAGTCTCACAGAGATGATACAGGATGTGGGCTGGAAATCGTAAAACGAAAGGCGTTTTTCGTTGCGACGGAATCTTGTCACGAAATTCCAATCACCAACTTTCTCCTCCGAATACCATAATATTTTGTTGACAGCGACCTACATAGAGAGGAACGATCACCACGATAAAATAAGGGAAATCAGAGCTCATATGGAAAGATCTAGGTGTTCGTTGTTTCCGCGTGCTATACGAGATTGGAATAATAGAGAATTGTGAAGATCCAGTCTGGAACCGTACGACCGCTACGGTTGCAGGTTCGAATCCTGCCTCGGGTATGGATGTGTGGGATGTCCTTAGGTTAGTTAGGTTTAAGTAGTTCTAGGGGACCGATGAGCTCAGAAGTTGAGTCCCATAGTGCTCAGAGCCATTTGAACCAATTGTGGAGGTGGTTCGATGAACACTCTGCCAGGCACTTAAATGTGATTTGCAGAGTATCTATGTAGATGTAGATATTTCAGCCATCGCGACATTTTTGCTGCCCAGATAGGATATGATGTCTCTCGCTGTTAGCGTATCAGTTCTTAATCTACTTGCCTCAGCGCCAAGTGACTAAATTGGACTACACTCTGTGATTTCTGTTTTACTTTTGTTGGTGCTCATCTTATAACCTCATTTCAAGTCACTATGCATTCCGTTCGACTGATCCCTCAAGTCGTTATCAGTGTATGAGAGACTTGGAATCTCAACAAACCTCAAAATAATTATTTCGTCTCCTTGAATCGTAATTCCCTGTCCAATCTCCCCATTAGTTTCCTTTAATCTTGGGCATGCTCAAAGAGTGCAGCATTGGGGGGAGGGGGCTTGTCTCACTCCTCCCCTCAACTGCTTTCTTCCCCTTCTATGTTTCTCCACTCTTTAACTCCACTCTGGTTTCTGCGCACTGACAGCTGAATGTCGAGAGCAGCAGGGTGAAACACGTAGGCTGTGTTGTCAGATTAAGTGAGGCACCATTTAACGACAGTAGGGCAGGCTGAGTGTCAGCGCCTGGCTGAGGTGTCCAGCCTTGCTACAGTGGCTGGCGGTGGCCTACGGCTGGTGAGTGTCGTGTCGTGACTCACGGCTGCTGGCCGGACACTGACCACGGCGGAGCGGCGGTCGATAGGCCTGGCTGAGGCGGCAGGCGGCTGGCGGCTGGCGGCTGGCGGGCCCTCACCGCGACCCACTTGGCTGCGCTGGCCCCGCGTCGCGTCGCGCTGCCGCCCGCCGTCGATATTGTCCGTGCTGCCCGCCTCCGGCGTCCCCGGCTGGCGGTTGTGCCTCCATGTCCGTGAAAAAACCTCCTACTACTACCACCACCAATCATCCGCTTCCAAATTTGACTTGCACAGTCGATCTTCTGTGACTGCGCTACTGCAGTTGGTTGACGCTCTCCGCGGTTGACTGATTCAGAGGACCACGTTGTAGTCTGAGAAAGCAGTTTCAACTCCCTTTTCTTGTCATCAGTCTTCTCAGTGGTTTGATGCGGTCCGCCATGAATTCCTCTCTTCTGCTAACCTCTTAATCCGGAGTAGCACTTGCAGCCTACATCCTCAGTTATTTGCTGGATGTATTCTAATCTCTGTCTTCCCCTACAGCTTTTGCCCTCTACAGCTCCCTCTAGTACCATGGAAGTCATTCCCTCATGTCTCAACATATGTCCTATAATCCTGTCCTTCTACTTATCAATGTTTTCCACATATTCCTTTCCTCTCCGATTCTGCGTAGAACCTCCTCATTCCTTACTTATCAGTCCACGTAATTTTAAATATCCGTCTGTATGCTTCCATTCTCTTCTGTCCCGGTTTCCCCACAGTCCAAGTTTCATTACCATACAATGCTGTACTCCGGACGTACATCCTCACAAATTTCTTCCTCAAATTAAGGCCGGTATTTGATATTAGTAGACTTCTCTTGGCCAGAAATGCCTTTTTTGCCATAGCGAGTCTGCTTTTGATGTCCTCCTTGCTCCGTCCGTCATTGGTTATTTTACTGCCTAGGTAGCAGAATTCCTTAACTTCATTGACTTCGTGACCATCAATCCTGATGTTAAGTTTCTCGCTGTTCTCATTTCTATTACTTCTCATTACCTTCGTCTTTCTCCGATTTACTCTCAAACCATACTGTGTACTCATTAGACTGTTCATTCCGTTCAGCAGATCATTTAATTCTTCTTCACTTTCACTCAGGATAGCAATGTCATCAGCGAATCGTATCATTGATATCATTTCACCTTGTATTTTAATTCCACTCCTGAACCTTTCTTTTATTTCCATCATTGCTTCCTCGATGTACAGATTGAAGAGTAGGGGCGAAAGGCTACAGCCTTGTCTTACACCCTTCTTAATACGAGCACTTCGTTCTTGATCGTCCACTCTTATTATTCCCTCTTGGTTGTTGTACATATTGTATATGACCCGACTCTCCCTATAGCTTACTCCTACTTTTTTCAGAATCTCGAACAGCTTGCACCATTTTATATTGTCGAACGCTTTTTCCAGGTCGACAAATCCTATGAAAGTGTCTTGATTTTTCTTTAGCCTTGCTTCCATTATTAGCCGTAACGTCAGAATTGCCTCTCTCGTCCCTTTGCTTTTCCTAAAGCCAAACTGATCGTCACCTAGCGCATTCTGAATTTTCTTTTCCATTCTTCTGTATATTATTCTTGTAAGCAGCTTCGATGCATGAGCTGTTAAGCTGATTGTGCGATAATTGTCGTACTTGTCAGCTCTTGCCGTCTTCGGAATTGTGTGGATGATGCTTTTCCGAAAGTCAGATGGTATGTCGCCAGACTCATATATTCTGCACACCAACGTGAGTAGTCGTGTTGTTGCCACTTCCACAATGATCTTAGAAAGTCTGGGGGAATGCTATCTATCCCTTCTCCCTTATTTGATCTTAAGTCATCCAAAGCTCTTTTAAATTCTGATTCTAATACTGGATCCCCTATCTCTTCACTAAATCGACTCTTGTTTCTTATTCTATCCCATCAGACAACTCTTCCCCCTCATAGAGGCTTTCGATGTATTCTTTCGACCTACCCGCTCTCTCCTCTGCATTTAACAGTGGAATTCCCGCTGCACTCTTAATGTTACCACCCTTGCTTTTAATGTCACCGAAGGTTGTTTCCACTTTCCTGTATGCTGAGTCTGTCCTTCCGACTGTTATTTCTTTTTCGATGTCTTCTCATTTTTCCTACAGCCATTTCTTCTTACCTTCCCTGCACTTCCTATTTATTTCATTCCTCAGTGACTTGTATTTCTTTCTGTATTCCTGAGTTTCCCGGAACAGTTTTGTATTTCCTCCTTCCAACGACCAATTGAAGTATTTCTACCGTTACCCATGGTTTCTTCGCGGTTACCTTCCTTGAACCTGTTTTCCTTTCCAGCTTTTGTGACTGCCTTTTTTAGAGATGTCTTCAACTGTACTGCGTACTGAACTATTCCTTATTACTGCATCCGTAGCCTTAGAGAACTTCAACCGTATCTCGTCATTCCTCAGTACTTCCGTATCCCACCTCTTTGCGTATTGATTCTTCCTGACTAATAACTTCAGCCTACTTTTCATCACTATTATACTGTGATCTCAGTCTATATCTGATCCTGGGTACGCCTTACAATCCAGTATCTGATTTCGGAATCTCTGTCTGACGATGATGTAATCTAACTGAAATCTTCCCTTATCACCCGGGCTTTTCCAAGTATACCACTTCCTCTTGTGATTCTTGAACAGGGTATTCATTGTTATTAGCTGAAACTTGTTACAAAACTCAATTAGTCTTTCTCCTCTCTCATTCCTTATCCCAAGCCCATATTATCCTGTAACCTTTTCTTCTACTCCTTCCCCTACAACTGCATACCAGTCCCCCCATGACTATTAGATTTTTATCTCCCTTTACATACTGTATTACGCTTTCAATATGCTCATACACTTTCTCTATCTCTTCATCTCCGGCTTGCGACGTCGGCATGTATACCTGAATTATCGTTGTCGCTGTTGGTTTCTTGTCGATTCTGGTAAGAACAACGCTGTCACTGAACTGTTCACAGTAATACACCCTCTGCCCTACCTTCCTCCTTTTTCAGATTTTCTAGTTCCCCTACCACGTTCAAGCTTCTGACATTCCACGCCCCGACTCTAAGAACGTCATTATTTCTTTCGTTATTCAATTTTTTTTCATGGTAACCTCCTCCTTGGCAGTCCCCTCGCGGAGATGGGAATGGGGAACTATTCCAGAATCTTTTGCCAATGGAGAGATCATCTTCGCACTTCTTCAATTACAGGCCACATGTCCTGTGGATATACGTTACTTGTCTTTAATGCAGTGGTTTCCACTGCCTTCTGCATCCTCGTGCCGTTGATCATTGCTGATTCTTCCGCCCTTAGGGGCAGTTTCCCACCCTAGGACAAAAGACTTACCTGAACCTCTGTCCGCTCCTCCGCCCTCTTTGACTAGGCCGCTGGCAGAATGAAGTTTAACTCCCATAACAGGACATGAATACACTGACCGAAAAAAATTGCATACCGGAAGTTACTTAATGTAGAGTCATTGAAATCGGGACTACATTTGTCTCGGAAACATATGTAAGTGAATAACAATGCAAGATCACAGGTTAATGTATGCATTAGAAGTGTGAAATGCTGGTATATTAATAGTAGGTGTAACCGCCAGTATGCTGAATGCAAGCATGCAAACTTGCATCCATTGGGATCGTACAAGTACGTATGTCAGTTTGTGGGACGGAGTTTAATCTCTGTTGCACTTCATCGGTTAGTGCAGAGACGGTTAATGCTAGCTGTGGGTGACGCTGGAATTGTCTTCCGATCATGTCCCATACGCGTTCGACTGGAGACAGATCTGGCGACCTAGCAGACCAAGGCAACATGCCGTCACTCTGTAGAACATGTTTGGTTACAACAGCGGTATGTGCGCGAGCGTTATCCTACTGGAAAACTGCCCGTGGAATGCTGTTCATAAATGACATCACTGAAGGTCGAATCGTCAGACTGACTAACAAATTTGCAGTTAGGGTGCGTGGGGTAACCACGAGAGTGATCCTGGTGTCATACGGAATCGCTCCAAATGGTTCAAATGGCCTCTAAGCACTACGGGACTTAACATCTGAGGTCATTAGTCCCCTAGAACTTAGAACTACTTAAACCTAACTAAGGTCATCACACACATCCATGCCCAAGGCAGGATTCGAACCTGCGACCGTAGCAGCAGCGCGGTTCCGGACTGAAGCGCCTACAACCGCTCGGCCGCAGCGGCCGGCTCGAAATCGCAACCGAGACCGTAACTGCAGGTTTACTTCCGGTGTGTTTAGCAGGCAGACAGGTTGGTTGCAGGCCCCCAGTCGGCCTGCTGACGAACACACAGCCATCACTGGCACCGAGGCTTCCATCAGAAAACACTGCCGTCCAGTGAGCTCTGGCTTGACACGACTGATGCCGCAAATGACGGTGGTTTTGGGTCAGTGCAATGCACGCTACACGGCTTCTGGCTCGGAGCTGCTCTTGAAATAACCGATTTGTAACAGTCACTGCTGCTCAAATTGCTGCTGCAGACGCAGTACGATGCGACAGAGCCACCATACACGGAACACGACGCTCTTCCCTCTCGGTAGGGCCACGCGGCCGTCCAGAGGCCGGTCTTCTTGCGAGCGTACAGCCTCATGAGCACCGCTGCCACCAGTCATGAACAGTGGCCGCACTCCTGCCGCGTCTTTCTGCAGTATCGCCGAAGGAACATCCAGCCTCTCGTCGCCCAATTACACGACCTCATTCGTATTCAGTAATGGCTTCTTTGTCGCCTTAAAGCCGTTCTCGACTAACATCAACTCACCACATCTAATCTCAAAGGTAGCTGACACTCGAGACCGTTATAGCGTGCATTTAACGCAAACCTGATACACATCCTCATAGTGGAGCTGGTTGCGCTACCCTTATGCGACTGGCGTGAAATCTGAACGGACATCATCTTTCAGACGTAGAACCACGCCTACCAACTTTCGTCCATGTCGCACAACTCCTTACTAGTGCTGCCCTTTTTTCCCGTCAGTGTATGAATGTCATTAATGAAGATAGCTGGCTTGAATAATGGAAACTTATGAGGTAAAATAAAAAAGCGAAGGAAATTATTTGGAGCCAAACTTTCTTTACTGGGAAATCAACTTCACAAGTAAAATCTTTATCATATAACCTCCCTAAACCTCTCTGCACCTAGTCCATCTCTTGTCAAAATTCCCAATTTCATCGTCGGAGAAAATATGGAGTGTGAAATATATATATATATATATATATATATATATATATGCAGTTACGAATATAAGCAACCATCAGCTGTATAAGGGAACGATAACAATAAAAGTTTCTGGCGGACGACTCGAACACGCATTCCTCGCATTACGCGAGCTGTCAGCTTAACCGCTTCGGCGCTCCGTGCACGACTCACGGCCAGAGCCACCCAAACTTCATGCGTCGCTCAACCTGTGCAGTTCACTTTTGGAACACAACCTGCGACCAGCTTAGAGACAGAAGTGATGACACCTTCTGCAGGACCTGACCATCATTTTGCAGGACAATGCTCAGGCACGTACAGTGCAAGCTGTTACTGATTTTTCCAGAATGAGATTTTCAATCTGCAGCGGAGTGTGCGCTGATATGAAACTTCCTGGCAGATTAAAACTGTGTGCCCGACCGAGACTCGAACTCGGGACCTTTGCCTTTCGCAGGAGAGCTTCTGTAAAGTTTGGAAGGTAGGAGACGAGATACTGGCAGAAGTAAAGCTGTGAGTACCGGGCGTGAGTCGGGCTTCGGTAGCTCAGATGGTAGAGCCCTTGCCCGCGAAAGGCAAAGGTCCCGAGTTCGAGTCTCGGTCGGGCACACAGTTTTAATCTCCCAGGAAGTTTCATGTTACTGATTTGTTTGACTGATGGGGCTGCTAAGTGTTGTACCACCCACTGCACTTCCCTGACTTAAGCCGTCGTAAGTTCAACTGGATTGCTAAACTGAAGGAAACCCTTCACGGCATTCACTTCAGAACAGCTACAAATTCGTCGGGCAATACACCGCGCCGCTCGAACTATCAACACAACTGGCACTGCTGAGAGTATCCTACGACTTCCACATCGCTGGCAACGGATTATACACAATGCCCGAGACTGCTTTGAAGGTTAATAAAACTTTGAAACACGTATCTATTATGTACGAGCTGTAAATAAATAGTTGCCACTAATAAAGTTCCAACCCTTGTATATGCAATTAATGTGTGACACTTATTGTGCAACCCAGTTGTAATTTTACAATGAACGAAACGCCCTTGTATCCCGCACCTTGCTAAGAAACATTTGTGTAGTAATCTTATTAGGACAAGGATACACAAACGAAAAAAATAAATTAAATAAAAGCAACAATCGGGTTTCGAGCACGGTGCGCAAAAGTGAGAGAGCGTGACGCTAGCCGACGTCCCACCATTTCGTCTGACATAATGGTGTGCTGGAAGGCATCACAATTACGTCGACAACTCTGACCGTCGTTTTGCCAAAACCGTCAGGTATCTACGAATTAGGTGACACACGCGTTCGCTTATGCTGGCTCCCCTTCCACTGAGCCAAGTTTTTCGGGAAATCGGATTATGGCACTTGTGTTCGCCTGCTCAGTAAGTTTTTATTTAGCTCCTGAAACCCTTAGACGTGAAGGAGCCCGGCGTCGCCAGGGCCGAGGGAGCAGAAAACTGGCAGGTGAGATTAACGATCCAGCCAACAGGGAATCAGCAGCATCAAGCAGTTCGTTCACTTCTTTTCGGATCACGCCGCGTCCACTCAAGGAAGTCCAACAGCTACTGTTCTTTAAGTTATCGACCTCGACGACATTTTCATTGGAACAGAACCAACATATACATGTAGTCTATGCTCCATCATCGCTCCCTAAAATATAGTAATAGTCACACATTATAGAATTTATTAGTGCATTAACCATGTTTTGCTGCGTCTCTTTTTAAACGTGGTAAATAAATATTTTTCTGAAGTTAGGAGGTATGAAAACCGCTTCTATACGGCGCGTGTGCGAAGCTATGATAAATACCCTTTGTTCTAATTGACAGAGAATTGTAGCTTGCGCGATATTCGAATTTCACAGGTGGACTGTGCGTGTGTGAGCCTGGTTTATTTGCAGCATGAGGCGAGTTGCAGGGACCGTGCGCATCCGTGTATTTCGAGTAATTGAGTGCATTTCTGGGCGCATGAATTACGTATCATCCAGTAACATTGACGCTGTGTAATAGTGGCAACTAAATTTATTGTCGCAGAATTAGGTTTATTCAATTTTCTTGATGCTGCTTTTTGCATGCTTCAGTATGTGTGGACAGATATACTGCTTTTCAGTTGGACAATAAATTTAGTATTGCCCCCGAGCCGTGCTGCAAGCAGAGTGGCGCAGAGGCAGCGGTGATGTTTGTAATGTCTGTATACTGTGGAATATTTGATGTTTGTATAAACAGCAGTTCTCTCTGTCCAGCAGTTCAGTTCTTTTCTGGATGTTTGTTTTCGTAATAAACGTGGTTTCTGCGCTAAGTGTTGTGCTTTATTGAGGATTTTGTTTTCGGATTTGTACTTGATTGTGGTTACGATGCAATAATATTATTCTTTTCGGCCGTGAACGTCAGATGTGGAATTTTATACTGTGAACTAACACACTTATGTAAATGGAAAGCTCTCGCGTTTCCAGTCGGGTGGCAGTATTACAAAACTGCTACGTTTCGACGAGTCACACACTCATCATCTTCTGGCGATGTCAGAAACCCGAGAGCTTTTCATCAACGGTAAACGCCGGGTAAGTCTACATTCACATACACGTACGTCGATTCAGAGCAACAAACGACATCAGGTCGCCACTTGATTACACTGTCACTTACACTATTTGAAATTAGGTGGAATATCCTGCAGTGTTACGTCATGTGGCACCATCCGTGTCGACTCGCTGGCTGCAGCAGATCCTCGCCATTCCCAGCTACACAGAGCAGCGGCATTTCTTACTGTACCACGTCTGATGCGATCCAATTTGCGGCAAGTTGAGCGAGGAACGCTGAACTGAGAAGTACACCTAGCAGTGACGAGCTATATTAACCGTATGGCAAAATAACGCTCAGTTAAGTTCATTTCAATACAGAAGACACTTTTTTACAATGTCTGGAGCGAACGCCACAGTACCTTTTTGCCCCACCAACCGGCAATGTCTACTACACGTTCGATTTCACCCAATAGCGCCTTCGTATGTCATTACCTACTTCGGAAGCAGTTGTTCTAGAGCGTGGGATCCCAAACTTTTGTTTGTCGCACCCCTCTGCTGCCAGAAATAGGAATTTCGCGTCCCCTGGTTCACAAAAATAATACTTTTATTACTTACAGCAAGCACCTGAAAATGCGACTGACTAGCTCATTGTCCGACGGACCGCTGGGGCATTAAAAGGGAAAGTAGTGAGGACTTGGCGAGGAGAGGGGATCTCGGCACTGCCAACACGGAAGTGATGCATGCGCCTTCTACCGATCAACCACAAGGGTCTAAATACCGCGCGGAAGTAACGTTTGTGAAGACTCATGATTAGAACACCGATTTCCATGCACTATCATAGCTACATACGTGCCTTCATGAACTGCCACAAGACCAAATTTGCACAAAATAAAATAAGCAGTATCAAAATTCAGTTTCAGTTCCATACATTTACTTCACTTTGGCACATACTGCTATCCAAAACGTTGGCCGACGGGCGCTATTTCCGTTCCGTACGAGGTACACGCACCTGCGAGTTGACAGAACGGATGTGGAGCCAAGTCAACATTCCCGGTGTCAGGAACACGGCAGCTAAACAACACTCTCTCTGCCACAACAATGATATCCGTTCTTAAAAACTGTTTCCTCAGTTCATTTTGAGACAAGGTCTCATCTTGCAATACTGGTAAGTGCGTACACTTCACAGTTCTACACGAATTTATACACTGATGTTCGCGCGTTCATTCGATTATGAGCGGTAGAGTATTTGAAGTTAGTGTTTTATCTCAAGGACGTGCAGGTGGAGGAAAGCGAGAGACTACCGTTGTCGCTGAGCTGAGAGGTGACGTGAGAGGAGGAATGTTTATCTGTCTCCGGTCAATCTGCCAACTGACGAAATCTCAAGCAGCTGCAATGGTATAAACTTGTCACGGAATAAACATAAGATTCGAGATTGCGTATTACACAGACACGCGCTCGTATTCAAACGCGTTACTCACATGTATCAAGGAAAATGAAACAGTTTTAAAGGTCTTGTAGCACTAAGTAATTAGAAGAGAGAAACGACGTTTCAAAAACGTACTGAGCATTTTAGGTCGTGTCAGATAATTTAACATAAATAAATTACCGCAACTAATTAATTGCTCATTTCTTTATTATTTAAATTGTTAACGCCAGACAATAAATCACGACACAGTACCACTTCCCTCGCATCTTCAGTGCCAACAACAGTAAATTTTAACAATGGCGCCGATGGGAAAAGAAAGAGGTTTATCGATACGAAATGTTCCAACTTGCTCTGACGTGTCTTATGAAGAACATCTAAAAATGTGTAACCTCTTTGCTTTGTGGGTGAGAAGGAAACACTTTTGCTTTTTAGACTAATATCTTAACATAGATACAGGAACAAAATGGCTTACTGACTATTGTATTACATTCCACACAATTCTACGAAATAAAGTCCCACAAAAACTGCCAAAAATTTTCACTTCAAAAATAATAATTATGAGCCGTGGTCTCTCCCAACTATGCGTTTTCGTGAACTTCGCTGTCTGTCTGTGTTTGGTTTCCCGCCCTGGTCGCGGTTACGTCGTGGTTCTCCTTCCCTCTACGTGTGGCAGCAGTGATGTGTATCGATATATGCGCCGTGTACCATTTTTGGTTTGGTGCATATAGTTTCCGGCAAGGGAGTCTGGACTAGAGATGGGCAAACTGAAACACGTAACTGTTTCGAAACAAATGAAACAGTACAATGTAATGTTTCGATACACTGTTTCGAAACAGTGAAACAGTTTGTGTTTTGTAATCTAAGAAACCTAGACATTTTATCATCTTGAATGTCTACTGTATAGGTATGTCCATATAAACACAAATGAGGTGCGAGAGCGCTAATCATGTCGCAGAAAGTATGAAACTATCACTTAGGCCTCTTGGCAGTTTCGTATTTCATGCAGCAAATGCGCTGCTTTCGTGTCGTGTGACTTTCAAACTTTTCAATTGGCTGAGGACAGCCATAGCTGAAGACAAGAACTACCACGAACGGAACTGGAGGTGGGAGCGAACTGCAGAAACAACGGATATGCTACTGGGATTCCCACATTCCGTTAGTATGGGTAATACACCCATCCTGCTAATTTACATGCACACAAAGGAAATCATTGTGGATAATACGCACAGTGACTATAGACTCACAAATAATGCCAAATAATTCGAATAAATAACAAAATATAACAGAAAAAATTTTGTCTTTCAAGGTGTTTCGAACCGTTACTATAAATTCACCATGCTTCCCAGCCTTTCCCGTTCACCATTACACTGTCAGTGATACGTCAAACAGATTGCTTGCAATTATACCTACATAAAATTTATCTACATGTCTAATAACTCTCACTCTACGCCTTTTTTGTTCAAAATGTTGTAGGCTTACTTGCGTATCTTAATATGATTACTGTACTTGAACAGAGAAATGTATGTTACAAAAAAAAGTGTAATTTAACTGAATGATTTTCACATATTTATTATTTTGAATGTGAATAGTATGCGTTGTTTTATTGTTTGGTTAATGTTTATAAAGCAAATGTTACGCCATTTCGGAATAGGACAGTCATCTAGAAACGAAGCTTTATTTTCGGATATCTTAAGCTTCATACTATTGCTTGTCAAAAAGATTTCGACACTCTTGAAAGTGTTTCATGAAGTGGTATGTTGTGTTTCAGTACCTGTGCCGAGCCCGAATCTCGTCCGACGCAGAGTGGAATGAAACATCACTGTTTCGATACAATTAGTCCGTTCCAAGCACAGGTGGACTGAAACAGCCTTATTTTGAAACATCGATACAGTTTCTGTGTTTGGCTCGAGACCGAATCTGGTCCGGATATCCGAGACAGGGGCGGAATGAAACACCACTGTTTCGAAATAGTGAACCACAGCCGTTCCGAAACACTGAAACAGTTCCACGTATCGATACACTGTATCGAAACATAGAAACAGTGGCCAAGTCTAGTCTGGACGGAGTCGGTCGGTTATTGCGGACCAGGGAAGTTATCTCCGCGCGGTGCAGTCGGATGGGGCCGCTGGCAGTCCCTGCGCAGTGTCGGAGGGTGTGTGGAGCTGTCCGATAGCTACGAGCTTCGTGGTTCGCCGACCCAGGACGTCAAAGTTGAGCAGTGGTTTCAACTACCCAAGCCACGTCTATTCATGTTGTAGTGGTTCGCTTCGGTGGTTTGCTGTTGGGGAGGTTTTCCAGTGAGCAACACCGAGTGGTTGTATTGCTGAGATTTAGCCGCCATGCGGTGCAATTAGCTATTTTCGTCGACTACGATTTATGTGCTCCAGTGGAATTTTCTGTCTTCTGGACGTTAGTGTTCTAGTTACCTGCCGAGGGCACTGGCGTAAATTCAGACAGTGTTCATTTGAGCGAGTTAACTATATTGCCGTGTTTCACATTCAAGTGTACCAGCGGAATTTTCTGCCTAGTGGTCGTTAGTGTTCCGGTTACCTGCCCTGGCCACTAACGTAATTTCAGGCAGCGTCCTTTTCTCACCTGTTGTCGCTGTCCAACATGGTGTGTAATTTTGACAGCTAATACGTACTCCATTGTAGATTATCTCGTTTGTAACATCGCCGGTTGGTGTTCTCATGTACTGGTTGACGGGAACCAAGTTGTCGGTCGGTCTGTGGCTGTCCCCTGGCTGGGTTCCGACGGATCAAGTACAGTTGGGCTCACCACCTGCCTCGCCTGAGTGAACGAGGGCAGACCGCCCTCCCTGGAGGCCTTCTGAGTGCCACCGGTGTTTATCTGTTGTCAGCTATTTTAAATTTTAGACTTGTGGTTATTGTTTGTTTCTCAAGATTTTGCAAAATTAATTTTTTAATTTATCTTTCAACCTTAAACACTGCGGCCTTCTGCCTTTAAAGATTATGATAATCTATCTTGAAATTTTGAAGTTTAGTTGTGGCCCTCAGCCACTGGTATTGGACCTTGCATATGTTGTTTCTTTAAATTATTTTATTGCTATCTTAACTGGATTTTTATCTTGTTAAGATTTCTTGTTGGAGGCCTTCAGCCGTGAAAGAGTTGCTAAATTACGATAAATGACAATTAGAAGCAGAAACTGATCTCAGCCCTTGGCCCTTTCCACAATTCTATTACCTGTTGTGCACAGCGGGTTTAGCG
Source organism: Schistocerca serialis cubense (assembly GCF_023864345.2). Lineage (NCBI taxonomy): Eukaryota > Metazoa > Arthropoda > Insecta > Orthoptera > Acrididae > Schistocerca > Schistocerca serialis. The sequence continues at coordinate 19,542,373 of NC_064644.1, read as the reverse complement.
GGCGTTTCAAATTTGTTCAACCAAATCACCATCAATTTTACATCATCTTCAATTTGGTCATAATTCACATGAGAAAGAGCATAGCTATTATGGCTATGCAAGTTCTTGCAACATCTCCATTGAATTATATGACTGCGTGGTATTTTTTTCTTTCGGACGCGTCTGAAAGAACAGTCACCACGCATTCACATAATTTAATTGGAATAGGTGGGCAGTGGACCCACCATCTTCAGTGTGGATGCACAAATACGTGCGACCTGCTGCGGCAAGCTCACAGAGGGAACACGGGGGGACGCGGAGAGCGACTGCGGACCAGCGGCGCTCGATGGGAGAGAGGATCGGCCGTGGGGCGTGCAGAGGCAGTCCGCGCAGCTGCGATTAACACCGTGTCCCGGGGGGCGCACTGGTTAACGCACTTGTCTAGTAAGTGGGACAGCGCGGGTTCAAACTCAGTCCTGCACACATTTTCACTCGTCGCCGCCTATTCCGCGTAATGTCGCAATGCAGCTGAAAGCACTGATTTCCCCCCTTCTCTTTTCCTTTCCTTTCTTCCCCTCTCCACGTTCAATGTGGGTATAATCTTCACTGAAGCCAGGAAAATTATCTGTATCCCATATAAATTTCTGAATGCAAGATGTTACATAAAAAATTCTCTCACAAACGCATTTATTCCCTAAAATTGTCAATCACGCATTCACGTGGAAATTCGGGCTCTACTCACTACATAGATGGCCAGTTTCAAGTGCGGCGCTTATTCGTAGCGCATACGGTGCAAATAATTAAATCTGTTGGAATACATCGCAGTGAGTGGAAGAAAAATGGCGACTGCTAATAGATTGGTGAGACTGCGAGCAGTCTGAGGAAGAAGACCGCTCACACAAAGTGCTTCCAATGCGGGCGATACTGGGAGGACCGAACTACGGCCTGTCGCAACTATTCGCGCGACATCTGATGATAAGAGGAAAAAAGTTCATACACTTTACAATATAAATATTTTATTGTAGAGATGCAATGAAATGATCGTATGGGATTGTTGGCCGCGAGGCCCCATTCGGGGAGTTCGGCCTCCGTATTGCAAGTCCTTTTAAGGTGACGCCACATCGGCGACTTGCGAGTCGATGATGATGATGGTGGACACACAACACCGAGTCCCCTGCCGGGAATCGAACCCGCGGCTCCGTGCGTGGTAGGCGGTACCGCTACCGCTACGCTACGGAGACGGACTTATTGAAGAGATATACGATCTGCACTCACATTTGGTAATAAAAAACAAATCGAGGTGAGGGATGAACTTGCATATTTGTGGAGAGATTTTCAGTCCTTGGTTGAACAGAAGAAAGTGCACAACGTATATCACTGGGAGTACTCGGTTTGCTTCTGCATTTCGTTTTCATTGGTACGAGTGTTAAAAACGCCCTTTCGCATAAGTAAGTGCTTGAACGTGGTAAGTACAGTTGCAGTGCTTGCTCTGCTTTGCTGGGATAAACTTTCAGATATTTTACCCAACATAATGACTTATCCACCAAGTCGTTTTGCAGCAGAATCGTTTTCAGTTTCCAAAGCTTGTTCTTGCAGTGTTTCCGACAGTACATCTACGTCAACGTGAAGACGATCTGTTGCCAATCTGTAGATGTTGTTGTCACATATGCTAGGGAAGTGGCGTTTGAATTGGTCAGTAGTTAGATGCTGCAGCTGATTTGATATTTTACTCGTAGTGTCAGTTTGCTTGAAGACTTACATGAAGAGTGCTTCTCCCAGGATGCCAAATAATTTAGCAAAACAGGAATATAATTGCAAGCTACAATTTTACATTTGCGAAGTTGCAACGTATCAGTATACGCTGGAATGACGTCCCGATGATAAATTATGTTCGAATCTGCAATTTCAAGTTCACTGAGTTCAATGAATATCTGACAGATCAGCCAATGCAACTTGAACACTTTCGCTTTCAGAATTCCACACACAATTCATTTTGGTTTTGAATTTCCAAAAATTGTATCACTTCATCCCTAAGGTAAAATAATCTAGCCGACATTTACTTTTGAGAATCAGCATACTTCCGCATCACACACCAACTTTTTATGTTCTGTTATCAAATCTTCATTAAAAGGCTGTGAAAAGACGAGTATTTACAGCATTCGTTTTTATGAGAATTCACAATTTTAATGCATGATTTTAAGTTGTTGTTGAGTTCGTTTGGAAGTGTCGTAGCTGCTAAGGCTTGGCGGTGTACTGCACAGCGAACTGAAATGACACTGCGATTCTGTTCTCTGGCCACCTGCACGAATCCTCAGCGAGATCCAAGTACTGGCGGGACGGTGCCTGTGCATACGCCGACGAGCTTTTGCCACGACAGTTCATGTTTGCAAAAGAATTCAGATATCGATGACATTATATGAATTGCTTTTAAAGTAGTCCTTAGCTCTGTAGAATATAGCATCTCGTTTCTAACCGTTTCGTTTTGTATGTATCGAATGAAAAATAACAATTTACAACAATCTGCAGCATGTGTACCCTCGTCTAACTATGTTGGGAAAAATTCTGATCTTTCACGGCCTGCACTACCCGATTTGTCATGTCTTTGGCCACATCATCAATCCGACGATTCACAGTGTTGTCAGAAAACGGTATTTGTGAAAGTTTTTCTTTACTTTCTGGTCCAAGGACACTATTCGCTGCTTTCAACCAATACGATCTGGGAAGTGTTTTTCCAACAATAAGACTTTTCTTAGCCGTTGCGAAGAATAGTGGTAACTCAAAGGAAGCCAGGATCGCTTTTTCAGAGGACTGAGCAATGGATCCAGTACTATTCTACCTCACACGTTTGAAACACGCACATTTTGCGGCAAAAAAGTCCATCGGCTTATCTTTTAAAGCGCTATGTTTAGTGTATAAATTCCGTTCGAGACGACAAGTTCTCACGGCGTCATTGCTAATTACTTCATAATAAACAACAAAAATCGTTCAAAAGGCTCTGAGCACTATGGGACTTAACATCTGAGGTCATCAGTCCCCTAGAACTTAGATATACTTAAATCTATCTAACCTATGGACATCACACACATCCATGCCCGAGGCAGGATTCGAACCTGCGACCGTAGCTGTCGTGCGGTTCCAGACTGAAGCACCTAGAACCACTCGGCGATAGAGGTCGGTTGTGTAAATAAAAAGAAATAGTGTTTTGCGTAACGTGAAGTTCAAATAAACCCGTATATTACATTTATGGTGTTTTCGCAAGATATACATAGGTACGCTCTTGGATTTTTGGCAATGAATCACACAGCTGTGAGCGATTCCTCTCTTGTACAGTGTGCAGTGGAGCTTCTCCGTGTCGCTTCCGCGCTTCCTAAAAGAACCTGTGACGAAACATCCTTCTGTTCTTTGGATCTTCTTTATTTCGGGATCAATGCTACCTGGTAAGAAACCCAGATTGACGAGCAACATTCAAATATAGGGCGAAACGAGCGTTTTGTAAGTTGCCTCCTTCGTAGGCAGATTACCCTGCTCGAGCATTATTTTCAGTCTGGCATCTGGCATTTCTAAAATTGATTTGGACATTCAGTCACATCCTATGCATACAGTCAGGTACTGAAACGCTGTCAGAGCTTTCAGCAAGAGATCGAAAATCGTGCTTTGTACCATTTTCCGCCTATTTTTGCACAATCCGCTGCATCTGTTCACGGTACAGCTGTTTATCTTGAGAGTCTTCTGTCAGCCCCTTGGACAAGGGTCGTGCCTCTGCACGTCTCACGGCATTTCTCTACGATCTTCTAGCCTAGCGACTCCTCTGTAAACCGGGTGGTTGTAACTGAAGTACATCTATAGTCACGGAGGCCCGGTGTAGGCTGTACTTATTGCACGTCAGTGAAAGTTGGTAGACATGCAAATGCACCAGTGCGGAACGGATTTACGCAGGAAAACAAATTAGTCCCACTTCTGGCCACCAGATGCAAACCCGACGCTGTACACTGTTTCTACGGAGGCTGAGTCAAATGAAAACCTTACATTTGTAATAAGAAATCGAAATTTCGTGCCGTTATCCAGTAAGTTGGTAAGCGGGCTACAAACAGAGTGCAGAATGGCCTGTAGGTGGCAGTATAGTGCAGATGCATACATACCGTCGCAGTATCAGTATAAAGATGGCCGCCACACTTGCGACTTGCACCAGGGAAGAACAGCGTTCTGTTATTCGGTTTCCGCGTGGTGAACGTGTGAAACCTATTGAAATCATCGACGAATGAAGGTTCAGTACGGTGATGCATGTTTGTCACAGCAGCAATGGAGTAGGAAGTTCGCAAATGCTGAGAGTTCAGTGGAAGATGCTCCTCGTCCAGGTCAGGCAGAACGAGTTGTGACTCCACAGAACATTGCAGCAGTTGTAGCCATAGTGAAGGAAAACCGCCGAGTGACACGGAATGACATTGCAGCATGTTTACAGATTAGTCATGGGCCAGCACACCACAATGTGCATGATGTGCTCCAGTTTCACAAAGTGGAAGATGGGTGCCACAGAGGCTGGCTCCTGAAATGAGAGTACGAGATGTTGATGCTTGTGAAGAACGAGAAGGTGATCGCTGCCTTGCAAGAATCGTTACTGGGGACGAAACCTGGGTTCACTTCCACCAACCGGAAACGACGAGAGCGAGCAAGGAATGGCGTCATTCCTCATCACCAAAACCAAAGAAGTTTCGAACACAACCATCAGCAGGGAAGGTTGAGCTGACACTCGTTTGGGCCGAAAAAGGCGTCATTTTGGAGCATTACATGCCTAGAGGGACCACTGTCACCAGTGCATCATACACAGATCTCCTAAAAAATCATCTTCGGCCTGCAATCAAATCAAAGCGACGTGGATTGCTGTCAGCAAGTGTCCTTTTGCAACATGACAATGCAAGGCCCCACACCGCCCGTACAACAGTTGCAACAATCACAGACCTCCATTTTGAGTGTCTTCCTCATCCACCGTACTCACCAGACCTTGCCCCAAGTGATTTCCATATGTTAGGACCACTCAAAGACGCAATGGGAGAAAAGAAGTTGCGTTCTGGAACGAGATTTTCACTCTGCAGAGGAGTGTGCGCTGATATGAAACTTTCTGGCAGATTAAAACTGTGTGCCCGACCGAGACTCGAACTCGGGACCTTTGCCTTTCGCGGGCAAGCACTTGCACGGAAAGGCAAAGGTCCCGAGTACGAGTCTCGGTCGGGCACACAGTTTTAACCTGCCAGAAAGTTTTCAAGTTCCGTTCTGATGAAGAGGTACGCCACGCAGTGCATGAGTGGTTGCGCGGACTACCAAAAGAATTTTTTTCTAATGGAATTTATGCAATTTATGCAATTTTTAAGCGCTGGGGGACTTGCATTGAGCGTGGGGAGATTATGTTGGAAACTGATACAGCTTTGTACCACTTCTGCACAATAAAAAATATTTAAAAATATGATGGCATGACATCCACGCCGTTATTTGACAAGCTGTATAGGAGAAAGTATGGCTATTGAGAGCAGAGACTGTGCGCTTTCAGTGACGAAGTTGTATGTGAACTGCAGAAATTATAGTGGTGCATTGAGAGAGTATCACCGACCGAGAGGTTTGAAGAGAGGCCCGATGCCATTAACTGGTTGAAAGATGACGATAATGAATTTGGAAAACGCAAGTGGGCTCGGTGTGGCACCTGTAACGGGAAGGAGTCCTATCGCGTTCGAAGCTACTGGTGAGGTTGGAGGTCGTTGTGGCTGTTGCTGACCAAGCAGCACGTGCTACTGCTCGTACAGTGCCACGAGAACTGCCAATATGGTCAGCAGTACGGAAAGTCATGTGGTCTATTTAGCCCTGCTACCCGCACAAGATCCGCACGTTACGGAACCTGAAACCTCGCGATCCGCAGCAGCGGTGTGGATTTGCTCTTCGGTTTCTGGCACGGATCCATGTTGATGAACTACGGCCGGGCAATATTCTACGGACTGCAGTGAATATGCAGAACGGCCTAATTTTGGGTACTTTTAAACCAGGTGTTATGTTCGAAGAGCCCCTGCGCTCGCCCCATGTGATTGTGTGGCATGGATTCACAAGCACCTTTATTCTCGGTCCACTCTTCTTTGAAGAGAATGCACCTAGAGGGACTGTGAGGTGTATGGTGACATCTGTACGTTATCGAGACCACCTCGTATACAGCACGTGATTTCTGCCTTGTAAAAGCGCAACTGTGAGGAAACCACTGTTTTCAAGCACGATGGGGCAACACCACATGTCGTTCCCCCAGTGAAAGATCTGTTTAATGCAACCTTCCCACGAACACATTGTCTCCTGGGGTTTTGCAGATGCATGCCCTGCAAGATCACCTGACCTGAATTCATGTGACGGTTGGCTCTCTGGATATTTAAAAGAGGAACCGCTGCGAGAAACTGTTGACCACGTCGTTTTACGGATGCAGCATCTCGTCGACATCCCCAGTGCTCATAATGAACAAATTAAATAACTCGCGGTTAATAATGAAATCGACATTATGCCTCACTCACTTGTTTGACCTTTTTTGCCCACGTCCTGATCCTAATCCATTAGATATGGAAACATTTCTGCAAGTCTTTCTCGCAAAACCTTGCCAGATTTGCACCTGATGGCCAAAACTGGAACTACTTGTTTTTCCAGCGTAAATCGATCCCGCATTAAGGCATCAGAATAACTACCACGTTTCGCTGCCATGAGATAATTGCAGACCACACTGGAACTCAGTGCGTAGCTGCACTTTAGTTGTAACCACCCGGTACAATACCACCATCCGCGAAAAGCCCAATTCAGCTTCAGACGCTATCAGTTACTTCAACCAAAATAATCCTGTACAATGTTCTTTCGGAAAACAATTTTGTCCGCTGTGGAGAGGAAAACTTGCCTTCACGATTTCAGTGAGGCCGAAGGAAATGCTGTGCTGGAACTGAACAAAATTTTCGCGGAATCCACAGTAAGGAACTATTTTCAGCGCTGCTGCTCGCCAGTGTAGGAACACGAGGGTGCGGCGTTTCGGTCGGAATGCGCGGCCCGTCCCCCGCCCTCAGAGCGCACACACGGAGGTGAGACCAAGTGTTCCGATAATCGCTTCCGCGCAGCCGTTTAGCGACCGCCTGCCGCCGTTTCCTTTTACGACCGGCCGCCGCCGCCGCCGCCGCCGCCGCCGCCGCCGCTGCTTCTGCTCGCTTCGCTCCACATCGCGCGTCGTCCTGTTTCAGCCGCGCGGGAGCACACACACTGGCATGGACGCACGCTTACGCGACACCAAATTACCAGCAATTCGATACCAACTTCTATCAAGCTAACTGCTTGTACAGCGTGTCTCGAAAGTTACGCTACAACTTCAATGTGTTACAGCACCCAAACTGATCAAGAATATTCACACCATCTTCGACGTATGTGACAGACAAGCTCACAAAGTTCTGCTTCTGAGTGTTCCAGGTTACAACGAGTGAAGCATAATGACAACGGTTCGAAAAAAGGCTCGGTGTTTGGAATGGTTTACGCAGACGAAAGCGGACACGCGGCTTCAAAGGAACTTTCGAGACACGGTACAGGAAGCAACCACCCTCGGGGACGTCTATACGCTGGCGGTACCAGAATTTTATGTCGACAGGAAGCGTTTATGTGAAGCACTGCACCGGACGACCTGGAACGGGTGAAGCCGAAACACGACGCATACCGTCGACTTTTCAACGTTCCCCGCAGAACTCTGTCACGGGGGCATCGCAGACGCTGCAAATCCCTGGGAACACCGCGCTCCGGGCGCAGATGTGTCCACACCGACTGCTACTGAAACCTGACGACAAGCCGTAACGTGAGCAATTCGCTATGGACGTCCTACATCGGTAAGAAGAGGATGGAGATTTTCTGAAGAACCTAACATTTTCCGACGAAGCAAAATTTCACGTGTGTGGTAAGGTAAACGAACACTACGTTCGCATCTGGGGAAAAACCAATCCGCATATTGTGACTGAGGAGGTAGGTGACAGTCCCAAAGTGAATGTGTGTTGATCGCATTGTGGGACCATTTGTTTTTCTGAGAAGAAACAGTTAATTCCAACACCTTGCAATGCTGCAGCTGTTTGCGTTATTGCAACTAGCTGACGACCAAGGCACAGTCGTTTTCCAACAAGACGTTACACAGCCACACTAGGCTCGAACTGTGCGAGATGTCCCAGGCCAGGCGTATCCAGATCGCTGTACTGCCTACAGTGGTTTCATTCTCCGGCCTCCTACGTCGCCAGACGTTACAACGATGGACTACTTCTTACCGCAGGTGGATGGGGGATGCCAAGAACATAGTCCGCCAAATGCCTGCCAACGAGAAGAATCATTTAAAGAACAGAATCGTTGCTGCCTTTGCCACGATGCGGATATGTTGCGCCGAGTGTAGTTGGAGCGTGAATACAGGCTGGAAGCCGTGTGTGCTACCAAAGGCGCGCATGTTGAAACTGGCTGAGTGGCATGAAAACTTTGAGAGTCAGTTTGTCACGTAAGCCAAACATGGTGTGAACATTCTAATTGGTCTGGATGCTGGAACACAGGATCACTTTGTGGTCCGTGGATCGGACTGTTACCACCCCTTTTTCTCGGGAACGGATGGAGGTATCAAGTTGCAATCTGTGTCATACGCTGAAGTCTACGGTCCCTTGGTGACATGTACAACGTAAGCTTGTAAGTCAATCCAGTCAAAAATAAGGCGATTTATGTCGCATTTTCAGATAGTGGCAAACTTATCATCAGAAACTAAATGGTCCTTCACGTTCTCCAAGAATTATGAAATTTGACAACAAGCAAGGTTTCGCAGTACAAGTAAACGAAAAAATGCGAAAATTATTAAATTGTAATTACGTCACATAATTTTTTTTTCTTTTGCCATTTGTTGCATCTCTGTCCCTCTGTGAAAACTGTTTTTTTGGTGAAGAGGTGGAGGTGTTAATGTGTTTTTTTTAATGTGAAATGCTAAGGTGTACTGTTTCTTGGCGGTATAAATAATTTAAGCTCGTAAGTCAGAGCAATCATAAGATACAGCCATATACGTAACATACTTTGATACTCGCAAACTCACAAATCAGAACGTATAGATGAACTAGCCATGTACATGTCAGTCCTGGTGGTCTAGCCGCAGAGCGCGTGCCTGGAAACCAAGAGTTCCCGGGATGGAATGTCGGTCGAACAATGGATTTTTCAGTCTTCGTCGTGAGGTAGCCCTCACCTCTCAACGATGTGAGGAGTCGCCAGAAACAACACGTGGTTCGGATTTACCAAAACAAAACGTGTCCCCCTTCCGCCGTTGGATGACTGGGGTGACTAAGAGACACACAAGTCGCCGAAGTGGCGCGCAAGAGAAAGACTTACACCACGCTACTGTCCCATAGAAATTTATTAATACTACCTATATACCTGTGCATAAGTAAGTTTGCACGGAACCCTGAGGGCGGGGTCATACTCAGACTTGTCCGATTTTTGTGTTTTAGACGTTGTTGGTCAATTGGTGTGCCAGCTCCAGTATGTTTACCCGAGTTGGTGGTGCTAATGTTTCGGAACGGTTGGGTTCCAGCCATTCTGCCACTTGTTTTTTCCTCATTGCTGTACGTGCTGAGTGCAAGAAAGATCACTGAAGTTCGTGTTTTTTTTGTTTATTTCTTTATTTTTCGAACGATACATTTACCTCTACCTGTGCTGCCTGTTGAAACTTCCTGGCAGATTAAAAGTGTGTGCAGGACCGAGATTCGAGAGCACTTTCCCACAAAAGTTTCTACGCTGAGCTGATTCTCTGAACCCTATACTGAACAGCATAAAAGTGCCAGGTTGTCGGCAAATGGTAGGCAATCAACACTGAGTCCACTGCACTTGCTCCCCAAAAAACCGTGTCAGTCTTAATGGGTACGACCATATGCTGATGTCACTATCACCTCCGAGGCCACCTGACAATATGTCCTGTGTTTTCTTTACGGCGGGAAGTCGAAAAAAGTAAGCTGCAATATGAAGATAATCAGATCTCTCGTGCACCACAAAGGTTACCCGAGATTTTGTTGAGACGCAACAGGGTTGGACTGTCAGCTAGACATCTGCCTTGTCACTCAGACTGTATTGGCAAGCCGGCCGCTGGTGGCCGAGTGGTTCTAGGCGCTGCAGTAGTCTGGAACCGCGTGACCGCTACGGTCGCAGGTTCGAATCCTGTCTCGGGCATGGATGTATGTGATGTCCTTAGGTTAGTTAGGTTTAAGTAGTTCTAAGTTCTAGGGGACTGATGACCTCAGATGTTGAGTCCCATAGTGCTCAGAGCCATTGTATTGGCAAGCAAATAAATAGATGGGCGGGAACAGCGCACACGGCAACGAATGATGAGATACAGAGACAGATACGAAACGTACGCACAAAGATACGAAACGTACGAACAATATATATCGAAAGGTCTTCAGCGGGTGCAGACCAGTATGGCTCGTTCCAGTGAGGTGTAAAACAGCTGTACTTTTGCACCGCAGTACCTGTACTTCCGTTGTTGTCGTTGTTGTTGTTGTTGTGGTGGTGGTGGTGGTGGTCTTCAGTCCTGAGACTGGTTTGATGCAGCTCTCCATGCTACGCTACCCTGTGCAAACTTCATCTCCCAGTACTTACTGCAACCTACATCATTCTGAAGCTGCTTAGTGTATTCATCTCTCTGTCTCCCTCTACGATTTTTACCCTCCATGCTGCCCTCCAATGCTAAATTTGGGATCCCATGATGCCTCAGAACATGTCTGTAGTTCTGTAGGAGTATGCAAAAAAGGGTTCAAATGGCTCTGAACACTATGGGACTTAACATCTGAGGTCATCAGTCCCCTAGAACTTAGAACTACTTAAACCTAACTAGCCTAAGGACATCACACATATACATACCCGAGGCAGGATTCGAACCTGCGACCGTAGCGGTCGCGCGGTTCCACACTGAAGCGCCTACTAGAACCGGCCGGCGAAGTATCCACACACGGGGTTTGCTGCACTGGCGGCTCAGGTGAGACACACGTGGCTGGGGGTCCCTTTGAGGGCCAGCAATTTGCACACACGTACCACTTGTCACCGGGAGCACAGCGCATTATCAGCGAACACGGTCGTCGCGGCTGAATTAGTGACTCAACTGCCGGCGAGCACAATGGACGCCGGCGGCAATTTGGCCCATTACCGGCACGCGCCGGGCTTCAAACGCGCGCCGCCCGGCCCGGCCCGGCCCGGCCCCGCTTCGTTA